>NW_016803776.1:2575148-2580283 GCF_001698545.2 Rhinopithecus bieti | reverse complement strand
GCATTTTTGTCTTTTTTTTTTTTTTTTTTTTGAGACAGAGTCTCACCCTGTCACCAAGGCTGGAGTGCAATGATGTGATCTCGGCTCACTGCAACCTCCGCCTCCTGGGTTCAAGCCATTATCCTGCCTCAGCCTCCTGAGTAGCTGGGATTACAGGCTTGTGCCACCAGGCCCAGCTAATTTTTTGTATCTTTAGTAGAGACAGGGTTTCACCATGTTTGCCAGGCTGGTCTCAAACTCCTGATCTTGTGATCTGCCCACCTTGGCTTCCCAAAGTGCTGGGATTGCAGTCATGAGCCACCGCACCCAGCCATCACTTGTATGTCTTCTTTTGAGAAGAATCTGTTCATGTCTTTTGCCCAGTTTTTAATTTGATTGTTTGTTTTACCTTGTTGCTTTAAGTTCTTTTGTAGACTGTGGATATTAGATCTTCTTCAGATGCATAGTTTGCAAATATTTTCTTCCATTCTCTAGGTTGTCTGTTTTCTCTGTTGGTAATTTCTATTGCTGTACAGAAGCTCTTTAATTTAATTAGGTTCCATTTATCAACTTTTGTTTTTGTTGCAATTGCTTTTGGGGGCTTAGACATAAATTATTTGCCAAAAGCCAAGGTCAAGAAGTATATTTCCTAGGTTTTCTTCTATGATATTTATAGTTTGAGGTTATAGATTTAAAGCTGTAATCCATTTTGAGTTAATTTTCATATAGTGAGAGGTAGGAGTCCAGTTTTATTCTGCATATGTCTAGCCAGTTATCCCAGTGCCATTTATTGAATGTTAAGTCCTTTCCACATTGCTTATTTTTGTTGATTTTTGTCAAAGATCCAATGGTTTTAGGTT
Organism: Rhinopithecus bieti; assembly: GCF_001698545.2. Taxonomy (NCBI): domain Eukaryota; kingdom Metazoa; phylum Chordata; class Mammalia; order Primates; family Cercopithecidae; genus Rhinopithecus; species Rhinopithecus bieti. The sequence goes on along the minus strand of NW_016803776.1, from coordinate 2,579,444 downwards.
TGCGAGTTTACTTCTGGGTTCTCTATTCTGTTCCACTGGTCTATGTGCCTGTTTTTGTGTTAATACCATGCTGTTTTGATTACTGTAGGCTTCTAATATAGCTTGCAGTCAGGCAATGTGATGCCTCCATCTTTGTTCTTTTTGCTTATGATCGCTTTGGCTATTCGGGCTCTATTTTGGTTACATATAAACTTTGCAATATATTTTTCTAATTCTGTGAAAAATGATATTGGTATTTTGATAGGAATAGTGTTGAATCTGTAAATTGCTTTGGATAGTGTGGCCATGTTAATTATATTGATTCTTCCAATCCCTGAGCATGAACTATTTTTCTATTTATTTCTGTCACTTCTGATTTCTTTCAGCAGTGTTTTGTAGTTCTCCTTGTAGAGGTTTTTTACTTCCTTGGTTAGATGGATTCCTAGATATTTCATTTTCCTCATAGCTATTGTAAATAGGATTGTTTTCTTGATTTGACCCTCAGATAGAACATTATTGGTGTATAAAAATGCTACTGATTTTGGTACATTGATTTTGTATCCTGAACTTTTACTCAATTCATTTATCAGATCCAGGAGCATTTTAGCAGAGTCTTTAGAATTTTCTAGGTATGGAATCATATTATCAGCAAAGAGGGATATTTTGGCTTATTCTTTTTCTACTTGGATGCCTTTTATTTCTTTCTCTTGCCTGATTCCCCTGGCTAGGATTTCCAGTACTATGTTGAATAGGAGTGGTAAGAGTAGGCATCTTTGTCTTGTTCCAGTTCTCAAGGCAAATGGTTCCAGATTTTGCCCAGTCAGTATGATGTTGGACTTTGTCATAGATGGCTCTTATTTTGAGGTATATTCCTTCAGTACCTAATCTGTTGAGGGTTTTGATCATGAAGGAAAGTTGGATTTTAAAGAAGGTTTTTTCTATGTCTGTTGAGATGATCTTAAGGTTTTTGTTTTTGATGAGCTTTTGTGGTGAATCACATTTATTGATTTGTGTTTATTGAACCAACTTTGCATCCCAGAAATAAAGCCTACCTGATCATGGTGAATTAACTTTTTGATGTGCTGCTGGATTTGACTTGCTAGTATTTTGTTAAGGATTTTTATACATCTATTTTCATCAGGGATATTGGCCTGAAGTTTTCTTTTTTCATTGTGTCTCTGCCATGTTGTGGTATTAGGATGATGCTGGCTTCATAGAATGAGTTAGAGAGAAACCCTTTTTCCTTGAGTTTTTGGAATAGTTTCAATAGGATTGGTATCAGTTCTTTGTACATCTGGCAGAATTCAGCTGTAAATCCATCTGATCCAGGGCTTTTTCTTATTGGTAGGTTTTTTATTACTGATTCAATTTCTGAACTTACTATTGGCCTGTTCAGGTTTTCAGCTTCTTCCTGATTCAATCTTAGGAGGTTATGTTTCTAAGAAGGTAGGTATGTCCTCTAGATTTTCTAATTTGTGTGCATAAAGGTGTTTATAATAGTCTCTGAAGATCATTTGTATTTCTGTGGGATTGGCTGAAATATCATCTTTGTCATATCTGATTGCACTTATTTGAATCTTCTCTCTTTTTTTTTTCTTTAAACCTGCTTTCTATGTTAATTACATTCCTCATTTTGGATATTGGGTCTGGAAATTGTGGGAATCCATTCATAAGTATAGGATGAGGAACACTTGAATTGGCATAATTGTATGTGAAAAAAATGTATTAGGGATTTTTGAAAAAGCAGATTTAACTTGAGCTAACTGCTTTGAAATAATAAAAAATGGGCCTGGTGCGGTGGCTTACGCCTGTAACCCCAGCACTTTGGGAGGCCGAGGTGAGCGAATCATGAGGTCAGGAAATCGAGACCATCCTGACTAACGTGATGAAACCCTGCCTCTACTGAAAATACAAAAAATTAGCCAGGCATGGTGGCGGGTGCCTGTATTCCCAGCTACTTGAGAGGGTGAGGCAGGAGAACAGCATGAACCTGGGAGGCGGAGCTTGCAGTGAGCCGAGATTGTGCCACTGCACTACAGCTTGGGCAACAGAGCCAGACTCCATCTCAATAAATAAATAAATAAATAAAGACTCCATCTCAATAAATAAATAAATAAATAAACAAACAAACAAATAAAGATCCCATTGTCAGGAGCACAATGAGTTAATTTCAGACAGTAATTGTTCCTTTCCACCTTACAGTGGTCATACATCATCTGGAATCTTGGGTTTAGCTCAGGGATTCTTTTGTTAAAAAAAAAATTATTAAGAACAGGAGCAAATTTGACTCAGTGGAGAGGCAAAGAATGGAGAGAAGGCCTTGAATCCATATGGCAGAAGAGCTTATGAATGTTAATACAAAAACAGAACAGAGTATGGTGAGGCATTATATCCATCTTTAAATAAAATACTGCCCTGTGTAATTCACAATAAAAATAAAACCTCAAATAAGTTTCTTTCTCATTTCTACTAAGAGTAGAACTACAAGCAATGAGTAGAAACTATAAAGATCCAGATTACAGCTCAATAAAGAAGAAAAAAAATTCATTTTCTGAAGACTACAACTGCCATCAATTGAATGAGCTCATTCATGAAGCAGTGAGTCCCTTCACCCATAAGAAGAGAGGAGCCCACCTAGTAGGGCTTCCTGCAAGTAGTATTTAATACTGTATTTTCAAAGACTAAAAAGTGTGGATATAAAATATCTGTAGAAGCCTGTAAGAATTTTCTGTATCATTTGAGGCTATATATAAGACAAGAGGAGGAATGAAGGTGGGGCTAAATTGGCACAGCATGCTCTGCCAACCCATATTTAAATAGAGTTTATCTTAAAGCTCTATGTCAGAGCAAGATGGCAGAATAAAATGCCCCAGCCTTCATTCCTCCCCAGAGACCCTGACAACAATATATAGTCCAAAAGGTCTTTATGATAACTCCACAAATCAGTTAAGAAGTTACAGTACCCCAAGCAAACATAAAGCCAAGAATAGCTGTATTTAAATGGATAATAAAAGCCATTGCATTTCACCCATGATAACCCTTCCTTCCAAGTTACCACAGCTAAGTGCTTAGTGTAATCAGGAAAAAAAAAAATGTCCAAATTGTGGCTTCTGTCTCAGGAAAGAGAAGACTGAAATGTAGTCCAATGTTTCAGCTTTTCAGGGGACTATGTGAGGGATTGGTTTCTGTCTCATCTGACTCAGAGTGTTGACAGGGAACTGGTGTACTTTACATGTCTTAGAGCCACTGAGAAAAAAAAGAAAAAGGGAGACAGAGCTAGGCAGCTTGTTGCTACATCTTACAAACCTGCAGTACACAGACAGATACCATGGAAAAATATATGTATTATGGGCATCTAAAAAAGAAACCAGAAAACCTCTCTAATTAGGAAAGTAAATGCACAAGATAAGAGAAAACGCATTCATGAAAAATGTTTGAGAGGACTCTAGAATCTCTAGCCAGACTGATTGGTGAATATCTTCCTCTTACAAGGAATGTGAAGGACCTTTTCAAGGAGAACGACAAACCACTGCTCAAGGAAATAAGAGAGGATACAAACAAATAGAAAAACATTCCATGCTCATAGATAGTAATACATAGATTCAGTGCTATCCCCATCAAGCTACCACGGACTTTCTTCATAGAAATGGAAAAAACTACTTTAAACTTCATATGGAGCCAAAAAAGATCCCGCATAGCCAAAACAATCCTGGGCAAGAAGAACAAAGTTGGAGGCAACATGCTACCTGACTTCAAACTATACTACAAGGCTACAGTAACCAAAATAGCATGGTACTGGTACCAAAATAGATATATAGACCAATGGAACAGAATAGAGGCCTAAGAAATAACACCATACATCTACCGCTATCTGATCTTTGACTAACCTGATACAAACAAGCAATGGGGAAGAGATTACCTATTTAATAAATGGTGTTGGGAAAGCTGGCTAACCATATGTGGAAAACTGAAACTGGACCCCTTCCTTACAACTTATACAAAAATCAACTCAAGATGGATCAAAGACTTAAACGTAATACCTAGGACCATAAAAGTCCTAGAAGAAAACCTGGGCAATACCATGCAGGACATAGGCATGGGCAAAGATTTCATGTCTAAAACCACCAAAAGCAATGGCAACAAAAGCCAAAATTGACAAATGGGATCTAATTAAACTAAAGAGCTTCTGCACAGCAAAAGAACCTAAAATCAGGGTGAACAGGCAGCCTACAGAATGGGAGAAAAGTTTTGCAATCTATCCATCTGACAAAGGGCTAATATCCAGAATCTACAAAGAACTTAAACAAATTTTCAAAA
>NW_016803776.1:2566636-2574755 GCF_001698545.2 Rhinopithecus bieti | reverse complement strand
AAAAAAAAAAAAAAACCCCATCAAAAAGTGGGCAAAGAATATGAACAGACACTTCTCAAAAGAAGACATTTATGCAACCAATAGACACATGAATAAATGCTCATCATCACTTCATTAGAGAAATACAAGTCAAAACCACAATGAGATACCATCTCATGCCAGTTAGAATGGTGATAATTAAAAAGTCAGGAAGCAACAGATCCTGGAGAGGATGTGGAGAAATAGGAGCGCTTTTATACTGTTGGTGGGAGTGTATATTAGTTCAACCATTGTGGAAGACAGTGTGGCGATGCCTCAAGGATCTAGAACTAGAAATGCCATTTGACCCAGCAATCCCATTACTGGGTATATACCCAAAGAACTATAAATCATTCTGCTATAAAGACGCATGCACATGTATGTTTTATTGAGGCACTATTCACAATGACAAAGACTTGGAACTAACCCAAATGTCCATCAATAATAGACTGGATAAAGAAAATGTGGCACATATACACGATGGAATACTATGCAGCCATAAAAAGGATGAGTTCATGTCCTTTGCAGAGACGTGGATGAAGCTGGAAACCATCATTCTCAGCAAACTATCACAAGAACAGAAAACCAAACACTGTATGTTCTCACTCATAAGTGGTAGTTTAGCAATGACAGCACATGGCCATAAGGAAGCGAACATCACACACCAGGGCCTGTCAGGGGGTGGGGAGCTAGGGGAGGGATAACATTAGGAGAAATACCTAATGTAAGTGACTGGTTGATGGGTAACCAGTAACACCTGTAACACCTGTATACATATGTAACAAAACTGCACATTCTGCACATGTACCCCAGAACTTAAAACGTAATTTAAAATAAATAAAAATAAATAAAAATTTATTAGTGGGGTCCAACAGAAAATTTAATCAAGCAGAAGAAAGAATCAACAAACTCAGAAAACAGGTACTTTGTCATTATTAAGTCAAAAGCACAAAAAGAAAAAAGGATAAAGAAGAAAAGCAAAGGGACTTGTGGGACACTATCAAGTGAATAAGTATTGCATTATAGAACTTATACATTGAGAAAAGAGAGAGAATAGTGAGCTTATGTGAGGAAATAATGGTTGTAAACTTCCCAAATATGCAAATACACACACACACACACACACACACACACACACACACATATATATAGACATCCAAATTCAAGGAGTTCAAAGGACCTGATTAGGATAAATTGAAAGAGGTCCACAATAAGATACATTATAATCAAACTGTCCAAAGGCAAAGACAATGAGAATCTTGAAAACAGAAAGAGAAGATTGACTTGTCATATACAAGGTTACTCTGTAAATTATTAGTAGATTTTTCAGCAGAGGCATTAGGGAGTGGGGTTATATAATCAAGGTGCCGAAAGAAAACAACCTGCCAAATAAGAATACTATAACTGGAAAAAGTGTCTTTCAAAGATGAAGGAGAAATAAAGACCTTCCAAGATAAACAAAAGCTGAGGGAGTTCATCAAAACTAGACCTGCCTTGCAAGAAGTGCTAGAGTCCTTCAAGTTGAAAGAAAAAGACATGAGACAGCAACACCAAGGCATAAGAGAAAAATAAAGATCTCTGGTAAAGGTAAATATATCAACAAATACAGAATCCTGTAATACCATAATGGTAGTGCATAAATCACTTTGGAAAATTTTATTCCCTTATTAATACTTAATAGGTATACATATGTTGGAGGTACATGTAACAATTTAATAGATTCACTTAACTTACAAAGATCAAATCAGTGAAATTGGGATATTCATCACCTTAAATATTTGTCTTTATGCTAGAAACACCTGAATTATTTTCTTCTACCTATTTTAAAATATAGAATAAGTTATTACAAACTGTAATTATATACTGATCTATCAAACACTATGTCTTGGTTATCAAACTGTATGTTTCTACCCATTAATCAACCACACTTCATCCCCCCATCTCTCCTACCTTTCCTGGCCTTTGGTAACCACCAATCTATAGTAAAGCTTCAGGAGATCTGCTTAGCTCTCACATATGAGTGAGAACATACAATATTTGTCTTTATCTGCTTGGCTTATTTTAACTAGCATAATTACCTACATTCCCATTCATGTCGCTGCAAATGACAGGATTTTATTCTTTTTATGGCTGAATGATATTCCATGATGTCTATATATCATATTTACTTTATTCTTCCATTGATGGACACTTACTTTGATTCTGTATTTTGGCTATTATGAATAGTGCTGCAATAAATGTATGAGTACGGATATCTTTTTGATACATTGGTTTCTTTTCTTTGAGGTATATACCAAATAGTAGAATTACTGTATCATACAGTAGTTCTATTTTTGTTTTTTTGAGAAATATTCATACATTTTCCATAATGACTGTTAATTTGCATACCCACCAATGGTGTACTAGGGTTCCCCTTTCTCCACATGTTCATCAGCATACATTATTCCCTGTCTTTTTTATAGAAGCTATTTTAACTAGTGTGAAATGAGATGTAATTGTCATTTTTATTTGCATTTCTCTGATAGTAAGTGATGCTGAACATTTTTATATACCTGTTGGTCATTGATATGTCTTCTTTTGAAAATATCTATTCAATGTCTTTTGCCCATTTTAAATTAGATTATTTGTTTTCATGCTGTTGAGTTGTTTGAGCTCCTTATGTATTCTGGTTATTAATCCCTTGTCAGATGGATAATTTGCAGTTTTTTTTCTCCTACTCTGTGGGTTGTCTCTTCACTTTATTCATTGTTTTCTTTGCTCTACAGAAGCTTTTAACTTGATGTAATCCTATTTATTTTTGATTTAGCTGCCTGTGCTTTTTAGGTCATACATGAAAATCTTTGCTCAGACCAATAAGGGAAGCACCTATTCCCCAATGTTTTATTTTAATAGTTTCATAGTTGTGAGTCTTTAATCCATTTTGATTTGATTTTTGAGAAATAGGGGTCTTGTTTTATTCTTCTGCATATTGTTAACCAGTTTTCATAGCATCATTTGTTAAAGAGATTATCTTTCACTATTGTATGTTCTTGGCACCTTTGTGAAAAATAAGTTGGCTATAAATGTATGGACTTACATCTGGGTTACTTATTATATTCCTTTGGTCGCTGTGTCTGTATTTATTCCAGTACCATGCTTATTTGTTTACCATAGCTTTGTAGCATATTTGGAAGTCAAGTAACATGATGCCTCCAGCTTTGTTATTTTTGATCAGTATTGCTTTGGCTATTTGTGCTCTTTTGTGGTTCTGTATACTTTTTAGGAATGTTTTCTTCTATTTCTGTGAATGACATTGATATTTGGAAAGCTATTGCATTGAATCTGTATTAATTCTTCTAATTCATGAACGTGGAATATCTTTCCATTGTATTGTGTCTTCCTCAATTTCCTTCATGAGTCATTTATAATTTACTTTGTATAGAACTTTCACTTCTTTGCTTAAATTAATTTCTAGGTAATTTATATTATTTGAAGCCATTGTTGGTGTATACAAATGCTACTGATTTTTGTATGTTGATTTTGTTTACTGCAACTTTACTGAATTTATCAGTTCTAACAATATTTTGTTAGAGACGTTAGGTTTTTCTAATTATAAAACTATGTTATTCTCATATAAGGATACTGTAACTTCCTCTTTTCCATTTGGATTCCTTTTTTTCTTTCTCTTGCCTAACTTTTCTGGTGAGAACTTCCAGTACTATCTTGAATAAAAATGGTGAAGGTAGGCATTCTTATCTTATTCTGGATCTCAATGAAACTGCTTTCAAGATTTCCCTGTTCAGTACAATGTTAGTTGTGAATTTGCCACATATGGCCTTTATTATTTTGAGGTATGTTCCTTTTCTGAGATTTTTATCATAAAGAGATGTTGAATTTTATCAAATACTTTTCCAGCACCTATTGAAATGATCATATGGTTTTTGTTCCTGGTTATGTTAATGTGATGTATTATGTTAATTGATTTGCCTATGTTGAACCCTCCTTGCATCCCTGGGAAGAATCTCACTTGATCATGGTGAATGGTCTTTTCAATCTATTGTTGAATTCAATTTGATTGGTTTTGTTGAGGATTTTTGCTTCTGTGTTCATTAGTACATTGGCTAATAGTTTTCTTTTTTTGTTGTGTTCTTATCTGGTGTTGATATCAGGGTAATGCTAGTGTCTTAGAATGAGTTTGAAGTATTCCCTCCTCTTCAGTTTTTGTTGTTGTTGTTGTTTGTTCGTTTGTTTGAAGATTTTGAATAGAATTAGTATTAGTTCTTCTTTAAATGTTTAGTAGAATTCAGGTGAAGCCATCAGGTCCTGGGCTTTTCTTTAATAAGTGACTTTTTATTACAACTTTTATCTCATTACTAGTTATTGTTTGGTGAGGTTTCCTATTTGTTCATAGGTCAATCCTGGTGAGTTGTATGTGTCCAGGATTTTTCCATTTCTTTTAGGTTTTCTAATTTGTTACCATGTAATTTTTCATAATAGTCTCTAATGATACCTTATATTTCTGTGGTTCCAGTGGTTATGTCTTCGTTTTGTTTCTGATTTTATTTATTTTTGTTGTACTCTTTTTTTCTCCCTAAATGTTTGTTGATTTTATCTTTTCAGAACACTACCTTTAATTTTATTGATCTTCTGTATTGTTCACTTAGTCTGAATTATGTTTATTTCTGCTTTGATTTTTATTATTTATTTTTGTCCACTAATTTTGGGTTCAGTTCTTTTTTTATTTCCTAGTTTCTTAAGGTGCATAAGCTACTTATTTGAAGTCTTTCTGCTTTTTTGATATAGGTGTTTATTGCTATAAATGTCCCTCTTAGTACATCGTTTGCTCTATACCATAGATTTTGATCTGTTGTATTTCAATTTTCATTTGTTTTAAGAAATATTTTAATTTTCTACTTAATTTCTTCATTGAGCCATCGATCAATCAGGAGCATGTTGTTTTATTTTCATGTGTTTGTGTAGTTTCCAAGATTCTTCTTGTTATTAAATTCTAGTTTTATTCCATTGTTATCAGAAAAGATACTTGATATTATTACTACTTTTTATAACTTATTTGAACTTGTTTTGAAGCCTACCATGTGTTCTATTCGAAGGAAAATGTTTCATGTGCTGATGAAACTCTTGTTATTCTATTGCAGTTGGGTGCAATATTCTGTAAATATTTCAGTTACATTCTGTAAATATGTCAGTTAGGATTTCTTTGTTCTGGTGTGTAGTTTAACTCCAATATTTCTTTGTTGATGTTTTCTGTCTGGATGACCTGTCCCTTACTGAGATTGGATTGTTGAACATCCTGCTATTATTGTATTGCAGTCTATCTCTTTCTTTATATGTATTAATATTTGTCTTATGCATTTGGGTGCTCTGGTGATGGTTGTGTAGATATTTATAATTGTCATATTATCTTGCTGAATTGTCTTTTTCATTATATGGTAACCTTTGTCTCTTTTTACAGTCTTTAACTTCTAGTATTTTTAATCTGATATAAATATAGCTATTCCTGCTCTTTTTTGGTTTATTTGCATAGAATATTTGTTCCCACTCTTCATTTTTAGTCGATGTGTATCTGTACAAGTGAAATAGGTTTCTTGTAGGCAACATATAGTTAGATCTTATTCTTTATCCATTCAGCCACTTTATGCCTTTTGTTTGTTTGTTTGTTTGTTTTTGAGACGGAGTCTCACTCTGTCATTGAGGCTAGAGGGCAGTGGCGTGATCTCAGCTCACTGCAAGCTTCACCTCCTGGGTTCACGCCATTCTTCTGCCTCAGCCTGAGTAGCTGGGACTACAGGCACCCACCACCATGTCTGGCTAAGTTTTTTGTATTTTTAGTAGAGACGAGATTTCACTGTGTTAGCCAAGATGGTCTTGATCTCCTGACCTCATGATCCGCCCACCTTGGCCTCCCAACAGTTTATGCCTTTTAATGGGAGAATTGAGTCAATTTAGATTCAGTGTTATTATTGATAATTAAGAACTTATTACTGCTATTTTGATGCTTGCTTTCTGGATGTTTTGTAACTCATATCTTCTTTTCTTTCTTTCTTTCTTACTGTTTTCATCTGTGGATAAGTATTTTCTCTAGCAGCATGTTTTAATTTGTTAATTAGTTGCTTTTTATGTTTAGTAAATCTATTATAGGTTTCTGCATTGTAATTGTGATGAGTCTTATTTAAAACATCTTATTGGTATAAAAATTATTTTAAAAGATGACAGCGCATCTTGGATTAAAAAGAATGGAAATATACAAAGAAAAAACAAAAATACAACTCTACACTTTAACTGTATTTCTCCATATTTTGACTTTCTGACATCTTGAATTACATATTTTTAATTTGCCTCTTTCTTAATAGGTTCCTGTAGATGTAATTATTGACAGATTTGCCTTTTGTGCTTCATACTATACTAGGGCTATGAGTGGATTGCATACCTACTCCAATTACAGTATTAGAGTATTTTGGTTTTGTCCATTGACTTAATTTTACCTGTAGGTTTTGTACCTACACGTTTTCATTTTGTATGTTAGCATTTTTTTTATTTCACATTGAATAATTCCATTTAGCCTTTCTTGTTAGACAGGTCTGTTGGTGAATTATCTCAGCTTTTGTCCATCTAGGAGAAACTTTCTGTCTCCTTCACATTTGAAAGAAAGCTTTGCTAGACATAGTATTATTAGATGAAAGATTTTTTTTTCATTTCAACACTTTAAAAATGTATTCCACTACCTTCTGACCTGTATGGTTTCAGTTGAGAAGTCTGTTGTCATACAAATTGGAGTTCCATCATATCTCATTCACTTCTTTTCTCGTTACTCTTAGTGTCCCTTTCGTCTTTGATCTTTTTTGTTTTGAGATGAAGTCTTGGTCTGACATCCAGGCAGAATTCCAGTGGCATGTTCATAGCTCACTGAAGCCTTGAACTCCTAGCCTAAAGAAGTTAGCCTGGAGATCCTCCTTCCTCAGCCTCCCAAGTAGCTATGACTACAGGATGTGCTTGGCTAATTTTTATTTTTTATTTTTGTAGGGATGGGGTCTTGTTATGCTGACCAGGTTGATCTTGAACTCCTGGACTCAAGTGATCCTCCCATCCTTGCCTCCCAAGGTGCTGGGGTTACAAATATGAGCCACTGTGCTCAGTCCTTGTCTTTGTCATTTGAGAGTTGTATTATTATATGACAGGATACTCTTATTTGGTTGATTCTCTTTGGTGTTCTCTGACTTTCTTGTACCTGGATATTTATCTCTTTTGCAAGTTTTGTAGTCTTCCTAATTATTTTTTTGAATAAGCTTTCTATTACTTGCTCTTGCTCAGCTCTTTCTTGTACACAAATAATTCTTAGCATTGGTCTTTCAAGGTGATTTTCTATATCTTATAGGCAATCTTTGTTCTTTTTCATTCTTTTTTCTTTTTTTCTCCTCTGACTATATTTTCAAATAGGCTGTCTTTGAGCTCACTGATTCTTTCCTCTGCTTAGTTCATTCTTCTGTTGAGAGCCTCTAATGAATGTTTAAGTTCAGCAAATGTATTTCTCTATTGGGGAAACAGCCCCAATATTTCAACGTAGGTTCTTTCTATTTTCCCTAAGTGTCGACCAGTCTGAGAAATAAAGAAAAAGAATACAAAGAGAGAAATTTTACAACTGGGCCTCCAGGGGTGCCATCACTTATTGGTAGGACCATGATGGCGACCCCGAGCTGCAAAACCAGCAAGTTTTTATTAGGGATTTTAGAAGGGGAGGGGATGTACGAACAGGCAATAGGTCACAAGGATCACATGCTTCAAAGGGCAATAAAAGATCACAAGACAAGAGCAAAATTAGAATTACTGATGAGGGTCTGTGACCCACTGTGCACGCACTGTATTGATAAACATCTTAACAGGAAACAGGGTTCAAGAGCAGACAACCGGTCTGACTAGAATTCACCAGGGTGGAATTTCCCAATCCTAGCAAGCCTGAGGGCACTGCAGGAGACCAGGGCGTATTTCATCCCTTATCTCAACTGCGTAAGACAGACACTCCCAGAGCAGTCATTTGTCGACCTCCCCTAAGGAATGCATTCCTTCCCCAGGGTTATTTCTTTTTTTTTTTTTTTTTTTTTTTTTT
>NW_016803776.1:2518026-2563127 GCF_001698545.2 Rhinopithecus bieti | reverse complement strand
TTCCAGGTGAGGCGATGCCTCGCCCTGCTTCAGCTCTCGCTGGTCAGGCTGCAGCAGCTGACCAGCACCGATTGTCCGGCACTCCCTAGTGAGATGACCCCAGTACCTCAGTTGAAAATGCAGAAATCACCGGTCTTCTGTGTCGCTTGCGCTGGGAGTTGGCGACTGGAGCTGTTCCTATTCGGCCATCTTGCTCCGCCCCTCCCCCAGGGTTATTTCTTACTGGGAAAAGAATTCAGCAAAATTTCTCCTACTCGCTTTCTGCAAGAAGAAAAATATGGCTGTATTCTGCCCGACCCTGCAGGCAGTCAGACCTTATGGTTTTCTTTCCTTGTTCCCTGAAAATCGCTGTTATTCTGTTCTTTTTGAGGGTGCATTGATTTCATATAGTTCAAACACACATGTTTCACAAAGAGTTTGTGCAGTTAACACAATCATCACAGGGTCCTGAGGTGACATACATCCTCAGCTTATGAAGATGATAGGATTAAGAGATTAAAGTAAACACAGGCATGAGAAATTATAAGAGTATTGCTTTGGGAAGTGATAAACGTCCATGAAATCTTCACATTTTATGTTCAGAGATTGCAGTAAAGACAAGCATAAGAAATTATAAAAGTATTAATTTGGGGAACTGATAAATGTCCATTAAATCATCACAATTTATGTTCTTCTGCCGCAGCTTCAGCCAGTCTCTCCGTTCCGGGTCCCTGACTTCCTGTGACATTTCTCAGTTCTAAGATTTGTGTTTAATTTTTTAAATTGTTTTAATCTCTTTGTTAAAATTTTCTAGTAAATTTCTGAATCACTTTTCTGTGTTATCTTGGAAATCACTGACCTTGCTTAAAACTGGTATTTTGAATTCTTGGTCAGATAATTCACATATCACTATCTCATTAGGCCAATCACCGTTTCTTTGCTTTGGCCACTTGAGAAGGTCAAATTTTATGATTTCCTGTTTCCTTTTGTTTTTTGTCATTGTACATTTATGTCTTTGCATTGGAGGATTATTTATTCAAGTCTTCTCTGTCTGACTTGCTTTGATTTTTATTGGATATGTTTGCTTAGAGATTCTTTGCAGTTTACCTTTGGATCTTCTTGCTTTTGTTTATTTGGTGTTTTCCCCAATAGATCACTACCTCTTTAAGCCCAGGTTTACTTCAGTTATAGTAAACAATCAGAGTGTTACCCATTCCAAAAGGTTGGCTAGGGGTTCTTGCTGAGGGAACATGTCGAGCAAACTGCTTACAGTGTGGTGCCACTGAACAGCCACTCTGATTTGGCATGCCTTTGGACAAGTTACAGAGCAGAGTTTCCAAGTCTGGGGATGATAGTCTTGTGTCCACACTTTGTCTCTGGCTGTCCTCGAGGATATTTCTCCATTTAGGCACTTGCGATGCTTCCTGTAGGTGAGGTGAGGCAGGTATCCTATGAGAAAACCCAAAATGGCTGGGATAGATGGTTGTCATCCATGTTCTCACTTTTTCCATGTAGAAACTGTAAGTCAGAGGGAAATTTACCATGTGCTTGGAGCCAGCAGATTGAGGGGAGGGGTATTGTGAATGTGAAAGTTCAGTTCTCTGACACAGTGGCTTACACCTGTAATCCCACCACTTTGGGAGGCTGAGCTGGGCAGATCACCTGAGATTGGGAGTTTGAGACCAGCCTGATCAACGTGGAAAAACCCCATCTCTTCTAAAAATACAAAAACTTAGCCAGGCATGGTGGCACATGCCTGTAAGCCCAGCTACTTGGGAGGCTGAGGCAGGAGAATCTCTTGAACCCGGGAGGCAGAGGTTGCAGTGAGCCAAGATCACGACACTGCACTCCAGCCTGGGCAACAAGAGTGAAACTCCATCAAAAGAAAAAAGAAAGTTCAATTATCTTATGCTTTTTTGGAGTTTTTATACTTCTCTGTGGCCCTGGGTCCTGTCTCATCCTCACATTTGAATTCTGGTATATTGATGATAGTGACAATTTTTTTTTTTTTAACTTTTATTTTAGTTTCAGGGATACATGTGCAAGTTTGTTATATAGATAAACTGCATGTCATGGGGGTTTGGTGTACAGATTATTTTATCACTCAGGTAATAAGCTGATAATAAAAACTCAAAAGGTAGTTTTTGATCCTCTCCCTCCTCCCACCCTTATCCCTCAAGTAGGCCCCAGTATCTATTGTTGCCTTCTTTGTGTTCATGTGTTCTTATTGTTTAGCTCCAACTTGTGAGTGAGAACATGCAGTATTTTGTTTTCTATTACTGTGTTAGTTTGCTCAGAATGATAGCCTTCAGCTCCATCCATGTTGCTGCAAAGGAATTGATCTCATTATTTTTATGGTTGTGTAATGTTCCATGTTGTATATACACTTTAGTGTCTTTATTCAGTTTACCATTGATGGGCATTTAGGTTGATTCTACATCTTTGGTATTGTGAATAGTGCTGGAATAAACATATGTGTGTTATGTGTCTTTTTGGTAGAATAGTTTATATTCCTTTGGGTATATAACCAATAATAGTATTGCTGGGTTGAATGGTAATTCTTTGTCATTCACTAATGGCAAAGTGAAGAATTGCCACACTGCTTTTCACAATGGTTGAACTAATTTACCTTCCCACCAGCGTGTATAAGCATTCCTTTTTCTCCACAACTTCACCAGCATCTGTTATTTTTGACTTTTTAATAATAGCTATTCTGACTAGTATGAAATAGTATCTCATTATAGTTTTGATTTGCATTTCTCTAATGTTTAGTGATGTTGAGCATTTTTTCTTATGCTTTTTAGCCACGTGTATGTCTTCTTTTCAAAAGTGTCTGTTCATGTCCTTTGACCACTTTTACTTTTATTATTTTTTGAACTTTTATTTTAAGTTCAGGGATGCAAATGCAGGTTTGTTAGATAGGTAAACTCATGTCATGGGGATTGGTTGTACAGATTATTTGGTCACCCAGTTACTAAGCTTAGTATCCATTAGTATTTTTCCTGATTCTCTCTCTTCTCCCTCCACCCTCAAGTAGGCCCCAATGTCTGTTATTCCCTTCTGTGTGTGCATTTGTTCTCATTGTTTAGCTTCCACTTACAAGTGAGAACATGTGTTATTTGGTTTTCTATCACTGTTTTAGTTTGCTAAGGATAATGACCTCCAGCTCCATCCATGTACCTGCAATGGATAAGATATTGTTCATTTTTATGGCTGCAAAGTATTCCATGGTATATATGTACCCCATTTTCTTTATTCAGTCCACCATTAATGGGTATTTTGGTTGATTCAATGTCTTTGCTATTGTGTATAGTGTGTTAATAGTGCTACACTAAACATATGCATACAGATGTTTTGTTTTCTTTCTTTTCTTTTCTTTTCTTTTCTTTTTTCTTTTTGAGACAAAGTGTCACTCTGTCACCCATGCTGGAGTGCAGTGGCATGATGTTGCCTCACTGCAACCTCTGCCTCCCAGGTTCAAGCAATTCTCATGCTTCAGCTTCCCAAGTAGCTGGGATTATAGGCATGCATCACCACACCCAGCTACTTTTTGTATTTTTAGTAGAGATGGGGTTTCACCATGTTGGCCAGGCTAGTCTGAAATTCCTGACCTCAGGTGATGCGTTTACCTTGGCCTTCCAAAGTGCTGTGGTTACAGGCATGAGCCACCACACCCAGCCACATGTGTCTTTATGATAGAATGATTTACATTCCTTTGGCATATACTCAGTAATGGGACTGCTGGATCAACTGGTAGTTCTGTTTTAGGTCTTTGAGGAGTTGCCACACTGATTTACACAATGGTTGAACTAATTTATACTCCCAACAGTGTATGAGCACTCCTTTTCATCATAACCTTGCCAGCATCTGTTATTTTTTGATTTTTTAATAATTGCCATTTTCACAGGTGTGAGATGTTATGTCATTGTGGTCTTGATTTGCATTTCTTTAATGATTAGTAATGTTGAGCTTCGTTTCATATGCTTGCTGGCCACATATATGTCTTCTTTTGAAAAGTATCTATTCATGTCCTTTGTTCACTTTNGTTACAGGCATGAGCCACCACACCCAGCCACATGTGTCTTTATGATAGAATGATTTACATTCCTTTGGCATATACTCAGTAATGGGACTGCTGGATCAACTGGTAGTTCTGTTTTTAGGTCTTTGAGGAGTTGCCACACTGATTTACACAATGGTTGAACTAATTTATACTCCCAACAGTGTATGAGCACTCCTTTTTCATCATAACCTTGCCAGCATCTGTTATTTTTTGATTTTTTAATAATTGCCATTTTCACAGGTGTGAGATGTTATGTCATTGTGGTCTTGATTTGCATTTCTTTAATGATTAGTAATGTTGAGCTTCGTTTCATATGCTTGCTGGCCACATATATGTCTTCTTTTGAAAAGTATCTATTCATGTCCTTTGTTCACTTTTTTTTTTTTTTTTTTTTTTTTTTTTTTTTTTTTTTTTTTTTTTTTTTTTGAGGCGGAGTCTCGCTCTGTCGCCCAGGCTGGAGTACTGTGGCCGGATCTCAGCTCACTGCAAGCTCCGCCTCCCGGGTTCATGCCATTCTCCTGCCTCAGCCTCCCGAGTAGCTGGGACTACAGGCGCCTGCCACCTCGCCCGGCTAGTTTTGTATTTTTTAGTAGAGACGGGGTTTCACCGTGTTCACCAGGATGGTCTCGATCTCCTGACCTCGTGATCCGCCCGTCTCGGCCTCCCAAAGTGCTGGGATTACAGGCTTGAGCCACTGCGCCCGGCCTTTTGTTCACTTTTTAATGGAATTGTTTGATTGTTTCTTGTACATTTGTTTGGAGCCACCGCGCCCGGCCTTTTGTTCACTTTTTAATGGAATTGTTTGATTGTTTCTTGTACATTTGTTTAAGTTCCTTAAAGAAACTGAATATTAGGCTTTTGTCAGGTTTATAGTTTGCAAATATTTTCTTCCATTATGTAGGTTGTCTGTTTACTCTGTTGATAAGTTTCTTTTGCTGTATAGAAGCTCTTTAGTTTAATTAGAGTCCACTTGTCAATTTTTGCTTTTGTTGCAATTGTGTTTGACATGTTTGTTATGAAATCTTTGCTCATTCCTATGTCCTGAATGGTATTGCCTAGATTGTCTTCCAGGGTTGTATTGTTTTGGGTTTTACATTTAAGTCCATAATGCATCTTGAGTCGGTTTTTGTATATGGTGTAAGAAGGGATCCAGTTTCAACCTTCTGCATTTGGGTAGCTCGTTATCCCAGCACAATTTGTTGAATAAAGAGTCTTTTTTCCATTGCTTGTTTTTTTCAGCTTTGTCAAAGATTAGATGGTTGTAGATATGCAACCTTATTTCTGAGCTCTTTATTTTGTTCTATCGGTCTATGTGTTTGTTTTTGTACTAGTACCATGCTGTTTTGGTTACTGTAGCCTTGTAGTATAGTTTCAAGTTGAGTAGCATGATACCTGCAGCTTTGTTGTCTTTGCTTAGGATTGTCTTGGCTTTTTTAACCTTTTTAGAAAAGATTCCATGTGAATTTTAAAATCCTTGTGCCTAATTCTGCAAAGAATGTTATTGGTAGTTTGATAGAAATAGCATCTGTAAATTTCTTCAGGCAGTATGGCCATTTTAACAATATTCATTCTTTCTAGGTGATGATACTCTTTGCAGTATATATTTGTTTTTAATTTTCCACGTGTGTGTGAGGGGATAGGGAATGAGGCCAGTACTTCTATGCTGCCATTTTGGAACCAGAAGTCTCATAAATCGCTTTTGATTTGGGTATAGAATTTAAAAGATAAAAGCATAACAAATACCTGTAATTGCAAAATTATGTTAATGGATACAAAATATATATAAAAAACAAAGTATGGGGGAAATAAATGACTAGAGTTTTTGTATCTGATTGAAGTTGTTACCAGTTCTAAATAGGTTATTGTAACTATGAAATGTTTTATATAATCTCCATGGTGACCATAAAATAAATACCTATAGAAGATGTACACAGAAAAAAAGAAAAGAATCAAGCATGTCACTACAAGAAATCAACAAAACACAAAGAAAGGCAGTAAGAGAGTAAAGAATCACAAAATAACAAGTTATACAAAAAGCAGTTTAAAATGGCAGTTTTAAATCTTTCCCTATCAGTAATTACTTTAAATGTAAATAAATTAAATGCCCCAGGCTGAATGGATAAAACAAAATAAAATAAAATCCAACTATAAGGTGTCTACAAGAGACTCACTATAAACATTGACAAAAGGGTGAAAAATGATATTCCATGACAATGGTAATTAAAAGAGAATGGGGTGATCATAGTTACATCAGAAAAAAATAGACTTTAAGATAAAATTGTTGCATGAGACAAAGAAAACATTATATAATGATATAAAAATAAATTCACCAAGAAGATATAACAATGATAAATACGTACATATCTGACATCAGAGCACCCATATATATGAGCAAATATTGACAGAATGGAAAGGAGAAATAAATGGGAATAATTAATATTAGGATACTCTACTTTCAGTAGTAGAAAGACCAACCAGACAGATGCTTAATAAGGAAATAGAGGACCTGGACAACATTATAGACCAATTGCACCTAACAGACACATATATAACATTGTACCCAATAGCAACACATTGTAGATTCTTCTGTAATACACACAGAACATTCTCCAAAATAGATTACATGTTAGATCACAAGATAAGTCTTAAGAAATTTAACAAGATTGAAGTCATGCCAAATATCTTTTCCAACTATACTGAAATAATACTAAAAATTAATAGCAGAAGAAAACCATGAAATTTACCAGTATGTGAAAATTAAGAACACAGTTGAAGAATCACTGGATCAAAGAACATATACCAAGGGAATTTGAAAATATCTTGAGAAAAATGAAAATTAAAACAGAGCATACCAAAACTTATAGGATGCAGCAAATGTGGTACTAAGAGCTCTGGAAGGCTATAGTCATAAACACTTACGTTAAAAAAGAGAAAGATCTTAAATCAACAGCTTAACTTTATGCCTCAGAGAAAGAGAAAAATAACAAAATAAGCCCAAAGGTAGCAGAAGAAATGAGCTAATAAATATTAGAGTAGAAATAAATAAAATAGACAATATAAAACAAGAGATAAAATCAATGAAACTAAGTGCTGTTTTGTTGAAAAGAGCAGCAAAGTTAACAAAGTCTTAGTTCGACAAAAGAAGATCAAATAACAAACACCAGAATGAAAGAGGAGATATTACAACTAATGCCACAGAAATTAAAAAAAAAAAAAAAAAGATCATGATATAATACTATGAATAATTGTAAACCAAAAATTGGATAACCTGGAAGAAATGGATGTATTTATGGAACCATACAAACTACCAAAACTGAATTATATATATAAAAAAAAAGCCTGAACAGACCTATAACTAGTAGGGAGATTAAATCAGTAATTAAAAGTATCCCAGCAAAGAAAAGCCCAGGACAAGATGGCTTTACTGGAGAATTCTAGAAAACATGTAAAGAAAAATTAACACCAGTCTTTCTGAAACTCTTTCAAAAAACTGAAGAGGAAAGAATGCTTTAAACTCATTTTTTGATGCCCTCATTACTCTGACACTAGAATCAGACAAAGATGCTACAAGAGAAGAAAACTACCTACCAATAACCCTGAGGAATATTGGGACAAATTTCCTCAACAAAAAACTAGCAAATATTTTAAAAGGATTCTACACCATAACCAAGTGGGATTTAGTCCTGCAATGCAAATATGGTTCAACAAATGAAAGTCAATTCAGTGTAACATACTGCGTTAATAGAACAAAGGGCAAAATTTACATGATCATCTCAATTAATGCAGAAAAAGCATTTGAGAAAACCCAACACACTTTTGTGATAAAAATACTCAGCAAACTAGAAATAGAAATTACCTCAACATAATAAATGCCATATATAAACAACTCATAGCTAACGTAATAGTTAGTGGTGAAAAACTATCATCCTTTCCTCTAGTGATCTTTTTCCCTAAGATCAGGAAAAAGGTAAAGATGCCCACTCTCACTGCTTCTGTTCAATATAATATTGGAAGTCTTAGCCACAGCAGTTAACCAGGAAAAAGGAATAAAACTTATGCGAGTTGAAAAGGAAGAAGTGAAATTATCTGTATTTACAAATGATGTAATCTTATATGTAGAAAACACTAAAGATTCCACACAAGAAAACCTGTTAGAACTAATCAATGAATTCAAGAAAGTTGCATGATATAGAATCAACACAAAAAAATCTATTGCATTTCTATACACAGAACAAGGCAAAAGGAAAAATAAGAAAATAATCCTACTTATAATACCATCAAAAGAATAAAACACTTAGGAATAAATTTAACCAAGGAAGCAAAATATTTTACACTGAAAACTACAAAACATTGCTGAAAGAAATAATAAAAGAAACATGTAAACGTAAATACATTCTGTGTTCATGGATTACAAGAAAATATTGTTAAAATGTTCATACCTACCCAAAGTATTCTACAGATTCAATGCAATCTCTATCAAAATCACAATGACACTTTTCAAAGAAATAAAAAATTCTAAAATTCATATGGAATCACAAATACCCTGAAAAGCCAAAGCAATTCTGAGAAAGAAAAAGCTGAATGCCTCACACTCCTGATTTCACAACAAGTTATAAGGCTAAAGTAATTAAAATAGTGTAGAATTGGCACAGGGACAAACATATAGACTCATGGAACGGAGTAGAAAGCCCAGAAATAGAGCCGTTGGTATATGGTCGAATGATCTTCAACAAGGGTGCCAAGGCTCTATAATGCAGAAAGGACAGTCTTGTCAACAAATGATATGGGAAACAGGTTAAAGATTTGACGTAAGATGTGAAACTATGCCAGAAGAAAATATCAGGGAAATCTTCATGATATTGGATTTGGGAGTGATTTATTGGATATGACACCAAAAGTAAAAGCAAAAAAAGCAAAAGCAGACAAATGGTACTACATCAAACTTAAAAACTTTTGCACATCAAAGGAAACAACAGAATGAAAAGGCAAACTATGTAATGGAAGAAAATATTTGCAAACCACATTGTTTCAAAAGGGATCAATATCCAGAATATATAAAGATCTACAACTCAACAACAAAAAACAAATAACCAATTAAAAACTGGAAAAAGTACTTGAATAGACATTTCTCCAAAGAAGATAGACAAATGACTAACAGGCTTATGAAAAGATGTTCAACATCACTAATCATTAGAGAGATACAAATCAAAATCATGGTAAGATATCACCTCACAATCATTAGAATGACAACTGAAAAAACAAAAAACAAACAAACAACAACAACAAAAAAGCAGAAAATAACCAGGCAAGGATGTGGAGAAATTGGAATGCCTGTGCACTTTTTATGGGAATGTAAAATGGTGCAGTCATTATGGAAAACAGCCTGGAAGTTTCTCAAAAAATTAAAAATAAAATTGCCATGTGATCCTTCAATCTTACTTTTGAGTATATATTTAAAGGAATTGAAAACAGTATTTTGAAGAGGTATTTACACACTCTTGCTCTTTGCAGCATTATTCAAAAAAGTTTCAAGAGGTGGAAGTAGCTTAAATGTCCATTTATAAATGAATGGATAAAGAAAATGTGGTATATATATATATATATATATATATACAATGAAATATTTAACCTTTAAAATGGAAATCCTGAAAACAAATTACCCCAAACTTAGTGGTTTAAAGAAATGATAATCATTTATTGTTGTTCACAGTATCTATAGATCGGGAATTTGGAAGTGACTCAGTTAGGCATTTTTGGCTTGATGTTGATGTTAGATGCCAACTGGAGCTATCTGAAGGCTTAGCTGGCTGGAAGATCTAGCTCCAAAATGATAATATGACCCATGGCTGGCAAACTGGGGCTGGCTGTTGGCAGAAAGCCTCTCTACCTGGGCCTACCCACAGGGTTACTCAAGAGTTTTCACAGCATGGAGGCTGCCTTCTCTCAGAACAAGTGATCTCAGAGACCAAGGCAGAAGCCGTAATGCCTTTTGTGATCTACCCTTGGAAATTACACATCATTACTTCTTCAGTATACTTCTGGTCACGTAGCTATGCCCTGGGTAGGAAGAGACTATAAAAGGATGTGAACACCAGAAGATGAAGATCATTGGAAGTCATCTTGAAGGTTTGCTACAGCCACATTATTCTTTATCACTTAAGTGTTATTCCTCTGGGAAGCCTTCCTTTAAATTATCTCCCAAATTGTACAACTGCTTCTCCTCCATCCATACTCCTGATTTAAAAATTTGTGTGTGTGTGTGTTTGTGTTTGTATGTGTAGTTTTAAATGTATATACAGTGTGCTATAATTACCTTTTTATGTGTCTGACTTTTCCATTAGGCTGAGCACCTTCTAAGTAGGGTTTGTGCCTTATTATTTTTGTGTGTCATGTTTTGCCCAAAGATTAATGAAAGAAGTGGCAGGGCAGAGAGAGGGGAGAAGAGAAGGCAGTAAGGGAAGGAAGGAACAATCTTGAGCAATTACATTTCGTTGTCACAGGGTCTATGACATATAAGAGTTCCATTTCTGTTAATTAACAGGTGGTTAACAAAGAAAAATATCTCCATAAGGGAAGTTAAGAAGGAGCAGGAAGAGTTAGAAAAGCTTTCATTCACAACACAAATGTTGAGGAATGTGTGTGAACTTTGGCGTCATTCAATTTGCACAGCCTAGCAGTCTAGATTTAGGCCTAATTTTCTTTTCTGTCCTCTTTTTGTTATTTCACTCACACACTCTGGCTCACAAGCTGGGGGGAATTGAAGTTGTAAAAAGGAGTGTGGTCTTGGAGGTGGCAGAGAATGAAAGTTCTCAATACTAAAAAAATCTTAAAATGTTTCACGGACATTTTCAGTTCAAATCTTCCTCTGCTGGGAGGTCCACATGCACTGAAGATATTAGATTTATCTTATGACAAGATTCTCCACTGAAAAAGAGTTGTATACATAAAGACACTAATGATTCTTCATCTTTTTAAAGACATTATTGCTGCTCTCTACTGGAAGTGGCTCCTATGACTTTTTCAACAAAATCCTTACCTTTCCTTTAATTCCTTTTCTGTAATTCTTAGTTTGTGCTGGTCTCTATGCTGGGCTATGAAAGAGTCATGTATTACTTACCTTTATTTACACACCATGATGTCTGATACATAGTAGACACTTATTAAGTATAAGCTTAATGAATTAAACCATTCATTCAAAACAATCATATTTAAGATCCCACAATAACTGATTTCTCCCTACTATACACAACAGTTTTTGAAATCGGAAGTAATGATGAACTGATCCTTACTAATCAGTCATAATTACAATAAAAATTAATGAAATCAATTTTTGGAGGGTTTCTTCCACAAGTTTATTGTATTTGCAGAATTCTCTGCCATCAATTGACAATTATCTTTTGCCCACAATTTCCTTTTGCTCCAAAAGGGACTTGATTTTGCTTTCAGAATTTGGGGACTCAGTATTTTTTTTCTTTTGTGTTTAGTGTTAGGTGAAGCACAAGAGACTAGATTCTGATTTTCAGAGGTGTGCCAGTAAGCAAACTTTTCTTGAGCACCTCTTTGGAGTCAGGCACTATGTTAAGGGATAGGGATGGCCAGATAATTAATACTGTGTCTACTTTCTGAGGGACGGTGAGTTCCTGTATAATCCTTGGAGACTGAACAGAGATTACTGTGGTAGACATTGTAGTGCATTGCCCAGGTTCTTCACTCCACCTATGTCAGGAGTAAAGCAATAATTCCCACATCTATTGAGTGCTGGTGACTAATAGCTTGTGACGGAGGCCCCTTGGGAGATTGGCCTAATCTTAAAGGGAGCTGCCTCATCCAAGGTTATGTCGCCTTTCCTGGGGAAGCCAATGTTTCTAGACTGGTCAATATAGAAATATAAAGGTCTGCCTCCTAGGTCGTGATGTGGGACAACTCTGCAGTGTCATTCCTGCTGTAGAATGACCCTCAGTGGGATCAACTGGGCCTTTGTTGTGACTGCTTTGGTGTTCGACATCTCCCTCTGCTATATTGTGCTTTCTTAACTCACTCGTAAGTGTTGACCTTGAGAGCATTCCCCAATAAATCACGTTTTCTGCCTCTTAGTGAACATTACCTATAAAAGTCAGTACAGTTAGTGTTCCTGCAATGGGATTAAACCATGAAAATATATATTAATTTTATGCTTCATTTAAAATCTTTTTATATATATTTCAAAGGAAGAACCTAAGTTTAGCCAAGAACTTTGGGTAACACTAATAAAACATAATCTAATTGAAGAGTAGAAATATAATTTATTTGCTTTAATAATGTATTACACTTGCCTAGGTCTCAGTACTAGAACTCAGTACTGAAGGTATACCTAATACTGCTTTAGTATTAGAGTTCAGTACTTATGGCTTGAGTGTGAATTTTTTCTTATTATTATACTTTAAGCTCTGGGATACATGTGCAGAACGTGCAGGTTTGTTACATAGGTATACATGCACCATAGTGGTTTGCTGCACCCATCAACCTGTCATCTACATTAAGTATTTTTCCTAATGCTATCCCTCCCCTAGCCCCCCACCCCCTGACAGGCCCCGGTGTGTGATGTTCCCCTCCCTGTGTCCATATGTTCTCATTGTTCAAGTCCCACTTATGAGTGAGAACGTGTGGTGTTTGGTTTACTATTCCTGTGTTATTTTGCTGAGAATGATGGTTTCCAGTTTCATCCATGTCCCTGCAAAGGACATGAACTCATCCTTTTTTATGGCTGCATGATATTCCATGGTGTATATGTGCCATATTTTCTTTATCCAGTCTATCATTGATGGGCATTTGGGTTGGTTCTAAGTCTTTGCTACTGTGAATAGTGCTGCAATAAACATATGTGTGCATGTGTCTTTATAGTAGAATGATTTATAATCCTTTGGGTATGTACCCAGTAAGGGGATTGCTGGGTCAAATGGTATTTCTGGTTCTCGATCCTTGAGGAATCACCACATTGTCTTCTACAAGGGTTGAACTAATTTACGCTCTTACGCTCCAACAAACAGTGTAAAAGTGTTCCTATTTCACCACATCCTCTTCTGCATCTGTTGTCTCCTGACTTTTTAATGATCACCATTCTAGCTGGCATGAGATGATATCTCATTGTGGTTTTGATTTACTTTTCTCTAATGGCCAGTGATGATGAGCTTTTTTTCATATGTCCATTGGCTGCATGAATGTCTTCTTTTGAGGAGTGTCTGTTCATATCCTTTGCCCACTTTTTGATGGGTTTGTTTTTTCTTGAAAATTTGTTTGAGTTCTTTGTAGATTCTGGATATTAGCCCTCTTTTCAGATGGATAGATTGCAAAAATTTTCTCCCATTCTGTAGGTTGCCTGTTCACTCTGATGATAGTTTCTTTTGCTGTGCAGAAGCTCTTTAGTTTAATTAGATGCCATTGTCAGTTTTGGCTTTTGTTGACATTGCTTTTGGTGTTTT
This sequence comes from Rhinopithecus bieti, assembly GCF_001698545.2. Taxonomy (NCBI): domain Eukaryota; kingdom Metazoa; phylum Chordata; class Mammalia; order Primates; family Cercopithecidae; genus Rhinopithecus; species Rhinopithecus bieti. Next base: position 2,549,627 of record NW_016803776.1, on the reverse strand, counting down.
AGTCATGAATTCTTTGCCCATGCCTATGTCTTGAATGGTACTGCCTATGTTTTCTTCTAGAGTTTTCATGGCAGACACAAAGAAATGGAAAAACATTCCATGCTCATATATAGGAAGAATCAATATCGTGAAAATGGACATACTGCTCAAAGTAATTTATAGATTCAATGCTATTCCCCTCAAGCTACCACTGACTTTCTTCACAGAATTAGAAAAAACTACTTTAAATTTCATATGGAACCAAGACAATCCCAAGCAAAAAGAACAAAGCTGAAGGCATCACACTACCTGACTTCAAACTATACTACAAGGTGACAGTAACCAAAACAGCATGATACTGGTACCAAAGCAGATATATAGATCAATGGAACAGAACAGAGCTTTCAGAAGTAATGCAACACATCTACAGCCATCTGATCTTTGACAAACCTGACAAAAACAAGCAATGGGGAAAGGATTCCCTATTTAATAAATGGTGTTGGGAAAACTGGCTAGCCATATGCAAAAACTGAAACTGGACCCCTTCCTTACACCTTATACAAAAATTAACTCAAGGTGGATTAAAGACTTGTATGTAAAACCTAAAACCATAAAAACCCTAGAATTATTTTTCATACATCAAGGCTAAGGAAATTTCAGTCTCTTTTACCTGTGGTGGCTATTAGGGAAAATGAAACTCTCCTTTCATCTCTCTGCAGAAAACTTCTATATAAAACATGTGGCACATATACACCATGGAATACTATGCAGCCATAAAAAAGGATGAGTTTGCGTCCTTTGTAGGACATGGATGCAGCTGGAAACCATCATTCTTAGCAAACTATCACAAGAAGAGAAAACCAAACACCGCATGTTCTCACTCATAGGTGGGAACTGAACAATGAGATCACTTGGACTCGGGAAGGGGAACATCACACACTGGGGCCTATCATGGGGAGGGGGGAGGGGGGAGGGATTGCATTGGGGAGTTATACATGATATAAATGATGAATTGATGGGTGCTGACGAGTTGATGGGTGCAGCACACCAACATGGCACAAGTATACATATGTAACAAACCTGCACGTTATGCACATGTACCCTAGAACTTAAAGTATAATAAAACATATATATATATATATATAAAAGACACACTCATATTTGCATAAGGTGTGATCCTAAAGCAATGTGTCTAATTTTCAAGAGGGTTTTTAAACAATCATTTATCTTCATAGCACATATATTAGAATATTAGCTAATTTTTATAACCTCTAATTCTACAGTATAGTAGTGACATATACACACCTTATACACACATAAGTGGTTAATACACATTTATTTGTCACATGCCTTTCTCCCTTAATATACAATTCCATATTTTAAGATATAAAATCTTTCTAATCTACTATCAAAATGCATTTCCTTATTGATAATGAAATGCCAAAAACAAAATTTAAAAAAATCTTTATACATAATTTGCACAAATATAGGGATGTATAAATTCAAGTTAGGTATTTAGTCATTCCCAAAGTCCTTTTCTAAACTTTTCTTGGGTTAACGTAATCAGGGAGAATAACAGTTTGTCATGCTTCTCATACTATTTAGGAAGGGAATACCTGAAGCCATAAAATAAATGTTCATATACCTCAACATAGTATGTAATATTTGTATGAACTTTTAAGATAATAATACTTTAAAGCAATTCTTGCAATTAGCTGGATTTGCCTTATCTTAGATCACCCTTTCTTTCTCCCCCTTCTCACATTCTTCACTGTACTTAGGCAGTAAAGAAAGAGAAATCTTGCCATACAGGTTTGATTTGGGATCATAGATTTGGCCTTTTGTTTAAATGGTTACAATTTATTTATTCAGCCATCATTTATTGATCATCTACTATGTGTAGCATTTTATAAAGCAAATTTTCTTTTTTTTTCTCTATAGCAGTCATATACCACACAAGGCAGCTTCCATTCGACTTCAGTCACCCATGCTTAATTTTAAGCTTACACATTTTTTAAGCCTTTAAGAAAGCATGACTGCACTCAAAGTTATTAACATAGAGGGGAGATATGACACCTTGGACTGACCTCCCACTCAGATGTTAGCCATAGAGATTGCTGAGTCCAGCACCTCAGATAAACATCAAGCTGGCTTCCCTTAATTAGTCATCCTTCCAGCTGCTTTCTGAGCAAACAAAGGAGATCTGATGTGGATAAGTTGAGAAACAGTTTAAAACCAACTTGAATTTGTCAATGGGGTCTCTGTTCCCCCCATCCCTCACCCCTTTTTAGGTCCAAAGGTTACATATTTTCCTGACATTTCTGCATTCAGCTTTCTTGCTCAGTGGGCTATGCAGAACCTGAGGGGTTTACATTACCCACATGAGTGTGGATAAAATCAAAGTTTCATCCAGTACTGTGGGTGGGCTTGGTCAAGGGATTGAAAATGTTTGCTAAATTTAGATGGGTCTTGTAATGCTTCCTAACCACAACAGTGTGTTTTCATAACATTGAAATTGGAAAAACAAGCAATTTCCCCCTAACCAGCCTCAATCACCATTGAATTGAACAGAATTGAAAACACTGAAGAGCAGTGACTTATTTGTCTTGTTAATCACAAGATTTCCATTGGACAAAGAACATTAAGTCTATGTGGTATACAAAAATTTGTACATGTGAACAGCTGTCAAGAAGTCATTATCAATCTCTGTTTTAAAAATAGCCAGCAAGTTTTCATTAGAGCAAAAGATAGATTTGTACTTGGCATAATTCTTCCTAAAATAAATGACATGCCAGTGGCAAATGTTGTCATTTTAATTTTGTCAAAAATCTACTGATTTCAGTGTATGTGAGAGTGCTGTTTGTGGTTTCAATTTAATAAAATGCATAAGTTAGGGAATTGATTATCTTCACTGCAATCATTATGACTTGCCTGGAGAAAGAATCAGCTGCCTATGGCTACTGTCCACAAATACCTGCCTGGGGTAATCATTTGGAGGGGACTTTACCCATAGACTTCCATTAAGAAGTAATCCCTTAATCTGTTTTTTAGTAATTATTACTGAGAATTTGTTTCATCATTTTAATTTTTTTCAAATTTAGAGAACTTTCTGGTCCTCTCTCATATGTGTGTGATTTATGTTTGTTTCCTTTTATAGACCATACTGTTTTTATCTCCGTGCTTTTAGTGAGTAATCGTTTTAATGATTTCTATCTCATGTATTTAACTTTTCTAATCCTTCTTCTTTTCAATGAGGATTGTAAGTAGCAATACCAGTGAAGCCCATAGAAGCCCACACACAGGGATAAATAACTGAATGCCTTCAGAGTGCACAGCAGGCCTGCATTTGGCCCTTGCTGAACTCCAGAGGGAAGCACTTATTTGGCTTTGATGAAAATCTCAATCCTCATTTGGCTAGTTAAGAGTAACTAAAAAAAGAAACCACTACTCCTTTGTACTTCGTAAGCTCTTGAGGCCAAATTACTTCGATAGCAAGATACTTCAAAGATAGCTCAGACAAGTCACTCCTGCAACAACTTTATTTTACTTTCATTGTAATTCAAGGTCTCTATGAAAAAAATTATAATTTTAAGCTACAAAAGTATACTTTAATAAATGTACTTAGTGACTTATTTTTTTCCTTGTTAGTGTATATAAAATTAACATAAAAACTCACCTAAAGCAAGCATTCAGTTCATTGTGCATGAAACCTTCTAAAACCTATCCAAGAGTGTTTTGGTAGTTTCTAGAACTTTTATGAAATATTCTAGATAGGTCAAAAACATTGTGAACAGTTGTTTCTGTTACTCAGGTCTCTGTGTTAGGGAATGTCACCATTATACAATAGCCAACTAAGCCAGAACCTGGAATGTCATTCTGCCTCCTTCCTTTCCCTCACCAGTGGCAACAAGTCAATCCAGCCTGTGGATTCTGCCTCCTAAATATCTCTCCAGTACATTTCCTTTCCTTAGCCTAGATTGCTGAAACAGTCTCCCAGCTGATCCCCTTGCTATCATTCAGCTTTGGCTCTGTCTCATTCCTTCTCTGCTCTGTAGCCAAGCTAAGTCCAATCACTACTCCCTGGACCCAATTTATAGTTTCCAGTGCTTCTCTGACTTCAGGATAAAGTTTAAATTCTAAAATGTCACCCCAAATCCTTCTGGATCTACACCCTACTTACTACTTTTTCATTGTCTCTCACTACCACTCCCATCTTGAAATCTAGTGACCCTTATCACTGCGAATTTCCCAAATATGGCTCTTGCTTCTGGACCCTTGCATCTGTCACTTTCAGAGGCAGAGCCATATTTAAATGCTTAATTTTTTTAATTTTAATTTTTAAAAATTTTAAAATTTCTAACCTTCTAAAATTTCAATTTGTAGTCTAATTTTAGACTTAAGGGATACAGATGCAGTTTTGTTACCTGAATATGTTGCATAGTGATGATGTCTGGGCTTTCAGTGTAGCCATAGCCAAATAGTGTGCATTGTACCCATTAAGTAACTTCCTATCCCTCACGCCCTCCCACCTTCTCAGCCTCCTGAGTCTCCAGTGTCTTTCATTCCACTCTCTATGTCTTTATGTCCATATTTTTTAGCTACCACTTATAAGTGAAACATGATATTTTACTTTCTGTTTCTGAGTTATTTCACTCGGAAACAGAGTGGCCTGCAGTCCCATCCACCCAAAGGAAAAGAAATCATTGTTTCTGCCTGGAACATTCTTGCTCATTGCTCATCCATGTTCTGTTCATAGTTCAGGAGTCAATTTAAATGTTACTGCAAGATCTTTGCTTTCAGTCATTCGACATTTCCGACAGCAGATGTATGGGGGGTTTTCCCGACATACCAAGCAATTCTCCAGTGGATTCTCCAGTGGACACTGGCTTGGGTGTTCTTTAATTCAATTCAAGTCTGACACTACCGGCCTGGGCCAAATAGCATGATAAGTGCTGGAATATGACTAAGTGTGAGTCCTGCTTTGGCCACTTGCTAGCTCTGTGCTCCAGGATAAGTTACCTAACTGTTCTACAGTTTAGTCTCCTTGTCTGTAAACTTTTTAATAATAGTAATGACCTCAAAAGCTTTCTGAGGCACATATTAAATACTAAGTCAGTATTAGCTATCATTGTCATCCACATTTTATCATCATCAGTGTCACACAATGATGTTCAGAGGTGCATGTATATGTGGGATTTGAATTTGGAATAGGGGTTAATAACTTGGGTCTTGGAGCTCAGGAGTGTACAGAAAACAATATATGACCAAAATTAGTCAGGATTAGGTGGAATATTGCCCAATGATCCCATGCATAGGTTTTCCCAGAAATCTTCTCCATAAAAAAACACACACAATAAACCATGTCATAGATGCTCTCATGACACAAGACAATTTCACAGAACTGTTTCTCTTTAAGGACTTCAGGAACATGACTAAGAAATGGGTTAATGTTGTTATCTCATTTTTTACCAATAATGGCAAAGCTGTTTTATAACATATCATTAGGACATTTTCTTGCAAGTTTTCTTTTCTTCATGCTTGGGGAAGCAAAGAGGAGTAAAAATGACTCTAAATCGCTGCTGCTTCTTTTTTTTTTTAAACCATGCTGATTTCTGTATCCTATGATTTCTGCTCTTATACATTCTGATGATGGGTAAATTACTGTAGCAATAACTTAGACCACTGTGTTAAACATAAGCTTTAGTTTGTGGCTTTTTTGTTCTTCATGTATTCCCTCAAAAACCCTAGAAAACATGACCACAGAGAAGGTCTGCAGGAAAAAAAAAAAAAAAAAAAACTTAAATAAAACCTATAAGCAATATTTTTTAATTTTTTGAGAGATTAAAGATACCTTTTGGAAATTTATTAAAAGCTATGGAGTCTCTCTCCAGAAAAATAAATGTGCCCATATAAAAAGAAATTACTACACACAGTTCCGTGGGGTCCAAGGATCCTGCCGTACTTCATTCTGTCTACTATAACAGAAAATTACCATAAATTGTTATTACTACTATAACAAAGTATACCCTAAATTGAATAGCTTATAAATAATAGATATTTGTTACTCACAGTTGTAGAGGCTGGGAAAGCCAAGATCTAGGATCCAGCAGATTTGTTGTCTGGTTAGGGCTTAATTCCTGGTTTACAGATGGCATCTTATTGCTATATGTTCACATGGTGGAAAGGGCAAGGCAGCTCTCTGGGGCCGATTTTATAAGGGCATTCATCCCATTCATTAGAGTGGAGTTGTCATGGCCTAATCATCTCCCAGTGGCCCCCACCTCCTAGCACCATCACATTGGTGATTAGGTTTCAACATATACATTTTGAGGGGACACAAACATTCAGATTGTAACAGACCCTTTGAAGCTTAGTATCCCCAGGTTAAACATCTATATTGTGGAAGACAAATAAGCCATAGGCCAATGTGGCACTGCAAAGATAATGCAGAAAATGTAGATGAGCAAGGCCCCTGATCCTTGGAGTGCAAATGTCTGTCCAGGCAAAAGACAGGACAGAGGCACATTTATTTTGTATTGTTAATAAGAAGTTGAATAATGATCTGTCTTCCTCTTGATAGCATCATTATTAAAGATACTGTGAATCTTAAGTAGAGATATCAGAGCTTAATATTTGTAAGACCAGTCATAGAAAGGCTGATTAGATCTTTTTCAAGCCCATAAATGATACCAAATAAGAATGATTTAACAGTTTCTGAACATCTAGTTTAAATCATTCATTGAACAAACACTTATTGTACAGCTACAGTGTGCCAACAAAAGCTCATGGAGCTTGGGCTAATATTCTAAGCTCACAAAACTAGCTAATGGCCACTTTGTCCTAACTCCTAGTCTAGGACTTTTTCACTATATTATGTGCCCTCCTCAAAAGCATGTCATGATGAGACTAAGTTCACAGTCTGACAAATATTACTTTTATTTAGAGCCATGCACTAACAGGAATATAGATCAATCAGTGTTTTTAAAGAGATAAATAAGGAATTCAAATTAAAAGCAAGATTTCAGGACATGCAATGCTTGCCATATGATCGTTAAACTTGATCTAACTTATTTTGACATGGTTTTCCCATTTGGCCTTAACTATAATTTCCTTTTTCTCTGGTCCATTCAGAGTAATTTTGCTCAATCCTCTGTTCCACAGAACACTTTTTTCTCAGGGTGCTTAATGCACAGAAGTTTTTGTGGTCAAATCTGGAACATGTTCCATATAATATTCTCCTTTTGGTGTGTTCAAAAGTATGTAAGAACATTAAGGGCTCTGGGAAGAACTTCAGTAAACCATAATAGCAACAAATTCTGTTTGACTCTAAAATCACTATACCTCAGAACACTTTTGAAATGTTAACATCTATGAAAATCTCACATGATGAATATTCTGCAGCACATGCTATGTAGAACTCTGCCGTAGCTTTACAAGTCTTTAGTCTAAGCTCCCATTTCAAATGATTGTTGGAAATACATAGCCACTATTTTATGAAGGATTATTGCTTTGGCATACCCACCTCTCAAATTCAATTATGAAAACCATGCTAGCTTTTGTCAGGTTTGTTGAAGAAAGTTCAGATAGTTGTAGGTGTGCAGTCTTACTTCTGAGATCTCTACTCTGTTCCGTTGGTCTCTGTGTCTGTTTTTGTACTAGTACCATGCTGTTTTAATTAACATAGCCTTGTAGTATTGTTTGGAGTCAGGTAGCACAATGCCTCCAGCTTTGTCTTTTTGCTTGGGATTGTCTTGGCTAGCTGGGCTCTTTTTAGGTCCATATGAATTTTAAGATAGTTTTTTTTTTTCTAATCATGTGAAGAATGTCAATGGTAGTTTAATGGGAATAGGATTGAATCTATAAATTACTTTGGGCAGTATGGCCATTTTCACAGTATTTTCCATTTGTTTTTGTCCTCTCTTATTTCCTTGAGCAGTGGTTTGTAGTTCTTTTTGAAGAGGTTATTCATTTCCCTTGTTAGCTGTATTCCTACATATTTTATTCTCTTTGTAGCATTTGTGAATGGGAGTTTATTCATGATTTGCCTCTCTGCTTGCCTATTGTTGGTGTAAAGGAATGCTTATGATTTTTGCACGTTGATTCTGTATCCTGAGTCTGCTAAAGTTATAAGCTTAAGAAGCTTTTCATGTATATGTGCCACATTTTCTTAATCCAGTATACATATGTAACAAACCTGCAGGTTGTGCACATGTACCCTAGAACTTAAAGTATAATAATAATAATAAAAATAATAATAATAATAAAAGAAGCTTTTGGGCTGAGACGATGGGATCTTCTAATTATAGGATTATGTCATCTGCAAACAGAGACAGTTTGACTTCGTCTCTTCCTATTTGAATATGGTTTCTTTCTTTCTCTTGTCTGATTGCCCTGGCCAGAACTTCCAATACTATGTTGAATAGGAATAGTGAGAGAGGGCATCCTTGTCTTGTGCCAGTTTCCAAGGGGAATGGTTCCAACTTTTGCCCATTCAGAATGATATTGGCTGCGGGTTTGTCATAAGTGGCTCTTATTATTTTGAGGTATGTCCCATCAATACCTAATTTATTGAGAGTTTTTAACGTGAAGGAAAGTTTAATTTTATCAAAGGCCTTTTCTGTGTCTATTGAAATAATCAGGTAGCTTTTTGTCTTTAGTACTGTCTATGTGATGCATTGTGTTTATTGATTTGCATATGTTGAACCAGCCTTACCTTCTGGGCCACCTTGATCGTGGTGGATAAGCTTTTGATGTGCTTCTGGATTCGGTTTGCCAGTATTATATTGAGGATTTTTACAATGATGTTCATCAGGGAAACTGGACTCCTTCCTTACACTTTATACAAAAAATAACTCAAGATGGATTAAAGACTTAAAAGTAAAACCCAAAACTATAAAAACCCTGGAAGAAAATCTAGGCAATACCATTCAGGACATAGGCATGGACAGATATCATGACGAAAACGTCAAAAGTATTTGCAGTAAAAGCAAAAACCGACAAATGGGATATAATTAAACCAAAGAGCTTCTGCACAGCAAAAGAAACTATCATCAGAGTGAACGGACAACCTGTGGAATGGGGGAAAATTTTTGCAATTTATCCTTCTGACAAAGGTCTAATATCCAGCATCTATAAGGAGCTTAAACAAATTTGCAAGAAAAAATACCCCTTTAAAAAGTGGGCAAAGGACATGAACAGAAACTTATCAAACGAAGACATTTATGCAACCGACAAGAATATGAATAAAAGCTCAACATCACTAATCATTGTAGAAATGCATATCAAAACCACAATGATATACCCATGCCAGTCAGAATGGCAATTATTAAAAAGTCAAGAAACAACAGATGTCAGTGAGGCTGTGCAGAAATAGGAAACTTTTACACTGTTGGTGGGAATTAAACTAGTTCTACCTTTGTGTAAGACAGTGTGTTGATTCCTGAAAGACCTAGAAGCAGAAATATCATCTGTCCCAGTGATCCCATTACTGGATATACATCCAAAAGAATATAAATCATCCTATTATAAAGATAAATGCATGCATATGTTCACTGCTGCACTATTTACAATAGCAAAGACGTGAAATCACACAAATGCCCATATATGATAGACTAGATAAACAAAATGGGGCACATATACACCATGGAATACTATGCAGCCATAAGAAAGAACAAGATTGTGTCCTTTGCAGGGACGTGGATGGAGCTTGGAAACCATTATCTTCAGCAAACTAATTCAGGAACAGAACACTAAACACCACATTTTCTCACTTATAAGTGGGAGCTGAACTATGAGAACACATGGACACAGGTAGGGGAAAAATACATACTGGGGCCTGTTGATGCAGGGAGTGGGGTGGGGGGAACATCATGATAAATAACCAATGCATGCAGGGCTTAATACTTCGATGTTGAGTTGATAGGTACAGCACACTACCATGGCACACGTTTACCTAAGTAACAAACCTGCGTGTCCTGTACATGAATCCCAGAATGTAAAATATAAATATATTACATTTAAAAAAAATGACAAGAAAACCATGCTAGCTAAAATCACCTCTATTTCTATTTCAAGCTTTTCTCTCTCTATTAAACTGGCTTGATGTCTTGTCAGGTTAACTCTATTCACAAACCTTCACTCTACCATTTCCACTTCAGAAATCATTATAAGAAAATAATCACGTATAAGACCAATTTTTAAATGTATTAATTATAAAAAATAATAAAATGGAAAAAACATAATATTTAATAATGGGGAATGGATAAATGATCATACAATAAAATGTCATATAGCTATCAAAATCACATTTTCAAAGACTACTTAATGATGTGGAAAAGCCCATGTAATATTTTACTGACATATGTAATATACAATATTATATTGATGGCATCATTTCAATTTTATAATATAAATATGGTTTTCAAACACATGCACAAACACAAACACACATATACATAATATATCAAATCTTGAAGTAAATACCTTAAGATGATCAGGTATGTATCTCTGAGCAAACTAAATTTTTCCTTTATGTTTTAAATATTTTAAAGAAAACTTTCTCACACCCTCTTTCAACAATGACACAAAATTAACATGGAAATGCTGGACTTGAATTACACTTTAGACCAAATGAGTCTAACAAACATACAGAATTTTTCATCCAGCAGCGGCAGAATATACATTCTTTTTTAGTACATATGGAACATTCTCCAGGATAGATCATGTGTTAGGCCACAAAACAATTTTTATTTTAAGAATATTTAAATCATATCTAATATGGTTTCTGATTACAATGTTATCAACTAGAAATTAATAACAAGAGGAATATTGGAAAATATGTGGAAATTAAGCAACATGCCCTTGAACAACAAATGGATCAAAGCAGGAACCAAAAGGCAAATTTTAAAGTGTCTTAAGACAGATGACAATGGAAACACAACATATCAAAATCTATGGGATGCAGCAAAAGCAGTCTAAGAGGGAAGTTTATAGCAATACATTCCTACATTAAAAAAGAAGAAAGACCTCCAATAAATAGCCTTATGTTATACCTCATTATAGAGGCACTAGAAAAAGAAAGACAGACTTAGCCCAAAGTTAGCAGAAGGAAGGAAATAATAAAAATCAGAATAGAAATAATTAGAAAATAGAAAAATAATAGAAAAAAATTAACAAAACCAACAGTTGGTTTTTTGAAAAAATGAAATCAACAAAACCCTAGCTAGACTAAGGAAAAGCGACAACACTCAATAAAATCGGAAATGAAAGTAAATCATAAAAGAATCAGAAAATAATCATAAAGGACTATTATGAAACACTCTATGCCAATAAATTAGATAACCTAGAGACAATGTATAAATTCCTCAAAAATGTAACTTCTCGAGATTCAATCAGGAAGAAATAGAAAGCTTGAGCAGATCAATAACAAAGAAAGAGATTGAAGCGGTAACTAAAAACCTTCCAACAAAGAAAAGCCCAGGACCAGATGGATTCACTACTGATTTCTGCCACACATACAAAAAAGAATGATTACCAATAATTTCAAAACTCCTTCAAAAAATAGAGTTAGAAGTAATACCTCATACTTCTAAACACATTTTGACGAGGCCAGCATCACTTTGATACCTAAGTGGACAGACATTGCAAGAAAAGAAAAACACATGACCAATATCTCTAATGAACATTGATGCAAAAATCCTGAATAAAATAGTAGCAAACTGAATTCAACAACACATCAAAGAGACTATACATCATGACCATGTGGAATTTATCCCTAGCCTGCAAGACTGATTTAATGTATGCAAATCAATCAGTGTGATATATCACACCAACAGAATAAAAAGTAAAAACACTTGATCATCTCAATTGACTCAGAAAAAACATTAATATTTGACAACGTTCAGCATTCTCTCTTGATAAAAACTCAACAGTTTAGGTATAGAAGGAATATTTCTAACATAGTAAGGGCCATTTAAGAAAAACTAACAGCTAACATGATAATCAACTGGGAAAAATGGAAAGCTTTTCCACTAACATCAGGTACAAGACAGGGCTGTCTGCTTTCAAACACTTCCATTCAACATAGCACTGGAAATACTAGCAAGAAAAATTATACAGGAAAAATAAATAAAAGGTATGCAAATTGGAAAAGCAGAAGTAAAATTGTCTTTATTTTCAGATGACATGATTCTATAGGTAGAAAACCCCAAAGATTCCATAAAAAACTGTAAGAACTAATAAATGATTTTAGTAAAGTTACAGGATACAAAATCAACATACAAATATCAGTAGCAATAGATACAAACAAACTTGCTAAAGAAAAAAATTTTTTAATTCCATTTATAATAGCTTCAAAAAATAGCCAGGAATACATTTAACCAAGGAGGTGAAAGATTTGTACAGTGAACACTATAAAACACTAATGAAAGAAATTGAACACAAATAAATGGATACGTAGATCAATGTTCATGAATAAGAATAATTAATATTGTTAATATATTCATACTACCCAAAGCAATGTACAGATTTAACATAATCCCCATCAAAATTCTAATTGTGTTCTTCATAGAAACAAAAAAAAATTCTAAAATTCATATGGGACTGCAAAAAATCGCCAATAGCAAAATAAATAAATAAATAAATAAGTTGGAGGCATCACGTCTTGATTTAAAATTATATTACAAAGCTATAGTAATCAAAATAGCATAGTACTGGCATTAAAAGCAGAAATATAGACCAAGGCAACAGAATAGAAAGCCCAGAAATAAATTCAAACATATGTGGACAACTAATTTTCAACAAGGGCATCAAGAGGTCACAAAGGGGAAACAATAGTCTCTTTAATAAATAATGTTGGGAAAACTGTACTTCTGCATGTAAAAGAATGAAATTCAACCCTTATATCATACACAGAAATCAACTCAAAATGGATGGATAAAAGACCTAAATAACGTTAAGACTTGAAGCTCTAAAATTCCTAGAAGAAAACATAGGAGAAAAGCTCCTTGACCTTGGCCTTCACAATGATTTTTTCTTTAATATCATACTAAAAGCTCAGGTACCAAGTAAATAAGTAAATAAATAATGGGACTACATTAAACTAAAAATCTGCATGGCAGAGACAACAATCAACAAAATGAAAAGGCAACTTTCTGAACTGGAAAATAATAATTGCAAACTACCTATCTGATGAGGGGTTAATATCCAAAATTTATAAAGAACTCTTACAACTCAACTGCAGGAAAACAACTAACCTGATTTTAAAATGGCCAAAGGACCTGAACAGACATTTCCCTAAAGAAGACATAAAGATGGCCAGCAGGTATATGAAAAGGTACTCTGCAGCACTAGTCAGGAGGGAAATGCAGATTAAAACCACTATGAGATACCACCTCACACCTGTAAGGGTGGCTATTATTAAAAAGATTAGGGATAAGAAATGTTAATGAGGGTATGGAGAAAGGGGAACTGGAGTATATTGCTGGTAGTAATGTATATTGGTATAGCCATTATGTAGGGAATGTACATTATGTAGCCATTATATAGCCAAAATTGTAGGGAATTTTCCAAAGAAATTAGAAATAAAACTACCTTATGACCCAGCAGTCTGTCTTCTGGGTATATACCCAAAGGAGATGAAATAACACCTCATAAGAATGTCTGCATGCCCATGATTATTGCTGCATTATGTACAATAGTCAAAATATGGAAATGAATGCCTAGAACAGATGAATGGATAAAGATAATGTTATATATATATATGAGAGAGAGACAGAGAGAGAGAGAGAGAGTCCAAACGAGAGAGAGAGAAAGCTCACATTTTCTGTTGTGGTGATATATAATTAAGGTGATACATATATCACTTTCCATAATATCAGAATATATATGAAATAATGGAAGATTATTCAGCCTTAAAAAAGGAGATTCTGACATTTGCCACGACATGGCTGGAACTGGCAGTCATTATGCTAAGTGAAATAAATCAAACACAGAAAGAAAAATATTGCATGATTTCACTGACATGTGAAATATATTAAAAAGATTGCTTAGAAGCACAGGGACGGACTTAGAAGCCCATGGGTGGAGGTCAGAGGGGAGGTAATGGGGAGATTTAGGTCAAAGAATACACAATAGCTGATGCATAGAATGAACAAGTCTGGAGAGCTAAAGTACAACATGAGGACTCAAGTTAAAAAAATTGTATTGTATTCTAGATCTTGTTAAATTAGTAAATTTTAACTGCTCTTGTCACATATATGATAGTAACTATGTGAAATGATATATATGTTAATAGGCTTCACTATAGTAACCATTATACTATCTATATGTATCTTTGTATCTATGCATAAAATATAATACATCCCATAATATCATTTGTAAGCTTTAACTACACACAATAAAATTCATTAAAATTTTTTTGGAACAAATATGTTTTCCTTTTAAGACAAAAAACTACTACTAAATAAGTGGTTTTCCATCTCTGTCTCAAACTGACATACCCATTTATACCCATTTAATACCATTTATATATGAGCTCAGTTACCCATCATATCTATTTCATTAAAACAGATATTTAGTAGTTTTTCTTCTTTGCCTCCTAATTACCATTCTTACTTCCTCATTTAGTTTTAGCTTCCCTGAAAGTGATAGTATTCCTTCCCTAAAATTGTTTAAAATTCCTTTTTACAAACTAAACGTTTGGACTAAGATGTTTTATAAACTGATTTTGGAAAGACATATTTCCACCTAAACAAAGATTTTATTCGTTTCCTGCAAGGTATAATTTTTTCAGGTAAAGCAAAATAACATGTATGCAAATCTGCACAGTGGTTTCCCTACATAGAAAACACTCTTATTGAAATAAAAGGATGTTCTAATGAACATCTTAATGTGGTTCATACTAGACAATAAACCTACTGGCCTAATATCAGAATTTAAAATAGCTAGTGACTATCAGTGCACTCAGTACTTACTTAGATATTGTTTCACCTAGAGAGAAAAAAAAAAAAAAAAAACAATCAAATCTCTAGATTCGTTTTCTTTTCCGTGGTCCCTCTGATCTAGTCCTCTTGCTGTGGCAGATTTTCTAAAATTTATGTTCCATATCATATTGTGCAGAGTTTCTTAACATTCCTATTTATGCACTAATAGTTATATGCATTGTTTCAAAGTTCAAGGCATTATATTATCCATCAGTCTAACCAAGAAAGTGGAAATCACTTTAAGACTTTTCAACAGGGTGAATTTTATTCAGAGAAATTATTATACAGGTGATGAAGTTGGTGAGGACCAAAGAGGGAGTGTTAAAGGAAACCAAAGTTAAACAGCAGAAACCACATGTATATGCTGGAAAGATAAAAGATGTAGGCAGTGTTACTGCTCAGGAGCAGGGGTCACCTGATGGAACCTGGAGCTAAGACAAACTTGCCAACCAACGAAAGCAAGGAGCAGGAAACATACAGGGGAAGCAACTTCTGAGAAGGTACTTAATGCAAGCAAACAGAAAGAGAAATACCCTAACTTCTCTTTTCCAACCTGTTCAATCTCCTGCCAGTGCCTCCCTTTGTTAAAACTCAATTAGAAGACAGCTTATCTAGGATGCTGGGAAATATAGACTGCAGGGCTCAGTTCTCCCCCACCCTATGATAGAGACCAGATCTGAAGAGGGGCAAGGAATAGAGCCAACACACCCAAGCTCCCAGCCACAGCACCTATGGCAATATTAATTGTTTCAAAGTTTAAAGCATTTTCTCAGAGGTTCTATGTAGTTTCAACTATTTGATGCCATGTTTCAATGGTTCTACAATTTCAATTTTTTGTTTAATCATTTACTTTTTGTTTTTGAGAACTTTACAGAACTATCTGGTGAGGAAAATTGGAAACCAGACAAATCTTTTGAAAATAGAAATTATCTAATGCAGTTCTTGCTGATATCATAGACACTTAGGCATTTAATTAAAAGATGCCATCAAAATGACTTTTGAAGTGTTTCCTTTTCCAAGATTATAAGCCACAGAAAACTCATCTTCCTGCTAGCATAGACTATTATTGTAGTAGATTCTATACATTATGTTGTGAAAGCTGTTTGAAGCTTGCATTGCTGTAGGACTAACTGCAGAAGATTCCTTGAGATTCAGAAAACCAAGAAAACCCAAGAGGAACTTAAATGCTTGAATCCTTATCTCTGCTATTGTGGATCATGTCATTGGGCATTCCAGAAAATGAATATGTTTTGAAGTAGATGAAGTACATGATTAAATCCCAGAGTAGGGTGAGTATGACATAATAATGCTTGACAAGTTCTTGAAGACTTTAAATAGCAAACACGGGAGAAATGGTTTTCTGTAGTATATACAGTTAGAACTTGCAGTACCAAAATGGAATTGGCGAATGGAAACATCTGAATGACTTTCTAGAAATATTTTCTAATGGAGTCATAGTTAGGACAGTAGATTTGGTTTTCTAGGGGAAAGTAGCTAGAGCAGTTTTTGAAGGAAATAAAAGAAAAGGTATCTGAGAACACACGGCAGGGCATATACCTACGAATCCAGCTATTATTAGCTATTTTCTTAGTTCCAGCATTTGAAATGGAAATGTTACATTTTCACAGTGCTTTTCAATGAAGAATATGTATACACATTATCTTATTCAATCCTCAGGTGAGAAAATAGTTTCAGAGAGGTTAAAAATGACTTGTCCAAAGTGGCACTACTGGTGTTGGAGCTAGGTCTCCAACCCACGCTCTCATTCAACCTTCAGTACTCTTTCTACTACAGTACAGAGCCTTGGGAATGGGAAGAGTCACTCACAACAAATAGAAGCTACAGTTGATACTGGAAGAGTTGATTTAATGAAATCTACATCAATTCCTTGAGCTGATATAGACTTAGGTATAGGAAAAGGACAATAGCATCTCCTTTTAAACACCTCGGGAGCTGTAGTAGCAAGGATTCTTGGTGTTAGAAAATAGAATCCATGTTAGGTAGCTTAGGCAGAACGGGGTTTATTATAGGGTACAAGGTAGCTTACAGAATTTACAGGAGGGAGAAAGAACTAAGCAGTCTTACTTGTAAAATTTGTGGGGCCTGCGATATAAGTAGAGACCCACATAACATACGTCTAAATACTTAAAAGTTAAATCGAATCTTCAAATAATTAAATAAAATATCTACTATTCTCCTTTGAGAAAGGTACCTCTGAAATGACCTGGAAAGTCCAGATTCACTTTACAATAGACTTCTCTGGGTTTCTCACCAAAGCGTAGTGCCTTGGGGAAATCATAGCCTCAGCTCCCAACCCAGGTTCCCAGCCCTTCTCTGCCCATCTCTGACTTCATTCTGTGCTGCAAGCACCTTGTGTGCCTGTGTGTGGAGACTACAGCTCACGTGTCCAAGCTCTATCTATATGCCTGGTGACAAGTTGCCCTGTCGTCACTGTCAGATCTAAAGCTGCCCACACTGGTGGAGTGGGACACTCCGAGAAAAATGGTCCCAGGAAAGAGATCCACACAGACCCTGGAAGCAAGCTCAGGGCCATTTGGGTAAACAGTATGGGTCCATGTTTCCCGGGGCACCATCTGGGGCTAGAGCTCCAGTTAAGTATGTCCCCTTAGTCTCACATACTCCTCACTCCATGTAAAGGGTCAAGTCAGTGAGGAACCTCTAACATGTTGGGACCAGAACAGGAGCCTCTCTTGCCTGTATCTAAGAGTGAAACCAAGTATAGGTGAATTCCTCATTCAGAAATAATGCAGCCCAATGAATTGCCCAAGCACCATAAGGGACTTGTTAAAAATAAATCTGGCTGCCACAGATATTTTGCTCTTTTGTAGCTTTGATACCAGGGACTGGACTGTCAAACTTTGCTCCCAGCTGCCTCAGGAGAAACAACCTCTTCTGACCCTGTGTTTGCCAGGAGTTTCAATCTCTTCCTGCAAGGCCACCATCTCTTGATGGAACCGAAAACAGGGTGGAAACTTAGCTGAAAATGCAGTTTGGGCTTTACAGCTTCTATTACTTAGGAAGACACATTAGATATAGATTGAAATGTGTGACCACAGGAAACCCAAACCTCTGTAACATCTTTGGAAAGAATCATTTATTGAGATAAAAATAGAAACAACTGGGATACTACTGCTTTACCTCCCAACCCATGCCATCTGTAATAAAACCACCACTGTGGATTTATTAATCACAGCTATTTGAAGAACTCTGTTGTAAAGGATTCTGAGGCTATGTCTGGACTTAGTGAGAAAAAGCACTTTCTTGATTTTTTTTATATCTTCCGTGGTTATGGGAGAGAGCAGGAGTGTTGCACATGCCATCTCTGGAGGCAGAACTATGTCTTAGACATATGTAACAGGCATAAAAAGCATTCTGTCCAGCAAAATTCTTGTCTCAAGTTTGCTCTGATTTTAGTGACCCTGATTTCTCCATTGTTAGTATTTGCAAAAAGAATAATGCAAAATAAAATATTACTTATGGTAGTCTTTGCTCCATATTTTAAGTCCCAATCTATTGTCTTTGTCTTTCAGGTTCAAGAGTTCAGGAATATGGGATGGCAATTATTTGATTTCTTGAGAATCTAGCTCAAGGGACTCAAAGATAAATTGAATCACAAAAAGCTTAGATTGTTAGATTAGAAGAATGTCTTCTTAAGTGGTCAGCTGAAATCTGATTTAAACTTGGTCAGCACACATGCTAACATACTTTACATATCATTGGCAGCAGGCAGTAGCATAGATAACTCTGGAGTCATATGTTTGAGGTTGGAGTGGCAGTGTGTAATTTTTCTTGGAGGGAGTGGCAGATTTACCTACCTCATTTTGTTAAACTTAGGATAGTATTAGCATAATGCCTTTGTGTTTCCTGAGTGTGGCTCCCTGGCCATTGAGGGGCAGGTGGCTCAGGATTAAAATTGGAATGTGACCAATGTACAGTCAAATGTCAACTATCTATCTGGAACATTAAGGAAATGAGTTGTTCTGGTTGCAAAGTTCATCTGTATAAAAATAGGTTCATCTACACTATTTTTGGTGAACATCTTTGAAAATATATATATACTTCCCTGCTTTATTAAATAGAACATTCTAATTTGATCTTGTCTTGATGACTCAATCATAAATTATTCTAACAGGCTTTAATAGAGCCTATTGAGTGCAGGGCTCTGTGTTTGAACCTGTGGGGGATCCGGTTTGGAGTTCTGGTATCAACTTTTCAGAGTTTTTCTGTCCTCTTCATCAACTCTCAGGCTGCCAGCTGTCAGTCTTTGATACTGCCAGCTGTCACTCTTTGATACTGCCAGTGTGTGTCTCTCTGATGACCTGCTGCCTCAGGGATTCCTTGAACTGGGAAACCAGACAATCACGCTCGTTAAACTTGTGCCTAAAATACAAGCAAATTGACTCCAACTGTTACCTCCAGGAGCGTTCCTGTGAGAAAAGTCCACGAGCTTTATTATAGCACCTTTGCCTGATCAGTGGCCCATTTTGCTTTCTTTCTTTATGTCTCAGTAAAATGGGATTGCTGGATTACTGAGTTTCATGTAGGTGAAGTGCTTCTTTTCAGTGGGTCTATTTTGAAGATGGATGATAGAATATTGACTAGAGGTTGGATGCCATAGTTAGATGGGGCTAATGAAAAACCTAGCCAGAGACAGAGGAAGATGGCTCAATAGAAGCCTCTGCCAATCGTCCTCTCTGCAGGAACACCAAATTTAACAACTGTCTATATAAAACAGCACCTTCATAAGCACTAAAAATCAGGTGAGCAATCACAGTACCTGGTTTTAGCTTTATATTGCTGAAAGAGGCATTGAAAAGGTTAGAAAAGACAGTTTTGAATTGTCAACACCACCCCTCCCCCATCCTCCTGCAGTGGCTACATGGTGCAGAAAGAGAATCTGTGGCAATTAGGGCAGGGAAAGTGCGGTAAATGTGGGACTTTGCATTGGAACTCAGTGCTGCCAATATCATGCAGAACTCAGCCGAGACTTATGGAAAGAACATTTAGACCCACCCTAGCCAGAGGGAAATCACCCACCCTAGTGGTCAGAACTTAAGTTTCAGCAAGCCTTGCCACTGTGGGCTAAAGTGTTCTGGTGTTCTAAATAAACTTGAAAGGCAGTTTAGGCCAAAAAGGACTGCAACTCCTAGGCAAGTCCTAGTGCTGTGCTTTGCTTGGAGCAAATGGACTTGGGGCAGGGGGGCATGCGACCTAGTGAGACACCAGCCAAGGTAGCTAAAGGACTGCTTGTATCACACCTCTCTGAACCTGAGGCAGTACAGCTCACAGCTTCAAAAGATACCCCTTCCTTTCATGTCAGAAGAGGAGAGGGAAGAGTAAAGAGGACCTTGTCTTATAACTTGGATACCCATTTAGTCACAATAGGACAGGGCACCAGGCAGAGACATGAGGCCCCCTTTCCAGGCCCTAGGTCCAGAACAGCATTTCTAGATATATCCTGGATCAGAAGGGAACCTGCTGCCATGAAGGGAAGAACCCAGTTCTGGCAGGATTCGTCACTTGCTGACTAAAAAACTCTTGGGCCCTGAATAATCAATAGTGGTTACAGGTAGTACATACTAAGGGCCTTGGGTGAGATTCTGAGTTGTGCTGGCTTCAGGTGTGACCCAGCATATTCAGAGCTGTGGTGGCTACAAGAAGAGACTGCTTCAGATTGACAAAAGAAGACGGGAGACTAAAAAGACTTTGTGTTACAGCTTAGCTACCAGCTTGGTCTTAGTGGGGTAGAGTACCAGATGGGCTCTTGGGGTCACAAATTCCAGGCCTTGGCTCTTGGATCACATTTCTGGACATACCCTGGGCCAGACGAGAGACAATTGCCCTGAAGGGTAGGACACAAGACTGGCTGGCTTCATCACCTGTTGATTGCAGAGCCCTAGAGCCTTCAGTGATTACAGCAAGCTTTGGGCAGTACCCAGTGCTATGCCAGTTTTAGGTCTGACCCAGTGCAGTCCCAGCGGTGGTGACCACAGGAGTGGTCACCTGTGTGACCTCTCCCCCAGCTCCAGGCAGCTCAGCACAGAGAGAAAGAGAGAGACTGTTTGGGAAAAAGTAAGGGAAGAGAACAAGAGTCTCTGCCTGGTAATCTATAAAATTCTTAAAGATTTTGTCCAAGAGCACCAAGGAAGTACCTCTACAAGTCTACAAGAACCACAGTGCTACTGAGTGTAGGTTGCCCCCTAAAACAGATATGGCTGCAGTCACGAAAAACATAGATCACAACACCCAAGTCCCTTTGAATACCTGGAAAGCCTTCCCAAGAAGGACAGATACAAACAATTCCAGACTATAAAGACTACCATAAATACACAACTCCTCAATGCCCAGATACTAACAAACATCCACAAGCATCAATATCATCCAGGAAAACATAATCTCACCAAATGAACTAAATGAAGTGTGAGAGGCCAATCCTGGAGAGATAGAGATATGTGAACTTTCAGACAGAGAATTCAAAATCACTATGTTGAAGAAACTCAAAGAAACCCCAGATAACACAGAGAAGGAATTCAGAATATTATCAGACAAATTTAACAAATAAATTGAAATAATTAAAAGGAATCAAGCAGAAATTCTGGAATTTAAAATGCAATTGGCATACTGAAGAAAGAATCAAAGTCTTAATAGAATTGATCAAACAGAAGAGAGAATTAGTGAGCATGAAGATAGGCTATTCAAAAATACACAGAAGAGACAAGGAAAAAAGAATAAAAGAGAATGAAGCCCGTCTACAAGATCTAGAAAATATAGCCTAAAATGGATAAATCTAAGAGTTATTGGCCTTAAAGAAAAGATGGAGAAAGAGACAAAGGTAGAAAGTTTATTTAAAGAGACACTAACAGAGACTTTTCCAAACCTAAAGAAATATATTAATATTCAAGTACAAGAAAGTGAAAATATATACACACCAATACTGGAACACCCAGATATATAAAACAAGTACCATTAGAGCTAAAGAGAGAGATTACCCCCAATACAGTAATAACTACACAATTCATCACCCTACTTTCAGCACTGGACAGATCTTCCAGACAGAAAATCAACAAAGCAACATTGGACTTAATCTGCGATGTCAATCAAATGATCTAATAGTTATTTACAGAACATTTTATCCAATGACTGCAGAATACGCATTCTTTCCCTTAACAAATGGAACATTCTCAAGGATGGACCATATGTTAGTCCACAAAACAAGTCTTAAAACATTCAAAAACATTAAAATAATATTAAGTATCTTCTCTGACCACAATGGAATAAAATTAGAAATCAATAATGATGAATTTTGGAAATTATACAAATAAATGGACATTAAATAATGTACTTCTGAATAACCAGTAGATCAATGAAGAGATTAATAAGAAAACTGAAAATTTTTTTGAAACAAATTGTAATGGAAGCACAACATTCCGAAAGCTGTGGGATATAGCAAAAGCAGGACTAACAGTGAAGTTTATAGCTGTAAGTGCCTACATCAAAAAAGAAGAAAAACTTCAAATAAACAACACAGCAATGCATCCTAAAGAACTAGAAAAGCAAGAGCAAACCAAATCCAAAGTTGGTAGAAGAAATAACAAAGATCAGAGCAGAAATAAATTAAATTGAAATGTAAAACAGTAGAAAAGATAAGTGAAACTAAAAGTTGGGTTTTTTGAAAAAGATTAACAAAATTTTTTTAGCCAGATTAGCTAAGAAACAAAGAGAGATGACCCCCAAAAAATCAGAGATGAAAAAGGAGATATTCAACCTATACTGCAGAAACTCAAATTAGTGGTCAAATTAGAGACTACTTGAGCAACTATATGTGAATAAATTGGAAAACCTAGAAGAAATGAATAAATTTCTAGGTACACACAGCCTACCAAGATTGAACCGTGAAGAAATTCAACACTGGAACAGAGCAATAGCAAGTAATAAGATCAAGACCATAATAAAGAACATCTCCCAGCAGAAAAAACCCTAGATCTTGGTGGCTTCACTGTTGAATTTTACTGAACATTTAAAGAACCAATACCAATCCTATTCAAACTATTATGAAAAATAGAGGTGGAAGTAATACTTCCAAACTCATTCTGTGAGGCCAGTATTACCCTGCTACCAAAACCAAAGAGACACCAAAAAAAGAAAACTACAGGTCAATATCTCTGATGCATATTAATACAAAAATCATCAACAATATACAAGCAAACTGAATTCAGCAACACATTAAAAAGATCATTCATCATGACCAAGTGGGATTTATCCCAGGGATGCAAAAATCATTCAGCATATGCAAATGTGTCAGTGTCATACGGCATATCAACAGAATGGAGGATGAAAACCATATGATCATTTCAGTTGATGCTGACAAAGCATTTGAAAAAAATTCCACATCTTCATGATAAAAACCCTAAAAAAATGGCATAGACATAATAAAACCATATATGACACACTCACAACTAATATCATAACAAATGGGAAACAAAGAGAAACCCTTTCCTTTAAGATCTTGAACATGACAAGGATGCCCACTTTCACTACTATTATTCAACATGGTACTGGAAGACCTAGCTAGGCCAATCAGACAAGAGAAATAAATAAAGGGCATCCAAACTGGAAAGGAAGAAGTCCAGTTATCCTTTTTTGCTGATGATATGATCTTATATTTGGAATACCCTATAGACCCAACCAAAAAACTACTATTACTAATAAACACATTCAGTAAAGTTGCAGGATACAAAATCAGCATACAAAAATCAGTAGCATTTTTATATGCCAACAGCAAACAATCTGAAATCAGGAAAGTAATTCCATTTACAATAGCTGTATATCAAATTAAATAACTAGGAATCCATTTAACAAAAGTGAAATATTTCTACAATGAAAACTATAAAACATTGATAAAAGAAATGGAAGGGGATACAATAAATGGAAAGTATTACATGTTTATGGTTTGGAAGAATTAATATTGTTAAAATGTCCATACTACCCAAAGCAATATATAGATTTACTACAATCTCTATCAAAGTATCAATGACATTCTTCACAGAAATAAAAAAAAAAATTCTAAAATTTATGTAGAACTACAAAAGACCAGATATTCAAAACTATCCTGAGCAAAAAGAACAATACTGGAGGAGTTATGTTACTTCACTTCAAATTACACTACAGAGCTATAGTAACAAAAAGAGCATGGTACTAGCATAAACACAGACACATAGACCGATGAAATGAACAGAATAGAGAACTCAGAAACAAAGCCATACATACATCTACAGTGAACTCATTTTCCACAAAGGTGCCAAGAGCAAACATTGGGAAAAGAACAGTCTGTGTGATACACGATGCTGTGAAAACTGGATATTTATATGCAGAAGAATCAAATTAAACCTCTATCCCTTGCCATATACAAAAATAAAATCAAAATGGATTAAAAACTTAAATCTAAGACCACAAGCTATGAAACTGCTAATAGAAAATATTGGAGAAACTCTTCGGAACATTGACTAGATGAGGATTTCTTGAGTAATACCCCCACAAGTACAGGCAACCAAAGCAAAAATGGACAAATGGGATCATATCAAGCTAAAATGTTTCTTCATAGCAAAGGAAACCATCAACCAAGTAAAGAAAACAGCCCACAGAATGGGAGAAAATGTTTGCAACTACCCATCCAACAAGGGATTAATAAATGGAGTATATAAGGAGCTCAAACAAACTCTATAGGAAAAAAACAATAATCCAATTTTTAAAATGAGCAGAAGATATGAATAGACATTTCTTAAAAGAAGACATACAAATGGCAAAGAGGCATAAAAATGTTCAGCATCACTTATCAGAGAAATGCAAATCAAAATGATAATGACATCTCAATTCATCTCAGTTAAAATAACTTTTATCCAAAACACAATCAATAACAAATGCTTTCAAGGATGAAGAGAAAAGAGAACCCTCATACACTGTTGTTGAAATGTAAATTAGTACAACCACTATGGAGAACATTTTGGAAGTTCCTCAAAGAACTAAAAACAGAGCTATCATATGATCCATCAATCCCACTGTTAGGTAGATACCCACCCCCCAAGAAAAAGAAAATCAATGTATTGAATGAAGAGATACCTGCACCCCCAAAGTTACTGCAATAGCCAAGATTTGGAAACAACCTAAGTGTCCATCAACAGACAAATGAATAAAGAAAATACAGTATATTTACACAATGGAGTATTATTCAACCATAAAAAATAATGAGACCCTGTCATTTGCAACAACATGGATAAAACTGGAGGTTATTATGTTAAGTGATATAATCCAAGAACGGAAAGACAAACTTCACATGTTCTCACTTATTTTGGGGAGCTAAGAATTAAAACAGTTGAACTCATGGAGATAGAGAGTAGAAGGATGGTTACCAAAGGCTGGGAAGTGTACCAGGGGAATGGAGAGTAGTGGGGATAAAGAGGCCAAAAAAATAGTTAGAAAGAATGAGTAAGATCTAGTATTTGATAGCACAACAGGATGACTGTAGGCAGTAATTTAACTGTACATTTTAATATAACTAAAAGTGTAATTGGATTGCTTGTAACACAAAAGATAAATGTGCGAGGTGATTGATACCTCATGTACCCTGATGTGATTATTACACATTGCATGCTTATATCAAAATATCCCATATACCCCATAAACATATATTCCTACTATGTACTCATAAAATATTTTTAAGAAAACCCAAAGAAACAAACAAAAAAAAAAACCATAAAACCTAGCCATAATGCTTTGCATTTTTAGAGCCCTTTATACTGTTTAATATGTTCTCCCTACTGACATCTGCATCTGTCATTTTGGTATGATGTTAATATTGCATCATTTTTGTAGACGTAATGACTGAAGAATTTTCTTAAACTAGTCTTGCTAATAAGTAAAATGTCTTAACTTCATCTTACACAAAAGTAAAAATGTCTAGCATGTTTCTTGTTTTCTTTTTTCTGATCTTTTGCCCTTTCCGTTTCTAGACTGCACATTTTCTTGTGAAAGAGATCTAAAATAATCACCTTTTGCTTTGTCTGTTGGTGCTTAAGGTGAGTCAGTATTATAGGCCCCTCTCTCCCACTTAGTTTTCTGCGTGTAGGACAACCTGAGGTAAAAGGGTAGAGAAGGCACGTACATATAACAAAGACAGGTAGGAGGGAAGCAAAGAGGGGCATAGGTTCAGTGCAACAATTAGAGTTGTCTACACATAATCCCTTCAGAAAAGCATTAGCATAGGCGCTTCAAAGCTGTTTGATTCTTTACAGTTACAGAACTTTTATGTTCTATGAGCACCTGGATTGTTAAAACATGTGTGATGGTGAAGGTGACCCCTGCCAGCCTGTGCTTTAAATGGACTTGTTTAGTGTTGGAAGAGAACCATTAGGCTACACACAGAAGAGATGGGCCGTCTTTCAATTCTCTCACCAACAGATGTGGAAGGTATGATTTATCACATAAGGCCAAGACCTTTTGCATGGCTGGTATGACACCAGACATTCCAGACTTCCTCTGTGCCCCTTTTTCTCTGCATTGAGCTTCAACCTGTGGTACAGGTTGTGGTACATGTGGGAAAAGCAGAAAACATATGTTTACAGTTACTGCAATAGCAGTGGTTGGTTGTAGAAGACTTGTTGGAACTATAGCAAATTCCTTGCTGGGATGGGAGCATAAGAGTCCATACAGAGCATGGAAATAACCCACCATTAAGTGAAAACCATTCATTTTTTTGTAAGATCATTTTCCTGTGGTAGACTTGGCCTCTGGTGATATCTTCTGGGCTCTAGTTTCTATCAGAAGACTGAGAGGCAGATGGGCTGTAGGAACAATGAAACCTACTTAAATCTGTTTCATGAAGTAGGAAGAGCAAGAATTGGTTTTCTGTCCATCAGTCCATCCCTCCATCTATTCACTCATCCATCTATTCATTCTTTCCACACAGAAGTCAAAGTAATTTTTCCAAAATACACATCTGGTCACATTACTGCCTTCTTTAAATCCTTTCCTAGTTTTTCCCTCAATGTGAAGTCCAGACTCCTGAATGTCACCTCCTTGGCCCTGCATAATCATAATTGGGCCTCTGTCTACTTCTCTAGTGACATCTCTTGTTTGATTTCTCTCATCGTTTTATATACTCTTAACTTCTGTCATGCAGAGTGACCTTCAGTAACTTGAAAGAATTATGCTCCTTTTTGCCTTTGGAGCTTTGAACAAGTTGTTCTTTCCCCTTCCTCTTCATCCTTTGCTTTTATGACCTCTAATCATTCATCACTTCACCTAAGTGACCTCACCTTTGGGGAGTATTCGGTTCCTGTGCTAAGTGCTCTCATAGCACCCTCTAGCCTCCTATCAGAGTGCTGTAGTAAGTATTTCTAACTTTAATGCATCGTATATGCATTATACTTTAAGCTCCTTACAGGCATAGATGTTACCTATATACATTTTTTGTTGTTGAGACACTAATAGCTAGCACAGAGTCTGCCACGTAAAACTTCAGCAATTTTTTTTTGTATAAAATTGTATCAGCAAGATTGGCAATATAGCTTTAAGACTGGGTTTTGTTGACAAGCTATTTGAATCTGTATTCCAGCTTCACTATTTGCACAATGCATTACTTTGGGCAATTTATTCATTTATTTTTAATTTTAAGTTCGGGGATACATGCGCAGGATGTGCAGGTTTGTTACATAGATTATGTGTGCCATGGTGGTTTGCTGCACAGTTCATCCCATCACTTAGATATTCAGCCCAGCATTAGCTATTCTTCCTAATGCTCTCTCTCCTCCCCACCCACACTCTCACAGGCCCCAGTGTGTGTTATTCCCCTCGCATTTCCATGTGTTCTCATAGTTCAGCTCCCACTTATAAGTGAGAACATGCGGTGTTTGGTTTTCTGTCCTGTGTTAGTTTGCTGAGGTTAATGGCTTCCAGCTCCATCCATGTCCCTTCGAAGGACATGGTCTCATTCCTTCTTATGGTTACATAGTATTCCATGGTGTATATGTACCACATTTTCTTTATCAAAAGAAAAAAAAAAGGCCATTTGGGTTGGTTCCAAATCTTTGCTATTGTAAAACATGTTGCAACAAACACATGTGTGCANGGATTTTTACATTACATAGATACATTATGCGTAGCAAGGTGTTCATCTGCACAGTTCATCCCATCACTTAGATATTCAGCCCAGCATTAGCTATTCTTCCTAATGCTCTCTCTCCTCCCCACCCACACTCTCACAGGCCCCAGTGTGTGTTATTCCCCTCGCATTTCCATGTGTTCTCATAGTTCAGCTCCCACTTATAAGTGAGAACATGCGGTGTTTGGTTTTCTGTCCTGTGTTAGTTTGCTGAGGTTAATGGCTTCCAGCTCCATCCATGTCCCTTCGAAGGACATGGTCTCATTCCTTCTTATGGTTACATAGTATTCCATGGTGTATATGTACCACATTTTCTTTATCTAGTCTATCACTGATGGGTGTTTAGTTTGATTCCATCTCTTTGCTATTGTGAATAGTGCTGCATGTATCTTTATAATAGAATGATTTATATTCCTTTCAGTATATACCCAGTAATGAGATTGCTGGGTCAAATGGTATTTCTGCCTCTCTGTCTTTGAGGAATCGCCACACTGTCTTCCATAATGGTTGAACTAATTTGCATTCCCACCAAAAGTGCAAAAGCATTATTTTTTCTCTGTAACCTTGCCAGCATCTGTTTTTGTTGTTGTTGTTGTTGTTGTTTGTTTTTTTGACTTGGTAGTAATAGCCATTTTGACTGGCATGAGAAGGTATTTCATTGTAGTTTTCATTTGCATTTCTCTAATGATCAGTGCTTTTGAGCTTTTTTTCATATGTTTATTTGCTGCATGTATGTCCTCTTTTGAGAAGTGTCTGTTCGTGTCCTTTGCCCACTTTTTAATGGCATTATTTATTTATTTTTCCTTGTAGATGCTGAATATTAGACCCTTGTCAGATGGATAGATTGCAAACTTTTTTTCCCATTCTGTAGGTTGACAGTTCACTCTGATAATAGGTTTTTTTTTTGCTGTGCAGAAGTTCTTTAATTAGATCCCATTTGTCAATTTTTGCTTTTATTGAAATTGCTTTTGATGTTTTCGTCATAAAGTCTTTGCCCATGCCAATGTCCTGAATGATATTGCCTAGATTTTCTTCCACAGCTTTTATAGTTTCCAGTTTTATGTTTAAGTCTTTAATCCATCTTGAGTTGATTTTTGTATGTGGTATAAGGAAGTAGTCCAATTTCAATTTTCTTCATGTGGCCAGCCAATTCTCCCAGCACCATTTATTAAATAGAGAATTATTTCCCCATTGTTTGTTTTTGTCAGGTTGTCAAAATCAGATGGTTGTAGGTGTGTCATCTTATTTCTGGGTTCTCTATTCTGTTCCGTTGGTCTATGTGTCTATTCTTGAACCAGTACCATGCTGTTTTGATTACTGTAGCCTTGTAGTATAGTTTGAAATCAGATAGTGTGATGCCTCCAACTTTGTTCTTTTTGCTTAGGATTGTCTTGGCTCTCTGGGCTTTTTTTTTTTGTTCTATATGAATATTAAAATAGTTTTTTCTAATTCTGTGAAGAATGTCGATGGTAGTTTAATGAGAATAGCACTGAATCTACAAATTACTTTGGGCAATATGGCCATTGTCACGATATTGATTCTTCTTATCCATGAGCATGGAATGTTTTTCCATTTGTTCGTGTCCTCTCTGACTTCTTTGAGCAGTGGTTTGTAGTTCCTCTTGGAGAGGTCCTTCACTTCCCTTGTTAACTGTATTCCTAGGTATTATATTCTTTTTGTG
The DNA here is from genome assembly GCF_001698545.2 of Rhinopithecus bieti. NCBI lineage: Eukaryota > Metazoa > Chordata > Mammalia > Primates > Cercopithecidae > Rhinopithecus > Rhinopithecus bieti. The sequence goes on along the minus strand of NW_016803776.1, from coordinate 2,519,809 downwards.
GCAATTGTGAATGGGAGTTCATTCATGATTTGGCTCTCAGTTTGCCTGTTGTTGGTGTATAGGAATGCTAGCCATTTTCGCATGCTGATTTTGTATCCTGAGACTTTGCTGAAGTTGCTTATTGGCTTAAGAAGCTTTTGGGCTGAGAAGATGGGATCATGTCATCGTCAAACAAAGATAGTTTGACTTCCTCTCTTCCTATTCGAATACCTTTATTTCTTTCTCTTGCCTGATTGCCGTGGCCAGAACTTCCAATACTACATTGTACAGGTGTGGTGAGAGAGGACATCTTTGTCTTGTGCTGGTTTTCAAGCGGAGTGCTTCCAGCTCTTGGGCAATTTATTTCATCTGCTTGGGCCTTGGCTTTCTTTCTATTAAATAAGAATAATAGTACAATAATTAATTGCTTAATGACAGGGATACATTTCTAGAAATGTGTCATTAGGTAATTTTGTACAAACGTTATAGAGTGTACTTACACAAACCTAGATAGTGTAGCCTGCTACATTCTCAGGCTATATAGTATAGCCTATTGCTCCTAAGCTATAAACCTGTATAGCAGGTTACTGTACTGAATACTGTAAGCAATTATAACACAATGGTAAGTATATGTGTATCATGGCTAGGCATAGAAAAGGTACAGTAAAAATATGATGTTATGGTCTTTTAGGACCACTGTCATATATGATCTATTGTCGACCAAAATGTTATTTGGCACATAATTGTATATACAATCTTAGGATGTGGTTAAATGTGATAACTCATGTCAAGCACTTAGACTAGTGTCTAGCACATATAATACACTTAGTTCTATGTGATTATAATCAAGTGTCTTCTACATGCAAAGCTCTAGATGTAAACCCATGGTGGAATTTAAAAATATGTAATCTACAGTCATTTCAGGGACTAGCTTAATTTCTATAAACCTCATAAATGGCTCCCTGAGACAAGCTGGGTACTATGGCTTAATTTCTATAAACCTCATCAATGGCTCCGTGAGACAATCTGGGTACTAACACTAACATGGGAGGCACTTTGCCCTATATCTGGCATAGGGGCTCAAGACTATCATTCTGACTGCTGATATGGCATATTCTCCTTGACCTCGTCCAACTTCTCCAAGTTCCTGAGCTTAAATAACTTCTAGAGTGTCTGTCTTGTTCTCTCCTGTCTTTATTTGTTTTCCAGGACTCTGATGCTTCTGTAGACTGCATCTGTCACCGGCAGATCCCCTTCCTATAACGTGATACCTGGCGTCCTGTTCATAAAGCCCAGGCCCTGCTGGAGCCATTCTTATCCTCTGGTGCTAACCACCTATTCATATTACCTTTATCTAGAAGGCTCATCACCATGTTCTCCCTGCCTGACTTTTTATTTATTTATTTATTTATTTTTATTTTTTTGTCAAAGAACAAAGTTCTTTTTTTTCTCTCTCTCTCTCTTTCCAGGTCTACTTTATTTCACTTAGCATAATTTTTTTTTTTCTTTCCATATATCTTTTATTATTATTATTATTATTATACTTTAAGTTCTTGGGTACATATGCATAACGTGCAGGTTTGTTACATATGTATACTTGTGCCATGTTGGTGTGCTGCACCCATCAACTCGTCAGCACCCATCAATTCATCATTTATATCAGGTATAACTCCCATTGCAATCCTTCCCCCCTCCCCCCTCCCCATGATAGGCCCCAGTGCGTGATGTTCCCCTTCCCGAGTCCAAGTGATCTCATTGTTCAGTTCCCACCTATGAGTGAGAACATGCGGTGTTTGGTTTTCTC
>NW_016803776.1:2499550-2514479 GCF_001698545.2 Rhinopithecus bieti | reverse complement strand
GCTGGGAGTTGGAGACTGGAGCTGTTCCTATTTGGCCATCTTGCTCCGCCCCCCCCCCGCCCCACCGCCTGACTTTTAACCCCTGTTATACTGCCTGCCTGACTGGACTGCTGCTACCTCTTTCCTGCATGGTTACCAAGCTCTGCTGGCGCATTTAGAGTATAGCTGGGTCAGCCTCCTACCTCCTATTACTTATCCTACCCTATTTTGTGTAATAAGTTTCTCAGTCTGAGTCTCTCTTCTCAATTTTATTTTGCCATCACCCAAACTCGTGTTTAGGGCATCCCTGCTTACAAGAAACTGCAATGTCTTGGGGGAGATAATGCATGTCCTTAGATGACAATTAAAGAAGATCAAAAGTCAGGAGTAACTTGAAATATTAGTAAAAAGTGCCTGCTTATAAAACCTTAAAGAGTAAACGGAAATTAGGGGAAAGATAATACTTTTGTTTGGTGAAATCTATACTCACACTCCAGGAAAGAGGTAGACTAACAGCTAGTTGGACAACAAGCAAATTGTGTCTCCACATGGTGCCCATCATAGGATTCTTAACTCTCTCCCAGATTCTATTAGGAATGGAAGAATCCTTCCATTAACACTAGAGTATGTAACTAAGGGTGAAGAAAAGGCTCCAACTTTCCACTGCAAAACCTTCTGTGATTTGGACTCCATCTCATGGAGAATACCTTTGTGTGCCGTGCAAGGAGTTATAATGGGGCTGACCAAATTCTTATTCAAACCTTATAGTCTGACATGGACAAAAATGGTATAGATAGTTATTGAGAATGGAAAAGAATAAAGACACTGAGCTGGAAAAGAAAAGGCAACTTACTGCTGTTTTAACTGTTTTATATTGTCTTCATGATATTATGGTAGTTCAATTAAAGTTAGGTATATCTCTTTCTTTTTAAGGAATTAAATAAAAGAATCAATAATTATTGCTATAATCATTCAACTAAGTCTACTTACGTACACATAATTGGAAATGGTCATTCATGTTTACTACTCTTTTCTCTCCTTGGAAAAATGTATTGGAGGAAAAAGAAGTTTCTTCTTCGATATTGTCCATTGAAGGCAAGAGGGGTGAATGCTCTCTTTCAGTCAGTGGTCTGGCAGTTCTGTTTGTCCGATATAGAAAAACGAGTAAGAGTTTTAGTGTTAGACAGATCTAAGTTTGTACCTCTCCACCATTTTTAGCAGAAGGATCTTTCTCTCACTGAACTTCATCTGTAAAATGCAAATAATAATATCAAACTCAGAGTGTTTCCATGAAGATTAAATTATGAATTCCATTATCAAGGGTCTGGCAGAGTGAGTAATACACATAGGAACATAATCAATGAATTCTCAGCTGTTCTTGTTAATTAGGGGAGGTAATATAGAAGCAGGTGTGCCCTGGGAAGAATGCTTTATAGCATGGCCTTGTTTGACCATAACCTAGTGAAGCCTTCTTTCTTAGCAACGAACTCCCAGAGCACTGGCTCATTTTGGTAACCTCCTTTTTTTCCACATTTTTTTCTTTTTTTTTTTTTTTTTTTTTTGCCTTTTGCTTCTAGATATACAAAGGTCATTCTTACCTATATAAATAACCTATTTTCCTTTATTTCAAAGATGCCAAAAACCTGTGTTCACTTAATTTCTTTTTCAAATGTCATCTTGCTAATTTCTTCCTGAACACATGGAGGAATTGTCATTCTATTATTGCCATAATAAAATGCAAAGTTTCCTTGCCTTCGCCTTGCAGGACTTCTCTCAGTTTTTTTTGTTTTTTTTGTTTTTTGTTTTGTTTTGTTTTGTTTTGGTTCTGTCATTAGTACTATTATTCTCTTACTCATTTGGGGTCAATTTATCCTTTTATTCATTTATTTTCTTCTCATTTCTTCATTCATTAACTCAACAAATATGTATCGTATATACCATAACAAACCTGAGTTGACACTGCGGAGCTAGCAACTATCCCAATAAGAGAGGAAGAATAGGATAATATTTAAGAATGAATGCTTTCAAGTCAGAGGACGACCTCTGTTTGAACTTTGACTCCGTTGCATTTTAACTGCCTGACCATGGGCAAATCACTTCAAGTTCCCTAGACTTCAGCTTCTCATGTGTAAAATGGGGATAATATCAGTTTCTATTTTCCAAGGGTATTGTAAAAAGTAATCAAGATAATTAATGAAGGCAAATTTCTTAGTACACTGCCTGACATGTAATAAGAATACACAGTCAATAAGTGTTAGATTTGATGATGGTGATGATGATGACGATTATCTTTAATTATTTGGTTCTTCACAGAACTTAGACTTTAGTAGAGACATCATGTAAGTTTCCATGGAGCTATTGAACGTTTTTAAGTAGATTAATGACTAGGTTGTGATGACCTTTGATGCCTCCTTTTTCACATTTCCCCATCTACAACTAGACGCTAGAACTAGTTGGGTTGTCCTTGATGCATCTCATAGATCAATCCTTTCTTCTCAATACCAATGAGAATCCCTCCATTCATCCATCTAACGTGTAATTTTTAATTGCAGCGTTATCTAATTATCAAATGTAATTAAACTAGACTCCTTCCTAAGTGAAGGATGGTCTCCTTGAGCATCATTCTGCATTTAAGAGGCTGAGCTGGTCTATGATGGTGATCTGCTTTGATTGTTTCCCCACCCAAATCTCATCTTGAATTGTAGTTTCCATAATCCCCACATGTTGTGGGGAGGAACTAGGTGGAGATAATTGAATCATGGGAGCAGTTTTTTCCATCCTGTTCTTGTGATAGTGAGTTAGTTCTCATGAGATCTGATGGTTTTATAAGGGGCTTCTCCCTTCACTTGGCTCTCATTCTTCTCCTTCCTGCCATCACATGAAGAAGGACATGTTTGCTTCCCCTTCCACCTTGACTGTGAATTTCCTAAGGCCTGCCCAGATATGCTGAACTGTGAGTCAATTAAACCTCTTTCCTCTATAAATTACCTAGTCTCAGTTATGTCATTATTGGCCGTGTGAGAATAGACTAAGGCAGATGGCATAATCACGTCTCTGACCAAGGCTGTTTTCAATGATTCAGACACTGACTTGAATTCTCATATTGGTATCACCTCACTGCTATTCTTTCTATCTGTTTGTCAATTTAGAGATGTCCATCGAGCTGAGATTTTATGAATATCACTAAAAAGACGAATCTATTAATGAGGGAATATCCTTCAAATTTGCCTCCAACTTCTTTAAAAGGAACTCTACTACTGAGATAGTAAATAGATTTCATCACACATGCTGTCTGTATCAGTTCACTCTTGCTGTGTAACATAAACTTAGTGGTCATTATTTCTTGTGGGTCTACTGTCTGGCTGAAAGATTCTGCTGATCTAGGATAGGCTCAGCTCATTTTGCCATCTTGGGCATCTGCAGTCAGCTGGTAAGTTGACTGGGGATGGTTTAGTCTAGTATAAGTTCAGCTAGAACAACTTGGCTCTCTTCTATGTGTCTTTCATTCGCTTCAGCAGGCTAGCCTGGTAGGTTCTCATGGTAGTGGCAGGAATCAAAGACAAAAGGCAGAAATGCACAAGCAAATTTTCAAGCCTCTGCTGGTTTCAAGTTTTTCTCACTCATCCAAACAGTCACTTGGTTAAACCTAGAGTTAGAGTGTGACAGTACTACCAAAGGGGAAAGATATAGCAGTTATGAAAACCTGGGTCCCCTAATTCGCTCAATCTGGCATATTCTGCCTTCTGGGCACGATTACTAACATGCTTCCCCTTGTGAAATATATTCCTCGTATCCCAGGACCTTCCAAAATCTCTTCAAGTTGGGGCATCCTACCTGAAGTCCAGGGCATTGTGATCTATATCAGGTTCGTTACATGCTCCTCTTGATCAAAAAAGTTAAGTTCTGGCAAAAAACATAACAAAATTTGCTGGCAAAAATTTGCTCTAAACATACTCAACATAGAATGGCGAAATGAGGACAGAATAACTTATATAAGTATTCTCATTTAGAAAGGAGATGAATTGAAACTATATAGCAGTCACTGGTCTGTGGAAACTCTGAACTCTTTCTGGGCAGATGCTTTCCATTTCCCCTGCTCTGGAGATGGGAAATGTTATTTGATTCATTCTGCTTTCTGGGAATGCTCCTCAGTTCATTGTTTTCCATGGCTGTTGGCATGTGTCTTCCACTTTTCTTGCCCACTTCAGAAAAGAATATTGGAAGATTTTCCTGCTTCCTGCCTATAGGAAATTAGGGGCAGAGATGTCTTTCTACAAGTGTGAGACACCTCTATAGAGTCTCAATTCTTTTTTCCTCCAGGCTGGCAAAATGTTGCCAATCTAGATGAATTAAAAATATTCTGAATTCCTATGAATATGGTTGGATTCGACTTCATGAGATAAAAGTCACACTTTTACTAATATTCTAATCTCTTTTGTATAGTAGAGAAGCTCTACTAGACTTTGCCTGAATTCCTTCACAGATCTTCAAAAAAGATCTTATAGCCATGCTTGTGATTTTATCTTTGTCCCCAAGCTTAAATTTGTTTTGAGAGTTATATTGCTCCCTAGAGGGGCTAGAGATAAAAAATAGTTTTATGTCCCTCCCAGAAAATCATGAACTCCATATTTTCTCTATGTTCTCCTTGTAGAATAGCTAGTCTTTTCTTTAGAATATTTCTTTCTTGTAGTAGTGTATCAAATACAGTCAATAAGAGCCAGCTGGCACTTTCAACATCCTGCATGGAAATCTCATTGCTTAAATCCAAAAGCTCGTTAGTACATTTAAAATTTTCTTAGTTATAACAGGTGGCAGTCTTAACAGTGGTTTCACCATTATATGAAATGGATCGCCATTTCTCCAGTCTCCTTTAACAGCTTCCTCACCATTATTCTAGCTTCTGCCAACTTTTCTGACCCAAAGCCAATGTCACATCTTTTAAGTTTTAGTTATGACAGAACCAAAGTGCAATACCAAATTCTTTATCAGTTTGCTATTGTGCATTATAAACCACTCCAAAACTTTGTGGCTTAAAATAACAACTGTATATTATTTTTCACAAGTCTGCGGATTTATAGAAGATTTTGCAGATCTGAGCTAAGCCAAATGCATCAGTGCTCATGCATCTGTGGTCAGCTGGCAGATCCACTAGCAAGACTAATCCAAGGTCGCCTTGGTTGGGAAATTTCAGCCTTCCTCCACATATCTCTAACACTGAGTTGTTTTTTTTGTTTGTTTGTTTGTTTGTTTGTTTGTTTGTTTGAAAATGCTTGCATGGAATACTGTTTTTTAATGTTCAGAGACTGTATATAGGCTCAGCAGAAAAGGCTACTCTGTTAATTAGTGATTTGGGCCATGGGCAAGGGAGATAGAAAAGGTAGCACATACGCCATGTGCTCACTATTTCTCTCTTGTTTCCTACGCTTTCAAGGGTAGAAATCAGAGATCTCATTTATATATGCTCAGTGTGATAGTTAATATTGAGTGTCAATTTGATTGGATTGAAGGAGGCAAAGTATTGTTCCTGGGTGTGTCTGTGGGGATGTCGCCAAAAGAGAATAACATTTGAGTCAATGGACTGGGAGAGGCAGACCCACCTTCAATCTGGGTGGCCACCATCTAATCAGCTGCCAGCATGGCTAGAATAAAGCAGACAGAAGAAGGAGGGTGAAGCTGACTTGCGGAGTCTTCCAGTCTTCATCTTTCTCTCATGCTGGATGCTTCCTGCCCTTGAACATCGGACTCCAAGTTCTTCAGCTTTTGGACCCTTGGACTTAACACCAGTGGTTTGCCAGGAGCTTCCAGGCCTTCGGCCACAGACTGAGGGCTGCACCATCAGCTTCCCTGCTTTTGAGGTTTGAGGACTCAGGCTGAGCCACTACTGGTTTCCTTGCTCCTCATCTTGCAGATAGCCTATTGTGGGACTTCACCTTGTGATCGTGGGAGTCGATTCTCCTTAATAAACTCTCTTTCATATATACATATATCCTATTAGTTCTTTCCCTCTAGAAAACCCTAATACACTCACCTAGTATGATGCCTGACAAATATTAGGTGCTTAATAAATATTTTGCATAAATAATTGAATAAATAAATAGAAAAGGAAGATGCACATATAGGGATGCAACATAGACCAAATTTTTAGCCAGGTATCCTTCAACTGGTCAGATGTTTTTCTTCTCAGTTTTAAACACACCATATACAGCACTCAGCTTGTTACACTTTCTCAAATATTTAGATGGGCATACTTGCTTTTGCCCTTGTGATTTCAGCAGATGAATATGCTGTTTTCATACCTGAATGTCAAAATTTGCCTCAGTTTACAACTTTGCTTAAGTCTCTCCTTTTCAGTCAACCTGAGTCAGAAGCAATCTCATTTTTTACTTGGTCATTTTGTTTTGCCTAGTACTAGAATGAATCATTTCTGGCTGGGTCTCGACATCCCAGCTAGATTGAAAACTACTAGAGGACATGGTTTACACATCATTTGTCTAAACATTCTTCAAAGTGCCCAGCCCAGTTTCTTCCAAATGATGTGTTTAGTTACATTTGTTGAATGAATACATGAATAAATGAAACAAATTTCTACCAAACAAGGGCGGAGACTTTGTCTATCTTGTTTATCCTTAGCTGTTAGTTCAGTGCCTGGTACATGGTAGGTGCTCAATAAATATTTACTGAATAAGAAAATGAATCATTGAATAACTAAATGAATTAATGAACAAAGTGGGGGAAAAAGCAAATTCAGACTTATTATTCCTATTTTAAGAAGTTACACTTCACATTATATTAGAAAATAATTTCATGATTGATTTTAATGGTAATTCCTTAGAACAGCCCAGGAACTCAATTCTATTATTATCCTTGTTTTCATTCTTGCTCAAAGACCTTTTCCCAGGCAGTGAGAAAGAGAAATTGTGCACTATTCTCTCCAGGAGCTTCATTTATAAAGTGAACTATTTCAGAGTTTATAACAAGGCATATGGGCTGTTAGAGTCTTTTCAGGCCATGTAGGACTGGGCTTGTCCTTGTAGGCAGAAACGGCCAGTGCCTGTGTCCTATATCTGGTTGTCTGGTAGATCTTAGCCCTTCCTTTGGTCCCAAATATTTTCTCTCTTGCTGGGACATATTCCCTGTGCTTGAGAGACTTAGGGTTCAGTGAAGTGGTTGTCAGACTTTAAATCATCTGACTGAATCCCACTTCCCAACCTGTGAACATTCAAGTTTAGTTGGCCTGGGGCCAAGTCCCAGGAAACTATTTTATCAAACACACCACTCCCAAGATTTTGATATCGGTGGTTCATAGACCACACTTTTTTTTTTCTCTTTTCTTTTTTCTGGAGACAGAGTCTCACTCTGTTGCACAGACTGGAGTGCAGTGGCACGAACTCAGCTCACTGCAACCTCTGCCTCCCAGGTTCAAGCAATCCTCCTGCCTCATCCTGCTGAGTAGCTGGGATTACAGGTGCATGCCACCATGCTCGGCTAATTTTTGTATTTTAGTAGAGACAGGGTTTCACCATGTTGGCTAGGATGGTCTTGAACCCCTGACTTCAGGTGATCCGCCCACCTCGGCCTCCCAAAGTGCTGGGATTACAGGTGTGAGTCACCACGCCCGGCCAGACCACATTTTTGAAAACATTAATTGTGTGTGTATGAGAAGAATGCAAAAAAAAACGTGCTATAAGTGCTGTGATGGATGTCTGTGTAAGATCCAGCAGAGACAGAAAAGTAGAAGCTGTTATCCTTTGCTAGAGATCTCTGGATTTTTGTTCAGTCTTAAATGAGCATTTTCCCTTTTGCAATAACTTGTAACAATTTTAGAATCCATAGAGGGAACAATTGAAGTCCTAAAGGTACTAGGATATGTGTGGAGGTTGACAATTTTGTTACGGCTACTTCTTTCCTAGAAAAATCTCAGGAGGGTGCCCATTGTGTGTTATATAGTTCTGAGAATATCTCCACTAACCTTCCTGCTAGCAAAAGAATAATAAACGCTCACTATGCTGAGCATGTACCCAGGATGAAGACAGCAGAAATGAAAGGGTTACGCAGGACAAATGTGCTTCATGAGATCTCAAGAAAATTCTGTTTCCAAGTCAAGCAGTCAATGCAATTTAGAAAAACCAAATTTTGTCTATTGAGTATCATGTCTCATCATGTACCTAAACTTGGACTTATGGTGCAGTTTCACTTAGAGCTCTATATTTGTCTTCCCTCATTATCCCTGTGGGTGGGCCCAGTGCGGGGTGGAGGAAAAAAGGTACTCTGTGAGTACTAAATAATCCTAACATCACATAGCCTTGAGTCACTGGAGATGTGTTTTATAAGCCCTGCTAAGTTTGATCTCTTTCACTCCTACTGCAATTATCTGTTGGAATTTTATAGGACTGTGGGCATACCAAGGGGAGGGATTTAATTGTTAAGTACTTTCAGCCTAATTGGTTCTCAACTGGAGAAGATGCCTTGGGTCTGGAAACTTGCCACATGTTAGCAGAGTGTGTAGGTTCATTGTTCACCTGTGGAGTTGACAGATACAAGAGAATGCTCTGACTTGGCATCAATTTTGGCATTTAGTTGGCTTAACTGTCTTCAAGGCTGCTCCTAGGGCTTTTTGTTTGTCAGCTGTTTCTGTGTTGGGTGAACATGGAGGCTTTTACCAAGTCTCTTAGCTACCTTGGCTAAGACCCTGACTGTGGCAATTTGCATGAGGCAGGAGGGAGTACGGCTGTATTGGTGGTCCCCATAGAAAGCTATGACTGGGAAACTGATCAATGTCGTTTTCAGCATGTATTTTATTGTATCTTCTTGCATGCCCAATTAAACCAGTGAACAAGTTATTCTTATTACTAAATATGGAGGAAACTAAGACCTAGAGGAGAAATGGTTAAGTAGTTGTACATCTATATGATGTCTAGTGCACAATCATTACAATAATGACTTTGAATATTATTTAATAATATAAAAATTGCTTACTATGAATTATTAAGTAGTAATATCTAGGGCATTTAATTTTTTGCCACAAAAGAAAAAAATTCTGAGTGGCAGTTTTGTCAGGAAAAAAAGTAAAATAAATCTCATAAATCTTTATATAAATTAAGTTTAAAGATTCTGGATTCAGACTGGGCCTTGTTTTAAAAGCCTGAGTAACTTTCTCAAAGTCACGTAATCGCTGTATGATTTGAAAAAGCTGATTAACATTATTAAGACTATTTTTAAATTTATAAAATGGAAATAATGTTCATAGCACTTACTCCATAGACATATTTCAACTATTTAAGATGCTTATCTATCTAAAGTGCTCAATTCATTTCCTGGTACACAATAAAAGGTTGATAAATGTCTTTATACGTGCACACATAAATGCAAACAAACACATAAATACACACACATTCTTTTATATGTCTCGTTGAAACATTTTCTGTCTTGATAATCAATTTTTCTTTCTCCTCCAGCCCTCTGCCATTAATGCTAAGCAATGAGGGGAGGAAAGGTACCATCAAGAATTGCACTGTCCAGTCCCATAGCCACTACCCATAGGTGGCCACTGGGCACTTGAAATATGGCCAGCCCAAACTGAGATGTGCTGTTAAGTATAAAATTCACATTGGATTTTGAAAACTATAGAAACAATTTTTTTTGAGGGGGTGGCAGTGGCGCAGGGGGCATTCTGGTTGGCTTTTACTGATGACACTACTTTTTTTGAGTGTGTACTTTTTTTTGTAATGTGGTACATTAACAAAAATTTTATTGAACAGTATGAAAAACGTAGAAAATGTCTACTTTTTTTTTTTTTCCTGCAACCTTTGCCTCCCGGGTTCAAGCAATCCTCCTGCCTCAGCCTCCCGAGTAGCTAATTTTTGTATTTTTTTAGTAGAGATGGGGTTTCACCATGTTGGCCAGACTGGTCTTGATACTCTCATAGATTAGGTTAAATATGTTATTAAATAATAAATTAATCACAATTTTTTGAGAAAGGCAAAGACACAGACCCTGTATGACAACATTGAATGGAATATTCTTCCCAACGTAATTATGTTTGAAGCCACTCTAGTACTTCTCTTCTGTTTCCTACTCCTGAATTTTCAGTTGTACCTTCCTGATGTTTCTGTTTGGATTCTACTGTCACCTTAAACTGATAATATCCTAAAATGTATTTTTATTTTCTTCACAACTGTATTCTATTTCTGATTTTCCTATTTCAGTTCTATTCTCACTGTCCTTATGACCTCACTTCAATTTCCTGAATGACAGCAATAGAGTTTCATCTGGGGCCTCTCCTATCACTTGATTCCATTTGTATTCATTTTGCCCACCAAATCCGAACTAATCTTGCTAAAACATCACTTATTTTAAAAAAGTGGAAAACCTTCAGTGGCAGTCATTTTTCCATAAGATAAAACCCATGACATTTATCTTGGTACTTGGGGCCCTTCCAGTCAACCCAGATTATCATTCTGGTCTTCTCTCTGATTTCTTGGTCTAAGTTTTCATTCTAGAAAATACTAATTACTCTCTAGTCTTCAAACATAACTTATGTAGATGATAGAAATGTTCCAAAATGCTTTTACACAGGAAAAGAAATAGATTTTGCCAGTTGAGTGTAGGAAGAAGAGATTTCAATTGTGGACATATGGAAGTTGATATGCCTTTTAGATAAGTTAAAATTTTCTTTTCAACCAACTTACCTGAGGAAGACAAGTGGTTCTTGTTATAATGGGTTTGAGAAAGGGGAAGAGGCATAGAAAAAGAAGACTGGAGAGTCATTGGACAGTTCCTCAAGTTACAAGCTTCTGATTGCATTCCAAAATGCACTGACTATAGAAAGATGATGTTTCAGGTTTAGAGTTATTTGGGATTTTGCTCTGGGCTATTTTCCAGGAAGGAAGGAGGTTTTGATGTCTACCTTCAAAGGGCATATTTCCTGAAGGGTGATGGAGATAAATGGAACTGCCTATGGCCTCAAATTGAATTATTTCTGAGGCCTTGCACTTGTGAGACTCTTTATGGTTTCTAAATAGTTTTTTTTTTTTTCCCTGATCACTAGCTCATGGATTTATCTCAAGACCATGAGTGGCATATGATGGACAATATTATTGCCATTTTGGAGAACACGTACACACAGAATTTAGCCGACTTTTTCAATAACACAAAGCTACATTTTGATATTACCTTTCAATGCTGATTTCAGTGTTCTTTATATTGTGTTACATTGCAAAATGCAAAAATCACTCCTTGCCTGAACTGTCCAGTCTTGACCTGTGAAGTAGATGTTTCCTGGTTTATCTTTAAGAATTAGCTTTTCACTTGCAGAGTTGAGTTTCCCCTGGGAAATCCATGGCAAAGTTTTCATTATGTACACTATTCAAATATTATTTACATTGGTTTTTGGTTGAGGGGAAAAAATAATATCCTGCTAATTCTTACCTTTACAATTCAAAGAAGTTTGACATATGCAGTAATCCAACCTCCATTTCTAAATGTTTATTTTTTATTATAAAAGTAATGAATGTTCATTATAGTAATATTGGAAAATGCAGAAATATGAAAATAGAATTTATTTTATTTTATTGAACTATAATTTGCATACAGTGAAATGCACTGATCTTAAGTGTAAAGTTTGATGAGTTTCGAAAAGTGTTCACACCTGTGTAACCCATATGCTAGTCAAGATGCAGAACGTTGCCATCACCCTGACATCACTTTTCTATCTGTCTCCATCCTGCCTTTCTCACTCCAGGCAACCTCTGTTCTTATTTTTATTAGGAAAGTAGAATTTTTAAAAGTACTGAAGTCCTACCACTCGACAATCAATCACTGTTAACCTAGCAGCATCTTTTGACATCACTGATTATTCCTTTTGTAATTCCATACCTTGGCTTGGCTTCTGAGGCACAGCCTTCTCTCATTATTCTGCTCACCCTCCTGGCTGCTACTTCTCTGGGTCCTTTGCTGCGTTCTCCCTATCTTCTCACCTCTAATTGAACAGGGTCAGCGTTTGGCCCTTTTCTATTCCCTATCTGTACGCTCTTCATAGTAATATCATCAAGTCAGATGGCTTTCAGTGCTATCTCCAAGTAGACAGTTCCCAAGTTTCCACCCATAACTCTCATATCTCCCTTGAACTTGAGTACTATATCCAAGAGCTTCCTCACATTCTCACATGAATGTCTAACCGACCAGACCTCTTAAGACAACACACTCCAAATCTAAGCCGTGATGTTTACACCCAAAACCTGCTCCTCCTTAAAGTCCTCATCTCAGAAAATGAGATTTCCAGTTGGAAAAAAAGTATGATGGCATTCTTGACTCCACTCTTTCTTTCATAACATGTGACAAACCCATTAGGAAATCCTGTCCACTCCACTTCAGAGTGTGTAGAGAATCTGACAGATTCTTAGTGATTCCCACACTAACATTTGAATGCAATCCACCTTCATCATTGTTCCTCTCGACTAATGTAGTAGTTTTATAAGTGGTTGACCTGCCACCCTGTAATTTATTTTCCATACAGCAAGTAGACACAGTCTTTTGAAATATTAAAGGTTCTCCAAAGCTGTAATTATTCTTTATATTTAATTTTACATTTTGCTTTTTTTCACTCAATTCCATGTCATTTCAATTTTTCATGTCATTACAAACAATAAACATAATTTTCAATGGCTGAATTATCATTATATGGGGAGATACACCATGATTTGTTTATACAACTAATTATCATTGGACATTTTGACTATTCCTTTAACTATTATTAATAATAGTGTAAAGAATATCTTGGTTCACAAAGTTGCTCAACCCTTATGGTTATAATATTGGATCCATAGCCAGGAATTGCTGGGTTAAAGGGTATAGACATTTGGAGGCTGTAGCTACATACTGTTGAGTTGCTTTTCAAATGGAATGGATCAGTGTATACTCCCACTAGTAGTACTAACAACAAAATCATTTATATTTTTTTCCTAAATAGATTGAATTTTATTTACAACTTTATAGAAAATATAACTAAAAGATTAATCCAACATGGCTTATATTTATTGGAATTTAACAAAATATATTACATAAATTAATTTAGAGTCCATTTGCTATTATTAATTATAAGTTAGTGCAAATAGTACTACTCAACTGTATGCCACAGAATTGGGATGCCGTATAGTAAAGTTGCTGAGGTTTGGAAACATAAAGACCTGGGTTTGATTAATGGCTTAATCACTTAGTAGCCATGAATTTGATCAAATTACTTACCATTTTTGAGCCTCCATGTTTTCATCCATGAAATAGGGATAATAAAAGCTGCTTTGCAGAAATGTTGCAAAGATTAAGTGAGATAATGTTCATAAATCACTTAACATGAGGGTGGCTCTCATAAATAATAGTTTCTATCTTCCCTTCCAAAGTCATCTCCTGTCCTAGGTTTACATTCTCACCCTAGCCTACATGGAAATAAACTGTAAACAAGCCATTTTTCCTTGGCTTTCTGAACTCCTGTGAATATAAGAGTTTCTTATTTTGCTTTGTTCAGTGCAAGATAAACAGTATCATTTCAGGATGTGAACAGCATCAGGTGGGGCTTGCTGTATGGGGACTGGGACCGAGGAGCTGGCCGGAGTCCTGACCCTGAGAGGATGGGGCTACAGAGGGGAAGGGGCAAACAGGAGAGACAAGCTGAGGGGCAGAACTGTGACAGCTCCAGAGATGAGGATGAAGTGGAGCAGGAGTCTGAGGCTGGCTAAGATGAATGCTATTCCTAGTGGTGAGGAACGGATGAGAAGGCAGGAATCCTGGAGCAACACACCTAAGTCAGCGTACCAACATTAACGTCCACTTTTTTTTTTTTTTTTTTTTGGATTCACGTAGTCTGTTTTTACAGCCTGCACCATTTATCATTACTTGAGGCTGCCTAATCCTCATTCTGCTCTCTCTTCCTCCCATATTCAAGCAGTTTTCAACATAAACCTCAGGTGCCACATCCTAGATGTCCTTTTGTTTTTCCATTCCCATCGCCATTCTTTGTGGCCCCAATTACTTTGGACTTCTGCAGCACCCTACCTTACAACTCCTCCAGCTTAGCAGTCCTCCAGTCCATCCTCCGTATCATGGCTGGAGTGGTCTTCAGAAATATTGGATCTCATCACTCCCTGGAGATAGTCTATCATAGTGTCAGGGGGAATTATAAGCACATGGTGGCAACTGAATGGAAATGATGATGTAGGAGGTGAAACGACCCAACCCTCCTTCCATCCTTCGCTTTGGCTCAGGCAGCTTCCACGTAGAAGGCTCTTTGGCTTGAGCCTTCAATAGATGATGTTTTCCTTGGTTGGAAATTTGGTTTTATTGGAGATCTTGATTCTGATTCAGAGCCTGTCGCCACTTATTTTTTCAGTTGATGTTTATTCCTCAACTCTTTTTGCATCTGTTTACACAGTTCAGCTATCCAGCCACTCTCCATTCTGACCTGAGAACATAGAACCAGGGATTCCTGCTGGGTCTACTGTGCTTTTGGCACAGGGTTAAAGTCTTGAGCTGTTTCTCCTAATGATTTTCTGTTGTTTTTGCTTTTGTTGTTGTTTTATACTTTATGTTCTAGGCTACATGTGCACAACGTGCAAGTTTGTTACATATGTATACATGTGCCATGTTGGTGTGCTGCACTCATTAACTCGTCATTTATATTAGGTATATCTCCTAATGCTATCCCTCCCTCCTCCCCTCACCCCACAACAGGCCCCAGTGTGTGATGTTACCCTCCTGTGTCCAGGTGATCTCATTGTTCAATTTCCACCTATGAGTGAGAACATGCGGTGTTTGGTTTTCTGTTCTTGTGATAGTTTGCTGAGAATGATGGTTTCCAGCTGCATCCATGTCCCTACAAAGGACATAAACTCATCCTTTTTAATGGCTGCATAGTATTCCATGGTGTATATGTGCCACATTTTCTTAATCCAGTCTGTCA
>NW_016803776.1:2474614-2498808 GCF_001698545.2 Rhinopithecus bieti | reverse complement strand
TTTAAAACCTTTTTTTTTTTTTTTTTTTTTTTTTTTTTTTTTTTTTGAGACAGGGTCTTGCTCTGTCACTCAGGCTGGAGTGCAGTGGCATGATCGCGACTCATTGCAGCCTCAACCTCCTGGGCTCAAGCAGTCCTCCCACTTAAGCCTCTGAAGTAGCTGGAACTACCAGCATGTGCCACCATGCCTGGCTAATTTTTTGTATTTTTTGTAGAGATGAGATTTTGCCATGTTGCCCAGGCTGATCTCAAGCTCCTGGGCTCAAGCAATCTTCCTGCCTGGGCTCCCAAAGTGCTGGGATTATAGGCTTTAGCCACCATGCCTAGCCTGGCCTGTTATTTTATATTATGTCCCTGAATTTGGATTTTGCAAAGCTCGTGTTTTAAATCTGCTTTTGAATAACATGTCTCTTGCAAGAGATTGCAATTAGACTCTCTGTCCAGATTGAGCTGGGCTCAAGAATTCTCAATATAGCAGGATGTGTGGAGCATCTGTAACCACTGGACATAAAGCAGCTAGTGAATGCAAGGGGTGAAGGCCGTAGGGTGGGGTGGAGACCCTTGTGCCTGAGCTGGGGTGTAAGCTCCCGTCAGTGGACTGGCAGGATTCTTGAGGGGTCACCAAGGCTATCTGCTTGGACTTCAGCAGAAATGAACATTTCTACTCTTCTAGATGTGCCAGTCTATTTTTAAAGCCCTCCAGGGAAAGTAATTCTGTGTGTAGCTTCCACACTGGTGCTCTCGCCTTTGCTGTGTGAAGTTTTCTCTGTTGATCACTAACTTCCTCAAGGAGCAGATCTTACATATTTTTCTCATCCTGTTTTCTGGAAGGGCTGTCTGTGAGGCATGAGCCCTTCATTCTGTATAAAGAATTGTATTTTATCACTCGCCCTCAGTTTTCTTTAGGTTAGGCTAAAGAAAAAAAACCTTACACATACAGGGTAAAGTATTGTTACTTGTGTACTCACAACAATATATGTCATATCAGTAATTACACATCATCATAGCAGTAACTCATTTCATTTTAGCATTGGATTTGTTTTCCATAGACCTGACTACCAAGGGGACATGTTATAACATTTTTCTAGTCATCTTTTTTTTCTTTTTTGTTATAAAATAATGAATGTTTATTGTAAAGTACAAATTCAAACATTATAGATGAGTTAAAGCAAAGAAGAAAATTCCTTCTCCTTTCTTCTTCCATACTCCTAATCACATTCTCCAAACTGAACCACTATTTATAGTTTTATGTCTGCAATTCCAGATATTTTCTATACAAATACAAGAATACATACACACATATATATACACACACAGAAACACACATGCTATAAAATTAAAATGGGATCATATATATGTATTTAAATTTGATGATGTTTTCAGAGTTTAAAAATAATATACGTGCTCTGTGGAAAGTGTAAAAAGAGCACAAAAGAGATTATTTAAAAAACACCCGTAATTCCACCACTCACCCTCTTTAATGTTTGGATATTTTCTTAGACTTCTTTTTAATATATGTGTATCACCACTTAGTCTCTTTAATGTTATTCTCTTCCTGGATTAACTTTGAGCATCTTAGGCTGTTTAATGTTTTTCTTCTTAGTTTGGGACACAACTGAATGAAATTCTCTGATGAGATTAGGTTATGAAAGGCAGTAGAGAAACAACAGACTGGCAGAGTCAAGAGATCAGACATGCAGAAGTATTTCCAGGAAGCAACAGATGTCCTAAAAGGGAACACAGCATCTATTACCTATAAACCACTCAATGAACAGGTCTTCTGAGAGCATTAAGACAGTGTCTTCTATGTCTGAGGCCAGATTCCTCATTTGTTACTAAGTCATCACTGTGGGGAGTCCTGGTAATAAAGTATTGAATAACAAAAACATGAACCTTGACCTCCTTTTTTATTTCACAGTTTAGTGGGTTTTTCTTTTTTTGTGCCACAGAAACCAATGGCTGAATCTCATTATTTTGTGGTCTACCTTGATTTTGAGACTTTATTTCTTCTCTTGTTTTACATTGTGAATCTTCGGATGCAAAACTTACCATGAATAATTTTTCAAATCATTTCTTCTTGATGCATTCAAAACTTTATGGAATGGCTGTTATGTACTGTCTTGCTGAAAAATTGTTCAGATTCAGAATATCTCAGGGAGAGGGAGACTGTGAATGCCTTGCTTTAGGGGTTAGGATGGCCATATCAGTTTCTCTATGCTTACCCACCCCTTCATGTGGATTGAGGCACAGTGCCCAGTATTCTGAGACAATCCAGAGAAAAAGAGGGCAAATAGTAATGTTCTTCACACAATTCATATCCTTTAAGTGTAGTGAATCTTGGAATTTGTGTCACAGATCACACCTTGGATCATAGTCCCCCCTCCACTCTGTCCCCATGCCCCTTTCTGCTCATCAGGGTTGGGATCTGAGTGCCCAAATGATAACAAGGTTGCAGCAGCCTCATAACTACTCTCTTTGCTCATCCTTCTCACTTTCATCACAGAATAGGGTTTCTGCATGGGTCCTCTCTTCTCATCTCTGGCTGGTCACTCCATTTAATATGGTAGGGCCCCTCTTATACTGTACCTGTTGGGCATAGACCCTGAGATTTTCCTGGTATTTTTTGGTATCTTTGTTCTGTTCTCTTATGCCTTGGGCAGGTTTCTGCCGCATGAATAGATCTCTGGTGACTACACCCACCTATAGTTAGCTTCCTGAATTCTTTTCAGCCAACAAATATTTATTGAGTGCTCATTATGTGCCAGGTGTTATTCTAGGTTTCTAGGACATGCGAGTGAACAAAAGGACCAAAATCTTGCCTCTCATGGGTCTTGCATTCTAGTGGATGCTTCAGGAATGAGAGATTGCTATGTTTGGGCTGGGACCATCATGCACCATCAGACACCAAGCAGTTATCCCAGCTGCTTGCTCTGGGGTTAACATTGGTAGTTTCCACCAATCTCATCTTGCTTTTATTTTTCTCCGCTTTTGTGTTCTACATTTTCTCACATGCTTTGTCTCTAAATCTACCTAAGTTATGGCAGACCTTGCATTTATAGAATATTTTCTTCCTCAGTATGTGCATCCCTTCTTCTGAAAGTTCCTGTGGGCCAAAATGATCCAAGTGCATATTTGCATTTGACAAAACCAGCCAGTTCCCACCCCCACTACCATTTTTTGGATTAGTTAATAGATGGCAAAAGCTCCAGGTCATTGAAAATAAAATATAATATTTATGATGCTTGTTACAGGTAGAGGTTAAGATCATAACACAGTGAGAAAAGAATTTTTGTGCCTGTGGAAATAATTTGCATTTGGGAGGGTTGGAGTGGCCAAAACCTTCTGAAGTAAAATGCCTTAAAATATGGAGTCTCCAGAAACTAGTGTTGAGAATAAACTTCAGTTCTCTTTGAGGTTGTCTGAGATGCCCTGTGCTTGTTTGTGCTATTTGTATTTTCTTTCTTCTATGTGGTTTCTGGGATGATTGTGCTATTTTAGCTCTTACTTAGCCATACTCCCTGTTGAGATGCTAAAATATCCTGAAAGTGGCAGTGCTAAAGTTTTGCATGCCCAGGAGGTGGATAGTGCAGGGTTGATTTGTAATGACATTTTACTGTAGAGTAAATTTTTAGCTGTAATGATATTTTGGGCTGTTTGATCCCACCAGATTTGGAGAAGTTTGAATTACCTTAAATAACTAGAACACAGACACTCCTATGTTACCCCTGAGACATGCTCACTGAAGCATGGAAATTAATTCAGATATGCATTCAAACTTCATTTAATTTTAATGTAAGGGTTCATAGAATTATTTACTGATATTTGGGAAATGAAAGTTATTTCATGAGGAAAGTCTGATTGAGGGTAGGCAACAAGAGCAACTCCATAGTTTAATGTTTATGAATCTTCTGCCTTGGTTAAGGAAACCATAGCAGATTAACGATGGCTGCATATTCTTTGATAGTCATCTCATACAGACATGGGATCTATTTCTCCACTCTCAAGTCACAGGCTAGCCTGTGACTACTTTGACCTATAGAATACAGTGGAAGTGATGCTTCAGTTCTAGACATAGCTCTTAAGTGACCTGAAGGTTTTGTTTCTTCATCTTGGGGCCATGAACTGCTGTATAAGAAGTCTGACTACCTTTCTAGAGGGGCAATGTGGAAAGACACTGACACAGGATGAAAAGGGAGAGGAGCCCAGCCGAGACCAGCTTTCCAGTTGTTCCTGGGAAGGCACAGGGAAGTGAATGAAAAAGTCAGTTTGAAAATGATCTTCCAGTCCCATTTACCCCAGCTGATGTCACATGGTCTAGTGATAAACCACCCAGTTGAGACTTTCCCAAATTCTTGACCCATAAAATTGAGAGCAAAATAAAATGGTTGTTTTAAGTTGCTATATTTTGGGAAGTAATCAATAAAAGAAATGGAAATTTTTGTTTGAATTCAAGGTTCAACATTTTAGAAATAAGGTTTTATTTATTGATTGATCTATCAACCTACTCATCCACCAAACAACTTACGAAGAGTTCATTATATTTGCAGTGACACTGGGCTAAGCCGACAGAGAAGTTCTTAGCTTTACCCTGATTTAGCATCAAATTATGGAGTCTTATTCAAGAAATGAGACTCCCTTTTAACATTTTTGTTTCCATTTATTTCAAACACATCGAGGACCTACCATGTTCCAGGCAATGTATAAAGTGTTGAAGAAACAATGGTGACTAAAACAATGTCCTCATGAGGCTTATTTACAATGGGGAAATACAAAGTAAATTCTCTTCTTCTAATCTGTAAAATATGATAACACTGATCTCACAGGACTTTTGTGACGACTAAATGGTATAATGAATGTAAAAGCCTTTTGTATGTATCCTTTATAAAGGTGAAAGCTTATTGAGTGTTGATGGTAGTAGCGGTAGCAGAAGAGCTAAGTTAAAGCAGGTATTTAACACTCAAAGTGAAAATACAGTATGTGTAAGCATAAGTAACTACCTATAGCAAGAGTTATTAATCTGGTTTTGGTTTTGGGCTCCTTATTGGACTTTAGTGGATCCAGTAAACTTTTGAAATGATAAGCCAGAAGTTGTGTGGATATGTATATGCACAATGTTTTTCTTATTAGAAACTTAATGTTTTCATTAGATTTTCTAAGGCGATAGTAATCCTGAAAGGTAAAGAACCATTACTCTATAGAATAAAGGCAACTGTAATGTATTAAACATGTTCTAGGAGCCAACTACCTATTCAGTATTCTCATTATACTAATTTAATCTATACAATCCTTGTGAGGCGAGGACTCTCATCACCATTGTACAGATTAAAAACCAAGGCTCAAACAGGTTAAGCGACTTATCCAAGTTTAGTAATTGATGGGCTTGGGATTCCAGATCAGCTATGTTCAGCTCCAAAGGTCTTTCTACTGCACCATATGTATCAGTCAGGATTCTTAGTTGAAAGCTACAATACTCAATTATGCTCATTTAATCAAAAAGGAAATTGCACTGGGATGATACCACAGCTCAAAAAGCTTATGGGAAGAGTGGAGAACCAAAATCATGTCCCAGACTACCACAATGTCTGAGGAGTGGGTACTTTAGCTTACACTGCCAACATCAATTGGAGATTAACAGGAGAGAAAAGGAAAGGAAAATTAATTTGAAAAAGAAAATACAGGCCGGGCGCGGTAGCTCATGCCTGTAATCCTAGCACTTTGGGAGACCGAGGCAGGCAGATCACAAGGTCAGGAGATCGAGACCATCCTGGTAGAGATGGTGAAACCCTGTCTCCACTAAAAATACAAAAAATTAGCCGGGTGTGGTGGTGGGAGCCTGTAGTCCCAGCTACTTGGGAGACTGAGGTGGGAGAATGGCATGAACCTAGAAGGCAGAGCTTGCAGTGAGCCGAGATCACTCCACTGCACTCCATCCTGGGTGACAGAGTGAGACTCCGTCTCAAAACGAAAAGAAAAGAAAATACAGTGTGTATAATATATAATAGTGAATGGATTTGGTGTGGTAAATAAGGAAACAGCTAGCTTATAGTTCTTATTTCTGCGTTAGCCCATGCACCTTAGTTAGTGTTTCTGATGGCTCCCCTTCACTGCTCATTCTATTATGCAGCTTCTGCTGGTGAGGTTAGCCAAGATCCCTTCATTCTGGAGAGACTGAACCTCCTGATGGTTATGGGTTAGGACAGCCTTCAAGCAAAAGTTTTTGCCTTACATTACAATGACAGAAGATAGCCCAGGAGAGTTATTGGTTTCGGTTTGTTTGTTCTTCCAAACTCCCATCTGCCCCTATAATGTGGACTGAATAGTCAGATCAGTGGCTTCAGCCAGCCCCATAAGCCTATGAACCTGTTAGTGGTTAGTTGGTATAATGAAGAGCCTGGAATGACCACCTAGCTGTCTTAGCTTATGGTTTAGTGGAAGTGTTTTGGGGAACCCTGGTAGACATATTCCACCTTTGAATACAGAAAACTTTAAGCAAGTAGTGTCCAAAGTCAAGGGGAGAGAAAGCAAACATTTTGTGAGAGAACCATTTGGAATAATAGGAAGAGGTGCTTCTCTACTTTCACACCTTGGTTTCAGCACCTGTCTTCAGCCTGAAAGAGACATTATATTCTGACCACTTGTTCAGTATCATTTACTACGTTCTTCAGGCTAGCACCCCATCCTCACAATGTGTTTTTCTTCCAGCTGGTGTTATAAATGGTCTTCAGTTTCCCATTCCTTGATTCTGTAAAATCAATTGCTTTTGGGTGATATTTAATAAGAGCAATACAATTCAAGGGCAACTGTATCTTAATTTATATACATAAAGTGGTTTACTTGGTGAGAAATAATGCTGTATGTGATACGTAACAGGATATAAAACATTAAGTAAGATCACATCATGGTGATGTTTGCAGACATAAGGTAGATAGGAAAAGCAAATCTAGAGGACATGTCTACTTTAGAAAGAAGAAAAATCACATCATCTTTGTGTAACGCAGGCACTCACTGGGATCTAGGGTTATGATGCAATGACAGAGATTCAATTTTGTCCCGGCTGCAGGATTCAGGCCAGACAGTGAGGGAAAGTCCATATCGTTGAGTCCATGCATAGCCTCCATCACTGCCCCCATTGAGTGCTTTATTGTTGAGCACTTTGAGTAGCCACTGGAGTGTTTGGGAAAGCAGAACAATTGACGTCCACAAAGCTGTTTGTCTTATCCATTTGTTTATCAAGAGCTGATTCTGTAGTGGAGCTTTTTGGTGAATGTTGATGTGAAACACAAATATTATACTTGTGGCCCATTCTGAAAAGTCCATTCATTAACCTCTTTACTAAATCACATTGTCATAGATTCTCTAATCTTGCTCCTTAGAAGCCATTTTCCACCTGACCAGCCTACTGACCCCTTCCCATGATACAGTATGGATCCCTACATCATGCCACACCTCCTCAGAGTAAACAATGAGATGTTTTTTCTTTTTAATACCAAAATTTCCCTACTCTACTCCTTTACAGAACCATAGCAAAGCACTTTGACTGCTGCCAGAATATTGTGTATGTGGCAACTTATGTAAACCAGGCCTAAGTTTTTCCCTACTCAGTCAGTAAACTCATCATAGAGAATAGCATCCTCTGGCTCTGCCTGCCACCTTCCATAAAAGAAATCCAGCTGGATTGTAGTTACCAGGTTCCAAGAGCCAAATACATTTGCTCCAATAAAGAGACCACACTTCAGAGAGCAGCAGCAAATGGAAACAATAGCTGATACATTTTTCTTAACCTGCTATCAGTCTTTAAGTATCACTTCTCTTCTGTTCTGCCAGACACTTGAGTTAAATGATAATGTGTTAAAAAAATCTTTATTCCTGCATATTTGATGATAGCACTAATCTGTAACTTTCCTCCAGGGATGTGGTATTACTTTAGATTTACTTATTTTCAGTAGAGCATGTGTTTCTACTGGGCCTTTCTACCATGCATTTCTGTGAGGATTCCGATACTTGACATCCCTTCTAACTACATAATCAAGAACTAGGAAAATAACCACAAGATGGCTTTTAGATCTCTCTCTATGCTTATTCATGGGAATGGTTTTTGGTTGAAATTCCATTAATATCCTCACCGTCATTAGCTTTCACTATGTGCAAGCTGACTCTGGGATTCAAGGATTAGTGTTAGCACAGATCCAGTGTTAGGCCACTCCTGAAAAATCTGTTTGTTGTTTGTTTGTTTTCATTTCCCCATTGCAACTTTAATTGGCACAGATCCCATGGGAAGGTATAGGAAGAAGAGTCACACTTCAGTACATAATTTTAATCATACTGTGGGGTCCTTTATTGAGAATATCTGGACTTTTCTTCATTCAGTGGTTCTGGAGGAGTAAACTGAGAATTTGATGAGGGGATGTCACTCTATTGTGATGCCCCGAGTAAATCCTCTGATTGATGGACTTGGAATTATTTCATTGTATCACTCAAGTAGAATTTGTTTAGTTATATTTCAGAGCCAGGAACCCCTGATCAATTAGCCAATACCAAAGATTTCTGTAAGTGTAAGTCATTCCAATTAATCCTCCAGCTTTAATGGTATTATGGCGACCACATAAAAACTGACTCTAACTTTTAATGGCCACTTGACATCTGCCACCCTCAGGATCTTGGAATTAAGGAGTCCACTGAAGTCTCCCAACAACATCTCTGGCTTATAGAAAACAGCTGCAAAAGTAATTTTCAGCTGTACTGATGTGCTTCTAATCAGTGTATTTCTTAATAGTCTTGTTAATAGAAGTTCTTCTGAGGCTTCTTGGGAGACATATTTAGGGTTTCGTGTATAAGTCACATAGAAAATACCCATTTCAATGTTTCAGCTCCCGTGTCTTAGGATTACTTTCTCTACATTATACCAGAAATATAAGCCATCCTAAGTCATTTAGCATGGGCCACTAATGAGAGTCCAGGTTTCGGTCTACTCACCAAAACAATACTTAGAACCTCTCTTGGTTGTTGGAGTTAACATACTTAACCTATAGTCTTTGGTAAATATGCTTATATCAACTTATTCAGACTGAACAACAACTATCTTCTTTCCTTTTTCTTACATGTATCTCATATTTTCACCAACATAAATTAGCCATATATGGAAATCTTGTTGTATAAGCTTTCTTCTCTGGAGTTTGATTTTGTAATTTCCTTCACTGGAGCACATTGGAATATGACTCTAAAGATTTGGAAAGCACAAGGGATGGAGAGGGAGTTGGAGTGGAGCATGAGGAAGACTGCCTATCCCTTGCAAGGTAACTCTCTCAGGTGGTGTCATTAGAATACCTTAAAATGAGGCAGAGACTGGCTTAAGAGACAGAAGAGGTGGTATTTGTTCAGGAAATAGTGGTTCAGTGGGAATTGGAGTTCCAAGGTACTCGAGTGCCCTGAATCCTCCCATATGTATCCATTTGGATTTTCATCATGCATCACTTCCTGGTGAGTGTTCTAATTCATACAAGAGTACTAGCAAGGTAATGGACTCAACTGACTATATATATAAATCAATAACAAATGGGTTCAGCTTTTTTTTTTTTTTCTTCAGTGAAGCAGCAAGACAGAGATTATTTTAGCCAATGGTATCAATTTATCAGTCTTTGGGAAGTAGCCACTTCATCCCAACAGTATTAAATGTTTTATGCCCTTCGTGTTGTTCCATGATATAGCAATTGGTTCCCCAAAATCTTCCTTTCAATGGAAAATTTATTCCACATTACCATAGACAATGCATTAAGGCCATTTTGTCCCTGTGTATTGTGTCTGTAAAAACCTGTCCTATAATTTTAGCTGATTTTTAAAAATGTCATTCAGCCCTGTTCAGGCCAGAGAACCAATCCTTGATTTTACCCACTTCCAACATGGCACATTGTATTTTCCAGAGATGGTTTTAAAAAATATCTAATATTCTAACACATCCCTTTTGCAATGTGACCTGCTGTTACAGTCTGCCCCTCTCCCTGTGAAACTGGACTAGCCATAGTGATAGTGCATGGTTTCTTATTTATTTTATTTTATTTTATTTTATTCATTTTTTTTTTTTTTGAGACAGAGTCTCGCTCTGTCACCCAGCCTGGAGTGCATTGGTGCTGTCTCAGCTCACTGCAAGCTCCACCTCCCGGGTTCTTGCCATTCTCCTGTCTCAGCCTCCCGAGTAGCTGGGACTACAGGCGCCCGCCACCATGCCCAGCTAATTTTTTGTATTTTTAGTAGAGACAACGTTTCACCATCTTAGCCAGGATGGTCTCGATCTCCTGACCTGCCCACCTCGGCTTCCCAAAGTGCTGAGATTACAGGCATGAGCCACTGCACCTGGCCTATTTATTTATTTTTTCAAAGACAAGGTCTCACTCTATCATGCAGGCTGGAGTGCAATGGCGTGATCACAGTTCACTATAGCCTCAAACTTCTGGGCTCAAGTGTTCCTCCAACCTCAGCCTCCTGATGAGCTGGGACTATAGGTGCATGCCACCCTGCCTGGCTAATTAAAAAAAAAAAAAATTGTAGAGATGGAGTCTCACTATGTTGCCCACGCTGGTCTCAAGCTCCTGGTTTCAAGTGATCCTTCTGTCTCTGACTCCCTAAGGTCTGAGATTACAGGCATGGACTGTCGTGTCCCACTGCTACTGCACGGTTTCTACTGCTTGGTCAGAAGCAGTACTTGAGCTTCTCTTTTGGTCTCTTGACCGATGTTGTGCTCAGAATGCTACTTGTTATGTCACAGCCCCCAGGGTTGTTTTTTGTTTGTTTGTTTGTTTGTTTTATTTTGTTTTGTTTGTCACCTAGGCTGGAGTGCAGTGGCACGATCTCCGCTCTCTGCAACCTCCTCCTCCTGGGTTCCAGCAATTTTCCTGCCTCAGTCCCTGAGTAGCTGGGACTACAGGTGCATGCCACCATGCCTTGCTAATTTTTGTATTTTTTAATAGAGACGGGGCTTCACCATACTGGCCAGGCTGGTCTCGAACTCCTGACCTCATGATCCACCTGCCTTGGCCTCTCAAAGTGCTGGGATTACAGGCGTGAGCCACTGCACCTAGCCACAGCCCCCATGTTTTAAGAAGCTCAAGCCACATACAAAGACCACATGTGTGTAATCTGGTAGGCAGTCCCAACTAATCCCAGCCTTTAAGTTATCCCAACCTAAACACCAGATATGTGGGTGAAGAAGCCTCCAGATGATTCTAACCTTTAAGACCTGATTAAGTCTAAGCCATGTGATTCTTCCCAGATGAAGCCACAGACACTCTAGAGCAGAGACAAACCATCCTTGTGGTACTCTATCTGAATTCTTGGCCCACAGAATCTGTGAGCATAAGAAAATCATGGTTGTTTTATGCCACCGAATTTGGGCTGATTTATTACACAGCAATAAATACCTGGAACACTAGATAATGTTACTGCAACTATTCTTGGTACTTATTTTTTGTATCAAAGTTCTTGGGTTCTAAGTTGTAAGAAAAAAATGACTGGCTCTGGATGTTTTAAGCATAGAAGGAATTCATTGAAAGGGTATTGCACATATGTGCAGTGTAAGTCCAACATGCAAATGGGTTTGATAGAGTGTTTAGAAAAGACTTAAATAAATAGATTTCATCCTTACATTTGTCTAATCCTCCTACTTGAATGCAGCATTATATGTTGTTGTTGTTTAAAAAAAAATCCCGTAAGACATCTTTAAGCACCTATGAGATCATGACAATACTGTTTATATTATCATAATCCTTAAGCACTTTATAATTTATACAGAACTGGCACAAATTTTAGCTATTTATATTTTGATCCACTCAAGCAGTCTGAAAGGTTGATAGGGCAAAACTTTCTACCCCCTTTTAAGTGAGGACACTGAAGCTTTTAGATGCTACGTGACTTCATCCAAAACTCACACGGCAAATAAGGACTCTGATACCCCCACGTCTAGCATTCTTATCTTCTGGATGTCCTGTAGGAATCAACTGCCACAGCCACCTGCAGAGCTAAGGTCATTGGGCCGTCATCAGGGTACTCTGCCCTTCTTAGGTGCTGAAAGGAGGAGATCACTTATTGTACACGCCCACAGGCTGGACGTTGTTGCATAATTGCCAACAGATAGGCAAGAGTTGTGCAGAATCATCACAACATAATCTGATGACAATGAGGTGAGATGAGCTGGTGGCAAGATAAGGATTTGTACTTAGACCTAATGTCATTTTTAGCTGACAGTTTTTGTGACTATGTATGTCAATTATGCTAGAGTTCTAGAGTGTTGTAGTTGGGAATATAGGAATGTTGCAAAGCTCCCCCTCAGGGCATCCCACAGCTGGCAAGACCTCACCCTGTAGAGGCAGAAGGACATCACCACCCCGAGTATATCTTATCTTTCATGAGGGGATGGGGTGACTTTCGAGGATGTGCCCAGTAAAACCTCTCTAGTCTAATATTCTCTGGTAGCCTATGCAGAAAATACATCTTTTGGCTTTGTTGGTGTAAACTGTAACTGGTACATTTTTATGGAGCCTCATCTTCAGTTTTCTGTAGTATTCTGTAGGACTTAGTACAGAATGTAGAAATGGACAAATGGCCGTGTTTATCTATTCTTTTTTCTTCCACATAAAATCACAGCTACCATTTGTTATTTTCTAAATACTAGGGGGTTGTGATATATAATTCATATAATTATGTTATTAACCTCTATCATAACTCTGTGATGTAATTATTCTACTCATTTAACTGGGACTTAAATATCCATAAAACTTGCCCAATATTTTATAGCTCCCAAGTAGCTTAGGAAAGATTTGAACCTAGTCTTCTCTTCCTCCAAAGCCTGGAGATCTTAACACTGCTGCTCTGAGAGATAATAATGCATCTCTTTCAAGTCAAAATTATAGGAGAGTTCATGGCACAATGTGCTATCTTCATGAAACTGCTGTTTCTCACCTGCCCAGGGCCTTACTGCAGAAACATGTGTCACCATGTGGAAATCCTCGACTACTCTTCCACTTGGATCCACAAGGTGATTGCCTGTACTACTTATATCTGATGCTATTCTGAACAAAACATAGCCCACATCTATCCAGAGGGTATTCCCATCCATTTGTGTAGCCATCCATGGCTGGATAAATCTATCTGTCTTTTTCTTATGCCAGTGTAGTTGCAGGACATTTGGAGGATTATTGTTGAAAAAAGGAAGAATGTCCATTGGTAGAATGAAAGTTCAACTAGAATGTTCAGAAATTTGTTCTTTTATGTAGTCACTTCTTGTTCTCCCTAAGACTGTGATCTTTTTAATCGACCTGACATGTTTATATACCTCCTCCCAATGATCCAGCATTATTGAAATTCTCCTATCTTCATTCTCAGTCTGTCATTTTCTGTCCTGGTCTCTACCTTGGCTCTTTATCTCTAACTTTTTCTTCTACTGTGTCCTTATGTCCTGATATCAAGAGCAATGGAACTGTCTTCCATATCTTTTGGTATTTTCTATCCAAAATGGTAATTCAGCAAGCAAATTAATTGCGGTTGAGTAATTAGTATACTTTTATAAAGTTCATATATATTAGCTGATATGTAACTACATGTTGTGTATTGGGCTAAGTCTCTTATAATATCATTTTCAATCTTCATAAGCCTCTATGGAATGAGATATTTCAATCTAAATTCTATAGATGAAGATAAACTGATGCTCAATGAATTTAAACATTATACAAAGTCCCACAGGCAAAAATATGACAGCCAGGAAGAAACAGTATCAGGAGAAGAAACTGTGTCTTTCTAAAGCCTATGCCTTTTTCATAGTGCCATCTTACCTTTTAATTTCAGGGCCAGTAAAATAATGTGTAGCAATTCCTTATTTATTATCCCACCTTCATTGCTGAAATGCTATCCTCTTTTGGAATCAAGTTACTCCTATGATCAATTTTAGGAGTTGGGAAATGGTATAGGTTGAAAGATCCCTTAAATGAATGTTACCCTAAAGAGAAAAGCTCTTTAAAGCTGTTGGAATCTGGACTGAAAAAAACAATTTCTATCTATGCTCATGTTAGAAAGGCTTAACCTAGAATAGCTTTTTGAGTGAAATCATTGACCTCGTTTTCTTCTTTTCCCTTAAACAGAACCAGTTGGAGATAAGTGTATGTTTGTCCCTTGTCATTTATTGTTGGTGTCCACAACGATTTTATGGATAAGCTGTTTTTATGCCCTTATGTTATGTAGAGAAATTTCTTGTGGCTTCTGTTGGTGTTAATTTCTAGATACCGTGATTGCTTACTGGCATGGTGAAGATGAATGAAATTCTCTCTAGTATTGTGAGGCCCATTTATTTATGTGTCTTTGAAGTGTTTTTAGTGAACTTCAGAGATAGCAAATTTATTTTCCCATAATAAGAAAGGTTTAAATAAACACATTTTTATTATCATTTCATTTTATTTAAACAGTATAAATTATTTATCATTAAAATAATATTTTATTATTATTTTATAACATTTACCAATTGGAGGCTTCTGCCTCACTAGACTGTGAGTTTTCAAATGTGAGACTGTATCTCTATATCCACAATCCTTTATAAATTGGCACCTTCTTACTTGTAATGGACATTTGTCATTTTTCTTACCAATATCTGTTTCTACCTATTT
The DNA here is from genome assembly GCF_001698545.2 of Rhinopithecus bieti. Classification (NCBI taxonomy): domain Eukaryota; kingdom Metazoa; phylum Chordata; class Mammalia; order Primates; family Cercopithecidae; genus Rhinopithecus; species Rhinopithecus bieti. The sequence goes on along the minus strand of NW_016803776.1, from coordinate 2,484,167 downwards.
CAGTAATCGGAAACAAATATGATTTGGAAAATCTAACTTTCCTCCATTGTTACAGCTTGATAGGACTCTATCATGGGACTGTGTTCTCCCAAAGCTAGGAGATGTCCAAACTGGGCCTAGCACAGAACTGGATAATTTGTATTACAAGACTTAACTTTTGGCTTCCTTTAACGTTATGAAAAGAAACGAAAAATATATATGTTATAATTAACCAGACATTTAGCTTTCCCTCAGCAACAACCTTCTGTGGTTTTATTCTGGAAGTGAGTAATCATCAAGTCATCTAATAAATATTGGAATATCTAGTATATGTTGGAAACTGTGACTGGTATATGCTCCCTGCTCTCAAGGAGCTCAGAATAGGGAGAAGTAGATCAAAGATAAATTACGCATGATGTGGAGATGTGTTTACAACACTGTGGGGGCTCAGAAGAGTGAGGGGCTAAATATTTGAAAAGAGTAAGCAAGGGTGGAGAAGATTTTCCTGGTAGACAAAGAGGATTAGGTTTCCTAGTTAAGAGGTATAGCAGGTTCCTCTAAAGTAGGAGGATCCTCTAAAGTAGGAGGAACAAAAAGTATTTGGATAACTTGGAAAAGTTCACAGTCTTTTGGAGTACAATGAGAGAGAAAGAGGAGGTAGGTTGGGAGTAGATAGAATTATTATATGCTTTGTGCACCAAGGTCAGGAATTTAGAATTCATTTCATAGGCAGAGGGGTTAAGATGCAGAGATTCAAGTCAAGTGAGGAAGATTATTTTCCTTTTTTCCCCAAGAATGGGGACAGATAATGCCATAGAAATATTTATTAACCCTCTGATCAATTAGGAAGGGCAGCAGGTGAGATAGGGTTGGCATCATTAGATAAGACAAAGATACATCCAATTCCGTTTATTTCTCCCTCGTTTTGATTACCATTTTTCTTCCCTGATTAAAGTTAATTCGTTTTAACAATTGACAAGTGGGGCTTTGTATCAGTCTTCTTAGGGAAGTAGATAGGACGTCTGGCATTTTCTTCTCTATATTTTGTTTTTATTGAATAGCCCACTAGTGATTTATCATGAGGAACCATACTGTATCCATCTCCAGAATTTCCTAAGAAATTTCATCCTTGTCCTTTATTCACATTAGCAACTTTATTAAGGATTTCATGTTTTTTCTTCTTCCACATGGTCTCAAGAGAGGAGGGAAATCCTGTCTATTATGCAATGTAGCTCATTGCATAATGGCTCAATGCATATTTCTGAAAAGATAGAGGCCAAGGGAGTTTGGAAGGAAACAAAAAATGGCATTGAAATGTGATGTGTCAGTGGAAAAGGGAAAGGCAGAGAATTACAGAAAAAAAGAGATGTGGGGCAACTATTTTTGCTTTCTACTTCTCATCAGTTATTAATTCTAAGCTTTATAAAGCATTAATAGTGCAATTTTCCTTTTTTGTCTAAGTTTATGGAGTACAAGAGAAGATTTGTTACATGTTTATGTTGTGTAATGATCAAGTCAGGGTACTCAGGGTGTCCATCACTCAAGGACAATACATTTTTGTTAAGTAAAATGGAAACAATTTTAAAAGACATACAGGATTGGAAATTTTGGAACACATAAACATAAATAAAATGAGTTCCATCTTTTGAGAAAAAAAATCTTTATTCTCTGTAGATGTGATTCAGTTCATTCAATTCAACAAATATTTGTTGAACTTTGCCTGGGTGCTCTTGAGGATTTCAGCATTTCCTTGAAGCACTGAACACGTGACTCTCTATCCACAATACCATGTTGTAAGTCAGAAAGATGTATACAGTGCTATGAGTACATAAAGACAAGGATGCTTAATTTTACCTGTTAGGGCCAGAGAAGGGTTTGACATAGAAATACTTCCATATCTGACCTAATACTTTAATAATGAATTGGAATTTCCCAGAAATGAAGAAGGGCTGTTATGGGAATAAGGAAGAGTATGGGCTAATGCAAGAAGAATGAAAGTGTAGGGCATGCTATGGAAACTGTTCAGCTTCTTACGGTCCTGGAATCTAGGAGGTGTGAGAAAAAGAGGACTAGGAGGAGACTGGAAGGTAGCCTATCAGTTAGAATTCTCTAGTTACAAGCAACAGAAACTGATGAAATAGGCCAACCACACACACATACACACACATCTGCAAGCACACACACTTACACATACACACAATTTATTGTAAGAACTTAGCACTACTCAGAATTATAGGAAATACTGAAGAGCCAGGATACAAAAAAGACAGGAAGTGGACCCTGAGAAACTGATGGTGGTCTCTTCAGGCAGCCTCATGGGATGAATTATGTTCCATGAGTTCATTTAAACACTGAAGACCAGTGGGACAGCATCTGACTGGTCCAACTTGGACACCTCTTGGCTTAGAGAGAACAAAAATCCCTTGATAGAGAGTCCTATCAAGCTGTAACAATGGAAGAAAGTTAGAGTTCCCAAATCAACTTGGTTGCTGTTACCCAAATAGTAAGGAACAGTTATTGGTAAGGAAAATATCAAATGTCCATTACAAGTAAGATAGTGCCAATTTATGAAGGGTTCTGTATGTAAGCTGAGACTTTTGAAACATATTGTAGAGGCAGAATCAACAAGACTTGATGGTCCATTGTTTGTTGGGGGAATGACAAGGGAGGAGTCCAAGAAAATGACGGAATTTTGCCTCAGATAAACACGTGGATAATGAAACCTGTAACTGAGATAGGTGTTAGAGGAGGGTGACAAGTCTATTATGAAAAGCTGGACATATATTTAGGGTGAAGATGTATCACAGATATGTAAACATAGTTTTAAGACACATATATATCACATCTACCTACAAATAAGTCTGAAAATTTCCAGAACAATTCCATGCAGTTTTATTAAACATGTGGTAATTCATACATGTCTTATCCAAAAAGTACTGGTCAAGAGCCTCTCTTATTTAGAATACTACCCAAAACAAGAAATGAAGTCAAAAGTACCTCTGCATGTCAAAATGGGTATCATAGAACTCATGCTACGAAAACATTTTAGTCCCAAGAAATCCCCTCAAGATCTCTCAGAGACAGCTAATTTTACTTTAGAATGATTATAATAATTATAAGTAACTACTTAGCTTATAGAAGATTAGGAGCAGCAAATTATAAATGAATGTGAATGTGGGACATGCTGATAACTGCTTAAAATGATAACCTTATATTAAAGAAAGAGAAAATACAAAGTTTTGAAGACTGAAGGGCTCTAAGGCATATGATTCTGAAACTGTATAGCATGAGGAAAGCATTCTTATGCAGATAACGACTCCAAGAGGCCACTGTATTTATCAGGATAGGATAGGTTATATTATATTAAGAAGCAATACCAAAATCCCAGGGACTTCGTACCACAAAAGATAATTTCTTATGCAAAGACTACTTCTGGTGTCAGTGGCTCCTGTGGGTTACTAACCTCCACACGGAAGCTCATTAATTTATACTACTGCATATGTGACACCTGATTCTCAACATATTCATCACTGGATGTCATGGCAGGGGAAAAGTAACACGTGTACTTCTACCACTGGGTAGAACTAAACACAACCCTGTCAGAGTGAAGGCAAATGTAATCCTTTCTCCTGTCAGAAACAAAGTAAAGCTAGAGATGAGTGGGCAAAGGGAGCTTTCCTGCAGTCATTCTTGTGCTATGACCTAGGGTGATGATTTAACTTTACAACAATGCTGGCGTCATCTCAGCAAAGTTGAATCGTGTTTGATTACATTTTACCTTAGAAGAAAGGAAAGAATATAAAGTGTTTATTTCACTTATTTGTGGTAAGATGCAGAAAGCCTTAGTTCATGTAACAGTATCATCATGTGTTTACATAAGGCCTTTTAATGCATTCTACAAAAGTTTATACCAATAATGATGAAAATAGCTTAAAAATATATATATCATATGAATGGGAAGGCTTCCATTACCTAGTGCAGGGGCTGGCAAACTTTTTCTGAAAAGGGTCAAATAGTAAATATTTTTGGCTTTGTGGGCCATACAGTCTCTGTTTCAACTACTCAACTTGCCTAGAGCAGTGTGGAAAGCAGTCACAGAGAGTATGTAAATAAACGAGTGTGGTTGTGTTCCAGTAAAACATGATTTAGAAAAATGTATGGCAGGCTGAATTTGACCCATGGGTCATAGTTTACCATCTCTAATCTACAAAATTCACTTGTGGTCATCTCCGTAGAAACCCTAGGGCTCCCCGGAGAACATTTTGAAAACTATGAAACAGATGATATGCGAATCCTTCCTAAATCTATCATTCTGCTCCAGCCAAAATAGGCTATTTTCTGTTCCTCAAATGCTGTCGTATGTCTGTGCTTTTATCTGCATTCCATGCTTCTAAGTTCTGCTCCTTCTTTGGGGACCAGGTTAACTTCTACTACCTCTTTTAATCTTCCCCTAAAGACTCTGATCACCAATGAGAACTATTTCCTCCAAATTCCAGTCTCCCTGGCTCAGATGTCTCTTTGCCTTATAGAAAAAGATAAGTGCTGTATTTCCTGCTGGGTTTGAAGTTAGGCAGGAACAATGTCTTGGATTTAATTTCATTTCCTAACAAAAAAGAGATGCCCCTTAATCTTCCTTCTAATCACATACAAGTTTCTTGGAGGATCTGGTCATACTCACTCTTTCTATTTCCTTCTCTTCTGTCTACTCACCTTTTTAGTATGATCTGGATCCTACCTTCACCATTACCCTAAGCCTCCTCTTAACACATTGCCAAGGAACTCGTGCTTGACAATTTCCCATTGGCATGTTCTTATGAGAAGTCAACCATTTGCTCTTTCCTTATTCAGATAAGAAAGATTCAGTCTTACAATGATAATGACCACTTCCCTCTGAAACACACTCTTTTACTTCCTTGGTACCACACTCTCTTGAGTGTTTTTTCTTCTTTCATTCATTCTGTCTCAGTCTCCTTGCTTCTGTTACCCTTCTTGTCATTTCAATGTTGGTGCTCTTTCGGGGGTCCTACGTCTTGTCCTTTTATTTTGTACATTTTTCCTGAGCAGTATTATTACCTTTATATCTTCAATCGACTTCCATATCCTGATGACCTCTAAATCTATTTTTCTTGCCTAGTTTCCCTTCTGACTTCCACACCTATAAAATAACTGCTTCTGAGACCTCTCCACTTACATAACTTAGAAGCCTCTCATACTCAATATCTCTAAGGCTAAAACCCAAACCTGCTCTGCATCCTATCTTTTTTGTTTTTGTTTTTGTTTTGGTGAGTGGGGCCACCATCTAATGGTTGCCAATCAGAAACCTAGTAAGCAGGTGTTTTGCCTCTATCCCCCAGCCCCAGATGCCTCAGATCATTGTGTGCCTCTCTTGACTCACTACTCATCTGTTTCTCTCCTGATTTATCCTGTACTACAGCAAGATTCTCCTATTGACATTTTGGGCTGGATAATTCTTTGTTGTAGGGGTTCTCCTGTGCATTGTAGGATGTTTGGCAGCAACTACAAGCCAGTATCACCCACGCTCCACACTTGTAACCAAAAATAAATATTTCTAGGCATTGCCAAATGTCTTCTAAGAGGGCAAAATAGCCCCCAGTTGAGAATCACTATTTTCAAACATCTTTACTCATTGATTATAGCTATATGATAGGTATATGTTAATTCTCTCTTTCCCTTCTCTCCTGTATTAATTACAACTTTTTATTGCATGGAACAGAAACTTAGCTTGAGCTACCTTCAATTGAAGTGGGGGGGATCTTAAGGAACTCAAGAATATGAATTTGGCTGAGTCTCAGGAACAGCCAGGCCAACAACATTGTTGGCCAAACACCAGTTTGGGTCAGATATCTACATCTGAATCAGTCAGCTGTGATTAGTGTCAGAAAGCAGGATCCGGCAGGGGAGTTTCTGCAGGAATCAGGTGGATAGATTGACAAATGGCCAAATTGGAAGACTTTTTAAAAGAAGGTGCCTGGCAGATATATAATAGGTTTCCACCAAAACTTTCCATAAGATAAACCCACAATAAAAGAAATTTAGTTAATAAAGAGTTTGAAAGCAGGATAGCTTCCTCGAGTGGAGAAAACTGTTCTCTTAAGTTGAATATTGGGGCCCAGCCATCAGGCATCAGTTAACAAGAGAAGCACAGAGACCACGGCCACACCACAGCTCAACCCATTCCACAAGATGTGTGGGAAGTGTTAGCGCAGTTCTCACAGGCAAGAAAGCCTTGTCTGCAGTAACTATGTAATTCTGTGATCCAAAACCAGTGTCAACCCCAGCCTCACTCCTTCCATCCGGCTAAGGTGCTGCGGCTGCCTCTGTACATCACACGGTGCCTGATTGTCTACATATTTGCAGCAACTCCACAGTCGCATTTACCCTCAGCTATTTGCAAATTGTTACTCCTCTATTCTGCCACAGGCTAGTTTATCCTTTTAGGAGGGTTGGTGTGGGGAATGCATGCCATTGGACGTGGTCAAAACAGAAGCATCTAGGCTCCATGGTTTGGATACTGACAAAACGGGCCTTTGTCTGGGCAACACATGTGGAGCTTTTCGTCTGCTGGGGAGGAGGGAGTACAGAAAACTACAACACCACACATACTTTCTGCCCTAGGAAGGCTTCTTTTGTTTGTTTGTTTTAAACCTGAAGTCCTTTTTGGGAAAAGTGCACATGAATTCTGGTGGCCTGGCCTGAAATATCCCTTTCCCAGATTCTGGCATGCTGCCTTTCGGAATCTCCCTAGATACCGTTTTAAATGATCATTAGCACAGTATCATTGGTTATTTCAGTTGCTGCAGAGGGCATCTCATGGAGGAGGCACTGTGGAAAAGTTGAAATGTGACTGGACTCATGTTAACCATCTAGACTTCTCCCTCTGGTCATGGTGGCTTCTTATAATGGCGGGGGTAAAGGGGTAGGGGATAAGGGGACCCAGGTAGTGGCAACAGAAAGATTTGAGAAAAGGATTTTGGTGTTTCAGTAACATTTTTATTCTCAGCCTAAACAAAGATCAAGCTGCATAACACCTCCGTAGGCAACTCCCACCCAGCTGACTCAGGAAGAGCTCAGCTCCCAGGGCTTTGACAAGAGGCTCCAAACTGCTTCCTACTCCACTCTGCATGTATCTAATCTCCCTCCAGTGCAGCTACTGCTGTCTAACTTATTCTCAACTGCTCACATTCTATTAAGTATTTGCCTCACTGTCAGGAAGTCCTCCTCAACACGCTTCTTGCACCTCTCTCCTACAGAAACCACAGAGGGCTCTGTAGCTATCTTGCCCTCTTCTCTCCCATTTACCACTTGGATTTGGCTTCACCCACTCAGGTACTGAGTGTCTTCTCTGTACCAAGTGCTATAGTAGGGACCAGGCACACAATGATGAAACAGACAAATTGGAAGAATTGTTCCAATGGAGAGTGATGACGAAGAAAGACAATAAAGAAGTAAATAAATTAACTTTTTTGGGTGCAATATGCACAATGAAGGAAATAAAGAGGATACTAAGCTATAGAGACATGGGAGATATTTTAGTAGCATGGCCAAAAAGGAGAAGGAACCAGAGATATTAATTTCCCTTCCAAAATATATTTATCTCTTGCACTTCACCATTCTAAATAAATCAAGATTTAGGAAATGGTTATTTTGCTACTAGACTGTCTAGCTGGCAGATTGTGCATGAACCACCCCTCAAATGCTTGAACATAACAATCTAAGCATAAAACTTAAGCCACATCTCAGCCATTTTGTTCCAATGCTGCTGACATCCTCTTGCATCTTAATGGTGACACACTCCAAGTGACTTGTTTTCTAGTCCTGTCCTGGACTCTAATTGGCTTTAGGAAGTTCAGATAACCCCTCAGCCTTCTTTTGTCTTAATTTCTTAGTTTGTAAAATGAGGAAATTAAACTACATATTTTATTAGGATTTTTTTCTAGTCACAAATGCTATAATTGAGATATTTCCCTCACAAGTTGAGGGTAACTCCAAGGAAAGAGCACCAGGGATAAAAACACAGTGAGGAGAAATGAAGAGATGGCAGTGCATTCATTAAAACACAATTTTGTTTCCCAGAGAAGCTACAAGCATGAAAATTTGGGACAGCAAAGCATGTCAGGCCACCTAATTTAACTGGTTTATCAACTACATTTTGATATAATATTGTTTTAGTCTAGTGCATGTCTTTTTAAGAGGCCAAGGGATTGTTCATAAATCTGTGAAGAAATTCTATTTCTATGCAAAACAGTATTATTTAATAATATATACAGTCATAAATTGCCAAAGCACTTGAATTTCTCTAAGTGCCTCTAGTGTAGGTTTCTTGGAGTGTGAGAGAGGATTATTATGAACCTTTGCAAATAACTCCTTGGGTCCCAAAGTCAGCAAAGGGAGCTTCATGACAGGGGCATTCATACAGGCCATCATGGTCTTAGCACATAATTTACATATGATACCAGGGCTCTACCTCACTTAATTGTCTTTGTATCTTAATGTCTTTTGATCAATAAATGCTTTATGGTTGAATGAAAGATTGAATCCCAGGTGGCACTCAGTTGGAGCTCTATTTTACATTGCAGAGACAAGACCAATTTGGGGGCATAGATAGAAAATTGGGCTGAGAATTTATTTTAATTTTTTCTACTTTGTACAGATAATGTAACTTTTTCAAAAGCTCCAGGACCTTTTAAAAGATTTTAAAAGAATGATGTAGCAGACATCATTTTCCAAATTTATTCATGGGTTTAGTGATTTATTTAGTGTGTGTGTGTGTTTGTGTGATCTTGCATTTTTAGTGCCATGTGATACAACTTTTTGGGCAATAATATTTTAGATGTTATTTGATTGGGTCAGTTTCTGATAACTGGCTTCCATCTTGGAGTCTCTAGCTTTTAACTTAATACTTACATCAAATTTGTGTCACTTCTGATTGATCTTTTTTCCCCAGTTATGATCGACCAATAACAATTGTATATATTTAAGGTATGCATATATACATCCATCTGCACACATAGTAGTCTTTTTTGTTGTGTGGTGAGAACACTTGAGATTTCTCTTAGTAAATTTCACATATGCAATATATTATTATTAACTGTAGTCACCATGCATTTGATCTAGAGTTAGGAGGCATGGATTTGAATGTTGACTCTACCACCACTGAACTACTGAGTGTGCCCTTGGGAAAGTTATTTAACCTTTAAATACTTCAGATTCTCCATCTGTAAAATGGGTATAATAATGATAACTACCTCTTCATTATTATAAAGATGTAATGAGTTAATGTTTGCAGATCTGTTACAAGAATGTCTACACATAACAAACACTATGTTTGCTATAATTCCTATTATTGTTAGGGAAAGTATGATGATGTGCATTGATACACACAAAATTCATGAAATGAGATTCATTTAGAGAGGAAGGGAGGCAAACAGGACAGGGGAGTGTAACAGAGGTTTTCAATGTCTGTGTAATATTTTACTTTCTAAAGAAAGAGAAAAGGTCTATAGCCTCTGTTAAAACATATTAGTGTTTACTAATTTTTTTTTTTTTTTTTTTT
>NW_016803776.1:2464173-2474304 GCF_001698545.2 Rhinopithecus bieti | reverse complement strand
TTTTTAGATAGAATTTCACTCTGTCGCCCAGGCTGGAGTGCAGTCGTGTGATCTCCACTCACTGCAAGCTCCGCCGCCTCCTGGGTTCACACCATTCTCCTGCCTCAGCCTCCCTAGAAGCTGGGGCTACAGGCGCCCGCCACCACCCCTGGCTAATTTTTTGTATTTTTAGTAGAGACAGGGTTTCACCGTGTTCGCCAGGATGGTCTCGATCTCCTGACCTCATGATCTGCCCCCTTCAGCCTCCCAAAGTGCTGGGATTACAGGCGTGAGCCACCGTGCCCGGCAGTGTTTACGAATTTTAAATGTCAAGCTCACTAATATATTCATGTATATATTCTAACTTACCAGTTAAACTCTATTTTTTAATTGAAAAGTCATGCACAAACTTCAAAAAAAACAACAAAAGCAAGAAAAGAAAAAACCTCAGAATCACAATGTAGACTCTCTTATTAGAGAAATGGAAGGTAATTAGTGGTAGCAATGCCATTGGTAATAATGTTCAAGGGAAAAACAATCTTTGTATTGTTAAAAAATTTTAGAATCATAAAAATTTCATCAATACATTTGCAGTGAATGCTTTTCCCCTTACTAAGTCCTCTTACCCCCTTATACTGGGGACTGCATGTATTGGAGATTGCTACTTGTCTCCCAGAAATCTTTTTACATAGTAATAGAAGTTTTAGTTGGGCACAAGTCCATCAATAAAGACTATATTTACCTGACCCTCTTGTGGCCAGATGTGTCAAGTGACTCAGTTATAGTGAACTGAATGTGAGCAGAAGTTATATGTGTGACTTTTATATCCTGCCCTTAAAGAGAAGAAACACATCCTTCATTCCCTTTATCCCCCTTCCTACTTAAGGGGATGTGACTGTGATGAACGGAGCTGCAGCAGCCATTTTAACAGAAGAGATAGACTTTTGTATCAATAATGGCAGAGCAATAAGATAAATGAATTCTGGGTTCCTGATGCCTTCAAGGAAAAGAAGTGCTATCTTCCTTGAACTTATATGTGAAAGAGAAATGGGCTTATTATTTAAGTCATGTTTATTTTTTGGAAACTGAAGTGGTATCCTAGCTAATATAAGCACTCCATTTAACTCCAGCACAACTAACATGTTCAGCTACTTGAGCCAATAAATTTCCTTTTTGTTACTTAAGACCATACATGTTTGTTTTGACATTTTCCATGAAAATTCCTGTATAATGCAGAGCTGATATGATGTAACATCTGGAGTCAGCATCCCTCGTTTTAAGATAATTTCTTCTTATTATCTATTTTGGTGTAACCACAATCCCCCTACCCCATCAACTCATTCTCCCCATGCTGATTTTAGTAGCCTAAAACAACAACTTCTTCTTACCTCTAATATTTCTGTGGGTTCAAGATAGTTCTCACTTGGTTCTTTCCATGTGTTACAGACGTCACCTGGGGCTAGAGCCATCGGAAGACCCAACAAGACTGGACATCCTAATTGGGTCTTTTCTCACAAGTTGGTGACTTCTTTTCTCAACAGGTCAGACCTGTTGTATAAAGCTGATTTCCTCCAGAGTAAGCACATTGTCTACCAAGGTGGAAACTGCAAGACTTCTGACCCAGCCTCCTAAGACATACAGCATTCCTTGCACTGTGTTTTACTGGCTTCAAGCAAATCAAAATCCCAACCCAGATTCAAGGGGAAAGGATCTCATGAACGCATGGATATTGAAAGGTGTGGTTCATTGTGGGACGTCTTTAAACACTGGCTGCTACAAATTTTCTTTTTTCCATTTTCTTCTCAGGAAAAGTCCAGTTCCTTTTTGTGATCTGAATCAGTAGAATAACTCATCATTACTCTGAGTTGTGAGGCAAGATTTAGACACAAGTGGTTGAAAGAGCTTCTGTGATTTGTATGCTTCCAATTGTAGCCCTCTCTTTATGTGGGGGTTATGGCCTTCCAGCTCCCCCATCATGCAAGGTTGCTTTTCTGCTAAATCTTTTGTCATCTCTGGAACAGAACATAACACATTCTGAACCAAGGTCTAGATATAATGTAAGCTTCTCTGAGGGTGTGCTAGGTATTTCTTTATAACCCCACCCTTGTAGATTTTAACATTGTTGTTTTTAGAAAAAAAAAAAATTTCCAGCTAATAGATTATAAATCTCCTGGCACAGTTGAAAAAAAAAATTGTCCTTGGTCATAGAAAAAGAACTGGCTGGATTCTATGCTAATCAGAGCAGACATCATTCTCTGTGGGGGGAAAACTCTCCCAATGAACCACTTTGAGGTGAAAGCTATTTGAATGATTTTTCTGAATGACGCAAGGTTGAGCTCGGGAGAGGCAGATCAAATCTGGCAAAAGAGACTAAGATGTTGAAAAAGACTAAAATGTCCAGCTGGGATTCCTGCTAGTCACAGGTTGGCAATAGAAACTTTGAGAAAATATGGTCTTTTTGAAGTACAAGTTCTCCAGGGAAAGTAAAGCCATTCAAATTGAGACAGTGAATAAAAGAAATAGTCCCCATAATTAACACATGGAGGTGTTAACTAGAACTTGATAATAGAATTGTTGTAAGTCTTTGGTCTCCTATTTAGTTTGAATATTTCATACTAGAGGCCAAGCATGCCTGGAAGTTCACCACTGATAGATTACAGTTTGGGGGCTTATTTGCTTCCAAAGCACTTAATAAGGTAGTCACCAATCTCCTAATAAAAGTATAATTTACCCAACGTGAATCCCTATCTTTAAGGGGCTCAGGAAGGCCACCTTGGTGTTGGATTTCAAGGGGCATGCTGGGTCAGGTATTCTACTAAGGTATTACAGGGCTAGGGAAGTTATCTGGGGTACTTCTGAAGTAGATTCCATGAAGAAATTCAAAAGACAGATTCCCAGAGGCATCAGAGGCAAACATCTAGTCCAACAGGGCTAAAAACAAGAATAAAAGAATATGTGGATTGGACTATGTATCAATCTATATCAGGCTTGTAATGATAATAATAAAAATTACACAGAGAAAGGCCTCTGGAAGACTAGTTGGGGAAATAATCTCAAGGAGAGATTGGATGTCACTTTCAAGGTTAAAAAACCAAGAGGGTATTGCAGATATTAAATAGGAGAGAAAACAAAAATCATGGCAACTGCCAATAAAATGAATAAGATTTCATTTGGTTGAAAGAAAACAATAAACAAGAAATTCTTTGTGAAGCTATTCCTGACATGAACCTTAGAGAATTCTAGAAACTGAGCACTCAGTAGAAAATGTAATTCCTTGCTTGAATGTCTGCTTTTCCCTTTAAAATTTGAGTTCCAAGAGGACTAGGTCTAGGTCTATTTCTCTGGAAGATCAGAGTCTGGTACTTCATAGGTTCTTACCAAATGTAGAGGAACAAATGGATAAAGGAGGCAGGACAGCTAACAAGGTTCCTCTGAGACTAAATTAGGAAAGAGCGTCTAGTGCTAGTGGATGAGAGTGGTGTGAGTGGCATGCAATAGCTGAGATGGTTCTTCAATACTCATGGTTGGCCGGGCGCGGTGGCTCAAGCCTGTAATCCCAGCACTTTGGGAGGCCGAGACGGGCGGATCACGAGGTCAGGAGATCGAGACCATCCTGGCGAACACGGTGAAACCCCGTCTCTACTAAAAAATACAAAACTAGCCGGGCGAGGTGGCGGGCGCCTGTAGTCCCAGCTACTTGGGAGGCTGAGGCGGGAGAATGGCGTAAACCCGGGAGGCGGAGCTTGCAGTGAGCTGAGATCCGGCCACTGCACTCCAGCCTGGGCGACAGAGCGAGACTCCGCCTCAAAAAAAAAAAAAATACTCATGGTTGTGTGTAACATAGATGGTATTGTTTAAAGTATGGGTTACCTAGGAATTTTATTCCATTTAATATTTAATAGGCTTTTCTGGAGAGAATATTGGTCCTGAATTTCAGTATTCCCAGGAGTGCCTGGAAAATGGTGGTATGCCACCAACAAGTGTAGTAAAATTAATCACCTGGGAGAATACATTTAAAATTGCAGGGTAATAGGTCCTACACGTAAAACCAATCCTGGTTAATTACGGCTTCATGTTTCTAGGATGAGCAAGTCTAATGACATTGTTTTTGTCCCCCAGTCAAGGCATATTTATTATATGTCTAACCTGTCTCAGCTGCAGAGATCAATAGTTGGCAGATGTGTGGCCATACTTGGCTCCTGCATTCATGCTGGATGTAGATACATTCATGTTACAAGAAGTCATGACTCTTTTCTCTTGAGAGCTCAGAAAAGTTCACATAATCCCCCTCACTGTGCAGTTTTTGGAGCAGCAACTATGGGCCAATCAGAATGGGGACTCTGGATGTCCCAAGCATAAAATCTGAACTTCTCCACAGGAGATAAAGAATGGCATTCAAGCTTCTCCACAATTTTGCATTTGCTTCACCAACCTTATCTTTCTCCTTGGCCTGACCCTCACACTCATCTAATGCTAAAGACCACCTGCAGACTCTAACCTGGCAGGGTGTTTGCCTTTCATCTCTGTCTGCTTGGTGAGAACCTATGTTTTCTTCAGGGCCCAACTACTTTGCACCACTTCATCTGAATTTTTTATTCCACACCGTTTCCTTTTCTCCGTTCCCATACCCCAGGGCAGAATTGATATTTCCTCTTCATGCTTCTACTCTACTTCTGTGAAAGACTCTAGAGTATGTCACTTGTTTCCCTATCTATTCTCCCAGTAGCAGTGAGCACCAAGGCAGCTACTACCACATATTGTACATGGAGAGATGCACACAAATACACATGTATGTACATAGTTATAGATGTATATGTATATACAAGTGTAAATATAAATATTTATAATAAATACTTATAAATCTATCCTTAATAGAAAATATTTATTACAAATATTTAATACATATTAAATATGTCTATATAAGAGAAAATATTATTATAAATATTTATCTCCATTTTTCTCAGGCTGTCTTCCCCCCTTGTGATAAATATACACTAATTTAAGGTGTTAATTTTAATTCTCCTTTCTTTAACCCAAGAAATAATGATAATGCCTCTCTATAAAATAGGTCACTAAGACTATTTGTTGAAAAATATGAGCAAACACCCTCAAAATGCTATAGAAATAAATAGATATTCATGAATTTGGATGTACATGTGTTCATGAGAAAGTAAGCTCCTAAAAATAGTTGAAGGTGATCCAAGTAGCAAAATCCAGCTTTTTTGGGAGAATATTCACAAATAGCCTGACAGTCTTAAAGTGGATGGCAGGTTACTAAGAACTGAAACTATGAGAAGACTCCTGGTCTAATCTGTAGGTATTCAAGGATGATGTAGCCTGGTAAGGCCCCACACTAAGAGAAGAGCGGATGGTGCAAAAGTTTAGACAAACATCACGTTTTTGTGACAAAAGTCCATATTTGGCTTGAAAATGCTATTAACACAAATATTCCCTATATGTGGGATTTGACCAGATAATGAAGAGTGGACTCTACATAATCCAAGTGAGGGTGAATGGTGTGTTGTGTCAATACCATTTTAAACTCCCATGCACTCACTGATGGTGGTACTTGATCATTGACCCTCCTGGGTCTCAGGATAAGTGCCCTATATTTAACACATGGAGGCCATGAAGGCAACCTGACTTGCTGGTGATACAGGTGACTAAGAAGCAGAGATCCTCAATCCAGTCTCTCTCTTATTTAATCAGATCGTTTTTATAGCCAAAGGTGATTATTTGAACTGGATCTGGGTAAGCAAGACACCTATGGGTCAGTTAAGCAGTTGTACTCACCTGCGCCAGAGTTGATCTGAACAAGGTTCTGGAAGGTGTAGAGGGAAGGTAAACCCTCTAGAAAGAAGCTATGGAAGGCTAGAGGCCCTATTAGGGACTGAGGTTCTGACAGTGAGTGGAAACCATGAAGCTAAGCTCACAGCCAACCTTCATGTTGGTAATTCATGTTGATAATCTAAATGATCAAATGAAAATTGCATGATCCTCTTCACCAACTGGGTGGTGTGAAGTCACTTCTTTTTCTTTTTTAATATTCAGATATCACAGAATTATTCTGAGATTTCCCTCCATCTATTGTCCAAGATTTCTACTAACTTGGTCCAAAGAGTCCAGTCCTATTTCTAAACTTCAGGAAAATAGAAAACTAGAAAAATGATTCGTCTGGTCATGGCCTCATGGTGTGGATGTTGAAAATGTTTTTCATGGTTTGACACATCCTGGTACCCTTGTTCAGTGTTGCCATTGGTGGTCCAGATCTTCTACAGGCTGTAGTCACTCTTCAAGAGTAAATTTCTTCATTGCCTCTAGTGTTATGTTCTGTCCAGAGTATTCCCTTTTGAGGCTCCCAAGGTTGCAGTTCTCCAGGTGAGATTTTCTTCTACTTACAGCATTCCCCTGAGCTAGGAAACCTGAGTAGTCAGAAGGGAATTGCAACCTTAATCGTGTGCGTTTCTAAAACCAACCTTCTAGATCACCCTCAGTTACCATCTTTTTACATTTAATAAAACTTAGTTCCACAGAATTGAAGAATTTGCCCGTCCACTAAGTGGCTGAGCCATGGCAAATTTGGGGGCCTACCTCTCAATCAGACCAGTGACTGTTCTCTCCTCCTGCTACCACCTAGGCTTCCCGCAGTTCTCTGTGGCATGCACATTTTTAGGGAAACAGTGATCTCCAGCTGGGCTTAGTGCACAGCACCCTGTCATGATACCTTCATCTGACTTCTGTTTGCCTCTGCAGAACCAGGCTTGCTGGGGGTAGTAGACAAAGAACAGAAAATGAATAATTTATATTTGACTCTCTCACAGAGGCTTCCCACTGGATTGCTTTCTAGGAAAAATATTCCTGGCTTGCTGTCTCAGTGTGAGAGCATGTGCCAAGCCCAGCCCATTGTCCCCCTCTTCACACTGACTGAGATATTAACCAGACAGAAATATCAGGCTGCTGGGTTTGATTATTGCCTCTTTATTTCGGTCCCTGGGAAGAGGGAATGCTTTGTATCACTCATGGGTAAAACCTCATTTTTCTGAGTGTTGAGTTGTTGTTGAAATGGCCCAGATGCCAGATAAGGCAATAGTGGTGACTCTAACAAGACCACCAGAATTCTTACTTGATATTATTGATGAGTTTCCTTTCTGAGCTTGGCTGTGAGGTATTTGTATTCATTTTCCTTGCATGCCAATTTCCATTTGTCTGAATTATGTACTGAGAGTTGAGACAGACCTTAGAGGCTTATTTATTCCATTTTATTCCTTCCTATTCTAAACAGGTTAATCAAGATGTCCCTGCTCTTTCCTAAGAGAAACCATGTTTCCTACAGACCATGTAGAAGGGCAAGCCCTGGAATGCTATATTGTTACCACAGGACCCAGGATCCTACCCTGGTCACATGTTGGCATCAGATGTGAGGATCTGACTTCAGGCACACCTTAAGCTACCCAGTGATCTATGATGTAGCTTAGTGCTAAAAGTTCAACCAATGACTCTTATGGGATAATCAGTTACCTTTCTGTACTACACTTCTTAGTACTGTAGAACAAATCATATTGTGAACAGTGGGATCATAGAGAAGGACCATAACAGACATGAGTGAGCAAAGTTGTGAGTAATTTAAAACTATGAAGCAGCAGAAATTACCGATAAATTGATAATGGGGTTGAAAAAGAAGTCAAGTAGTAATAGGAAAAGCAAGAGACAGAAAGAGAAACAGGAAGAGAGGGTAGCAGAGTGCTTAGCCACATTAATGAGAGCCTGCCTGTGACTAAAATCCCTAAACTTGTGCTGTTGAGGTCCAGAGCTTCAAGAAATACAGAATAACTTTATGCTCCAGTTTCTTTAGGTATGGTCATATTGCAATTTCTTTTCTTTTCCTTTTTTGGGACAGCGTCTCACCCAGGCTAGAGAGCAGTGGCACGATCTTGGCTCACTGCAGTCTCCGCCTCCCATGTTCAAGCAATTCTCCTGCCTCAGCCTCCCAAGCAGCTGGGACTACAGACATGCACCACCACACCTGGGTAATTTTTATAATTTTTTTAGTAGAGATGGGGTTTCACCCTGTTGGCCAGGCTAGTTTCGAACTCCTGACTTCAGTTGATCCACCCTCTTGGCCTCCCAAAGTGCTGGGCATATTGCAATTTCTTTTCTCGAATATCTGGCAAATTATTTGTTGTAAGGATAACTGTATTGCCACAACTGTCCCTACAACAAACATGAGTTAGCCTGAGTGGAACTCTGTCTTGCAGCTAACTAAAATAGCCTTCTTCATTTCCTACCTTATCCAATATAAGGATTCCCCTTATAGCATCCCTGGAAAAAATCTATACACTGTCATTTAAAGACCCAAAGATTGGGTGTTTTATATTATAAGAACGCTCATTTCATTTTAAATAATTTTATAGAGTCAATCTTGAGGCCATGATCAACTTATCCAGCCCCTCCATTGTTTTTAGTGTTCATCTTGGGCCATTCGTTATCCTTGAATTCTTCTTCAATATTTATTTGTTTTTTAACTTAAAATTTTTCTGTATGGAATTTTTTGAGCATTAAGTTCAAGTTGCTGCTAGCCTTTAATTTTCCTTTCCATTTTAGAATGCATCCCCTGGAAACTGATTCTATATAGTTATGGTTCTTACATGTTAGTGGTCTCTGTTGACCACATACTAACACCAGATCCTAAGTTCTCTTTTCAAAGTTGTTTTATCCTTTACCTATCTATTATCATGGCCAAACTCTCTTATACCCCAGCTATAAAACTTTATTTTATATTTTATTTTGTTATTTTAGACATATGTCCATGATCTTAAAATTTTAGTCAGATAAAGAATAGAATCGACCATCTGGAAGAATCTGGACTGTCTAGTTATTAAGTAAGCTGTAAATCCTAAGGAGATACCTTGTGAAGGAGTAAATTTCCTCTTATCTTGGTAAAAATGTTGACCATGCTGTTTTTATGAATTCAAGCTCTGTTTATATCTTAAAGCTATGAACCTAAAGACCACTCACAGAGATGGTGATTATAAGTCTATGCCTACCATAACCTCGTGCCTTTAAATTAGACAATTTATCACCCCATCACTCAGATAGTAGTCAACAGAAGACCAATATTAGGCGAGTCTGTGGCCTCAATTATGGTGATTATCTCACCTCTCTTGCATGGTTTCTGTCTGTATTGTTTGTATCTACTAAATTTCAGTGTTATCTTCCTCCATAGCCTCTTGTCTTTATCTCCAATTTTTTTATGTCTCAAATGTGCCAGCAGATTTGATATCCCCGCTTTTGATGCTTGGGATGCCTGGGAACATCTTTTGCATTCTTTGACTTGCTTTGCTCCTGGATGCTCAGGGTAACCACCTGGCATTCATTCACCTCCCCTTTCTCCAGAAAACACAAAAAACATGAAGCGGTAAGCAACAGTGGCAACTTGAAGAAAGGTCAATATGCTATTATTGCCATTTTACAAATGATCTTCTAATTTTTGGGAGGTTCCTAGGAGCCATAAGTGACTCGGAACAGAATGGAGTTTTGGTGTTGATATTTTTTTGACTTGTGAAAAGCTTAAATTCCATTAGCTCCTAGGAATCATAAAGCAACATGGCACTTGACAAGGGAGACCACATGGTTAAGGTGCAGACTGAGTATGAAAACAACAGGGAGTTGTATTTGGCAGGCATTCTTACTACTACTATAAGAATGTAAACTCGTACTTTGAAAACTCTAGTTTTTTGCTTATTTATCATTGTATATGTGTGTGTGTGCGCGCGTGTGTGAGTGTATTTGCTTTTGTAATGTTGTTATAAAATTACAGCCATGATCAGTTGAACTAAGAATAAAGGAAAGAGTTGTTGCTATTTTGTTTTATCTATTCATTCTTTAAATAAATATTTATTGAGTGCCTACTATATGTCATGACTATGTCAGATGCTAGTGTTAACAGAATGAATAAGACAGATAGAAGCCCTGCCCTTGTGGAATTTTCAGTCCACAAATGTTTTGTAGGACAAGTTGAGGAAGAAGGACAGACACCCAAAAGAGTAATGTAAAAGTGACCCAATCCAAAGAGAGAAGTGACAATTTATGGACTAAAAACTAAGAGATCTTTGTATGGTTCCCGTTGTTTTTTTTTTTTTTTTTTTTTTTTGT
>NW_016803776.1:2454936-2463975 GCF_001698545.2 Rhinopithecus bieti | reverse complement strand
TTTTTTTTTTTTTTTTTTTTTTTTTCTGTAAGAGTTGTCTCTCCGAAGAGCCCTAGTATTTGGGCCCTGAGAAGATTTTATTCCAAGTCATACTCTTATATTCTTGAACTTTGCCTGCTTTGCATACAAAAGGTTTTGTAGTAATCCTGATATAGATTCCATCCAGCTTGCCTGTAATCTCTTTTCCTATCTTGAGGTCCATCTTCATCAGCCTCAAACAGTGATAAATGATGTGGCCTTAGAGTATTCTCTTATTTGTAACTAGCCTTACTTTACAAGTTCCTCTTTCTGAAGAACATAACCAGCAATGTGGCAATAAATGTTTAATCATCAGCTCTATCAAAAAAGTGTGTGTATATTTGGATATAAATATGTACATGTTTATAAGTTTATTAAACATTTTACTAACATAAGTATGTGCACTATACATAATAGAATATGCAATACTCTTTATTGTAAATGACGTTTAGTCGACTAACTCTAACAAAGTGCTTTCGTTGATTTTTGCTGAACCCTTTTATCCTCACCCGACCTATTGTTATTGATGAATGAGTATAGTTCCAACATGAATATTGCTTGGTATTGTCATCTACATTAACTATTAAGATGAAAGTGAAAAAATGAAAACATGCTAGAATTCTACTCATTTGTCAGTGTTGTGTGTAGCTTATTTGCTGAATTAGATAAAAATTTGAGAATACTGGAAGATTATTTCCTCATACAGTTACAGACATGACATGTTTTTAAAGTATAATCTCCATTATTAACATTTTCTTCATCGTATTCTTAAGTACATATACTCAACAAAGCAATACAGCAAACACTGATTTGTAGCATTTGCCATTTTCTGTGTTGTAGATACTCCCACTGTGACTGATTTTAAGCTACCAACACAACGTTACTGAATGCAGAATTGGAAAGGGATGTGCCTTAGTGTACCATTATATAGTATTTCCATCTTACAGATACAATAGATATAAATAACCTTAAGAGCATGTATTTATTGAAGAGTATTTATTTATGTTGTTTTTATTGTTTCTTGTTAAACTATGAATCTATATAATAAAATTTTTGTTAATGGCTGTGTTTAACAATCGGCTCACCAATACCTGGAAATGTAATGACAGCTCTCGTAAGCAGTACAAGCTGGCTCCAGCTGACTAGTGCAAGTAGCCCTTTGGTTTTAGTGATGCTCCTGGCTCTTAATTCTGGTGAGCAGAATGAATAAGAGGACTACAGTCAGGGGTAAGGCTTTGCAACCATATATTATTGTTTCATATCTTTATTCCGCTATTGAGATATTAAGGTTTTAGAATTCCAATTTGTAAGCTATTCGTAATTCTAATTTGAAGGCTATGTAGAGAGAATTTGGATGTGCTTTCTTGATAATAAGCTTTTCACCTTGCAACAGTTTCAGAAAGAAGGAAAAGACAGTGGATTCAATTTGCACACTCCTACCCCCCTGCTGCATAGATCTTGGCTCCTGAGGAGATCTTTGAAGCCTTGTCCCTTTAATGGGACAAAAAAGGAGTCATAGCATATGGGGAGGGCAGGGTTTACCTGATCAAGAAGGTAACATTTGGGAGGAAGAAGAGAGAGAAGGAATAAGGTATTATTTTCTAATATTAGAAATGTTATGTTTTAATAATTTCGATCTACTTGAAAATGCATGACTAAGGAATGCACTAATAATCAGGTAGTTCTGGGGAGGAAGTGTCACATTATTGATATAATTGTAACCCTGATGTCACTAAAGTTACCTCCTGCTCTGAACTTTAGAAGAATTTGTTTAGTCTCCCTAACTCATATCCATGTGGAAAATTGCTCCAGAAGGAATGCAGTCTTGCTGACACTTGGATGTTAACCCAATGAAACCCATTTTGGACTTCTGACCTCCAGAACTACAGGACGATAAAAGTGTTTTAAGCTGCTGAATTTGTGGTAATTTGTTACAGCCCATAGGAAACAAATACACCTTCTGGTCCCTCTGCAGGGACTTTATGTGTAGGCTCCCCATGAACACAAAAGGCAGTAGGAGACTGTCAATGGGGCCACTTCCCAATTGTTCCTATTGTTGGGGGCACATTCAGTGTCCCTGCAAAGGGATTCTGTCTCCATCTCTGGGTTTGGTGACTTCAGCTGACTTTTCCTCTCTGATTTCCCATATATCCAATGGGAGGGGTAGCTTTTCTTGGCACCTAGGCATAGTATCCCCCCAAGTCACTGAAGCGGCCAGCAGGATCACGTCCCATCCTCCCCAGAGGTACCCGAGCAAAAGCCTGGCAGTGGAGGGAGTTTCTTCAAAGCCGCAGCTCAGGCTGCTCAACGCTGCCTGTGTGACAGTTCCAGTAGAGGGGTGTATCACACAGCCATTATCCAGTCACATCTTAAGTGCAGCCCGCTGGGCTCAAATACCACTTTGGGAAGCAACAAATAATTTTCTGTTATTGGCGAGGGTCGCTGCAAGTTTCCTCCTGATTTTTGGCACTTGTTTCCACAGCCCATTGCTGTTACAAAATGAAAACCCAGCATTAAATGTTTAATTCCGAAATATATTTTCTCAAGAGGTGTTCATTTGAGCTCCCTGGATTTTGAACTTTTTTTTTTCACCCTTGGCTACAAGCTCTCTCAGCCCTAGGCACCCCTGCTGCAGGCCACTGAAGGATGAAGAATGAAATGATTGCTTTCAAGAGTGGGTAATCACTGGTCTCAAGCACTCTGTCAAATAGCATCATCAGCAGAAGGCAAGTGGGGAAGCTGTCTTCACTTCTCTAATGGCTGGAGGCTGTGGCTACTACTTGTGGTCAGGAGCCCTAGCATTTTCCTGCATACTGGGTAGGTGTTACCACTTAAGCAATTTATAGCCAACTCATTTATGCCTATTTGGGGATTGAAAAGCATATTTTGGTAACATTCATATCATGGTTGCAATTGCAGTTCTTTTACTTCCTAGCTGTACATCTTAGGCAAGATACTCTTAGGAGCGTCTGAGTTCTTGTCTGTTATATGGGGGTTATATCTTTCTTGTAGGGTTCTTCTGAAGATCACAGGTGGTGTGTGATGTAAAGTGCCTAGCACAGTACTTGGCACAGAACTGAGTAGTTGCTCAGGAAATCCTAATTCTCGTTATTAGTAAATATTAAAACAAATTGTATTTACAGTTTCCTCTTCCACTGTGTATTAGTTCATTAGCTCCACTTATCAGATGAGGAAGGTAAAGCCCAGATGTTTTAGTGACTTGGTTAGTAGATAATGTGCCACTGACCAGAGCCAGTTTGTCTGGCTCAGGGCTACATGCAAAGTGTGGCTCAGCATCATCTGGGAGCTTGCTAGAAATGCAAATTTCTTGGGCCTGCCTACGGAGTCAGCATCATCTCTCAGGATGAAACCCAGGAATCTGCTGTAGCAATTTCTCCAGGTAATTTATGGGCACACCAAACTTCAAGTAGCACTGTTTGAACTGTGATTCAGAGAGCTCTCATCAATATAGCATACTGCCATCTCAGCCCCAACTTGAAACAAAGACATCCTTCCTTCTGGACAATAGGATAAGGCTGACCACTGTGGGACGCAATCCGGATCAGCCTCTCTCCTCTTCTTCCCTTTTTCCTGCCCCTAAAGAGCCATACTCCAGTGAACGTGAAAAAAAATGCCGCTAACCAGTCCCAAACCAGGAACTGTATTTTTTAATAGAAAAAAGCACGAATAGGAATTTCATTGCTTGATTTAATACCAAAAAAGAGAGACATGCTGCAGCAATGCATTGGGCATAATGGGAGGTATTATGCACTTTGAGCTCACTACATGTTGCCTGGCATTTGACAAGACAACAGAAGACAGCCACCATATCTGGTGGGTGGCAATGGCAGGAAAAACTGTTGACTTACGGGCCTGATGTCGGATATTTAGACGACTAATTGATGTTCATAGCTCCATCTGCTTATTTCATCAAACCTCAGAGACTTCGTTTGGCCTCGACATTAAGACCAGTAAGTTTGGAGGCTTATAATACTGACCAAGCCTGAGCTGTAAGCCAGGCAGACTTGGATTTGAATCCATTTTTTTTTTTTTTTTTTTTTTTTTTTCTGCAGCTAGCTACATGATCCCGGACCCAGGGTTTATTTTTGAGTCTCAATGTCTTCATCTCTTTAAAGGAGGGATCTGCAGACATTCTCTGTGAAGTTCCAGATTGTAAATATTTTTGGCTTTGTGGGCCATATAGCCTGTGTCTCAACTAATCAACTCTGCCATTGTAGCATGAGCATAGCCATGGGCAGTATGTCAATAAATGGTATGGCTGTGTGCTAATGAAATGTTACTTATAAACAGGCAGTGGGCTGGATTTGCACTGCAATTGGTAGTTTTCTAAGGTAGTTTTCACAGTTCTAAGGTACTGAAACCCTGTTCTAAGAGGAGGTGCTAATAGTGTTTCTTTTTAGGTTTATTATGAAGATTAATGTGACAACATAATGTGTACACCTAGTACCTAGTGTAAAGTAGTTACTAAACAATTGGTATTATTATTTTTATAAGCTATATCTAAATGGCATATTAATATATATTTAAAAATACAGAGTGAGATGGTAGGAATGACAATTTGAGTAAAACAAGATTCTACATCTTGTTTTTAATGAACTATTACTCCATATTAAGAGCTAGAGGATATATATGTATATAGAACGAAACAATAATGATATAATAACAGTGATGGTGATAATAATAACAGCAATAGCACATATTAAGTACTTGCTCTAAATCTGGAATTATTCTAGGCTGTTTACTTTTATTCCTTATTCAGTTCTCAGAAACGATCCTGTTAGGTCTGAACTATTTTTAGCTTAATTTTATTACAAAGAAATCAAGGCACAGAAGTTGAGTAATTTGCCCGAGATAACACAGCTCTGAATTGCAGGACTGGAATATGGATGTAGGCAGTCTTGTTTCAGAGCCAACTCTCCTAACCACCGGGCGACAGTGCCTCCCTAAATGCAACACTCCCCTGATGACACCCAGTGAGTACTGTGGAGAAGAAATGCTCCAGTGGATGCCCAGCCTACATGGCCTTCACCCAGACTGCCTATGGTATGCTGTTGTTTGGGATTTCCATTTTCTTTGTTGCCTTGCCCCTCCTTTTCTCCATTGCAGTCTCTATATAGGCCATCTAGTCTGATGTTCCTCTGGGGGATCTGCTTTTGGCTCTGCATCCTAGCTCTATCTCTCTTGATTTCAAAACATCGTAGGTGCTCTGGTAATGATCTTGACAACCTTTATGCTAGCTCCTACCAACTCATTCACTTCTTCATCTGCTCTTCTTATTGGGAATGCGATCGTTTTGAGTAGAGCTGTGGGAAACACAGAAGGTGAGACTCGACTCTAGGACATCAACTAGGATTTCCTGAAGATAATTGGCAAAGGATTTCTAAACAGTCTAGCTGTCCCATGCCAGGGTTTAACGGCCTACCTTCTATTGCTGTTGCACATGCCTCAGCCTAGAGCTGTGCCTGCTCATGAGTCAGGTATATCTGATGGCTTCTCTATCTCTTCCAGATAAATAAAGGGCTAAGCTGAGGCCTGGAGAGGAATTATTCTTGAATTATTTTCAGATTCTCCCTCGCTATGATGCTAAGTTCCTGGTAATGAAGTGTTTCCTGATCTGTGACATCCCACAATCCAAAATGAAGTTTCCCTTTCCCCCGCCATCCCCCTCCCCAACACCCCACAGAGCCATAGCTGGCATGGGCATTCTTGTTTCAGCTGTTCATTTGAAGGAAAGTAAGACTAACTGTGTTTAATCTTATCAAATGCAAAAAAAGAAAAGAAAAATAGCTTAATTATAATGTCAGGATGCTGAATAATAATAATGACAATAACTATACTTACAAGGTTCACTACGTGCCAGGCACTGTTCTAAGTCACAGTTCTAAGGTACTGAAAGTCTTTTCTTACTAATGACAAATTCATTAGTCAAGATCAAGTGCGACTCAGCGTTAAAAACATAAAAACCAAATGGCTAAGAAGAGGGAACATTCAGAAATTCACACTAGTTACCAGGATGAGTATGGAAACAAAGTCAGGGACAGAGAGAGAAGAGGCAGGGACAGAATAAATCATATAGTTGGAAACTCAGATACATGTTGGGCAAATATCGGGGTGAGCAGGTTATGGGGAGGAGAGAGAGTAGAGAGTAGAAAAGATAAATAAAACATTATTGAGAACTTAATATGTGATATGCATTTTCTATATGAAATTTCATTTAATTCACCCCTTACAACACTGTCTTAACCATCTCAGGTTGCCATAACAAAATATGTACTGGGTGGCTTAAACAACGGGTACTTATTTCTCATAATTCTGGAGGAAAGTCCAAGATCACAGTGCAGGCTGATTCATTTCCCAGAGAGGGCTCTTTCTGGCTTGCACATGGCTGCTTTCTTGCTTATGTCCTCAGATGGCCTTTCTTCCATGCGTGTGCATGTAGAGAGAGATCTCTCTTCCTCTTCTTTTTATAAGGCCACTAAACTTACCAATTAGGACCCGACTCTTATGAATTCATTTAACCTCAAATGTCCCCTAAAAGCCCTGCCTCCAAATATAGACACATTGGGGTTAGGTCTTCAGCACATGAATTCTGGGGAGACACAATTTAGTCCATAGCTAGCACTATGAGAAGGGGACTATCAACTTTAGTTGTTACATGAGAAAGTTAACACTTAGAGGTGGTAATAAACTTGTCCATGGCTGTAAATCTAGGATATGGATGGAAAAGCTAGGTTCAAACCCAGAAGCTGTGATTCCTGGGCTTTCCTCCATCCTAGGCCACTTCACTCAAGGGGGATGGTATGGGAAAGTCTTTGAGAGGCCTTGGTAGTCCTGGGGACCAAGTGAGACATCTTGGATCAGGCTCCCGTGTTAATCTTTCCCAGCTGGACACAGGAAAAAAAGAATGTGTTTTTTTCCTTTTTTTTTTTTTTCTCTGTCTCTCTTAGGTGATTGGGTAAAACAGATGTTCTGTCCATTTCTAGAGAAATTGGCAGGCTCTGGAGATACTGAGTGGATTTCTATGATTTTCTACTGTCTGTGCCAATGAGAACAAGCCTTTCAATGTTTCTGTTTAGACTGATGCTGCCAGGATTGTTAATAAAGCCTACACATTTCTAGTGGCAGTGGTGGCCATCTGCCCTTTAGGCCATCTGTGTGGTTGCCCAGAAGTAACCTCTCATTGTCTGTGGCAATCAATCCAAGCTGGAAGCCTGTCTGACAGAAAGGACTTTTACCTCCTCAACTGTCTTCTTCCTAATGTATCTTCAGAGTGTTATTTTGCCATGCCAGGATATTGTAGCTGATAACTTATCTTCTTTATCCATTCAGCCTGAAAGAATGCATGTGCACACTGTTCACCTTGTCAGGAAGAATCAGTTCTACCATTAGAAAAGGAAGACAAGAAAGCACCAGGTGAGGTCAGCCGTAGCCACATTTTTTCAGTGCTAGGTGTGGACAGGCAGGCATGAAAACTAAGAATAGATCTCCTGCAAACCGACCTTTAAAAAGGTACACATAAAATGCAAATTAAGAAAAAAATACAGTGCCATTTTCTCTTTATTAGATTGGCAAAGGTTTTTTTTTTTAAGATATTCAAATATTCAGCTTTGGTGAGATTGCAGTGAAATCTCATTACATTTATTTGCGCAGCCTTTCTGGGGGGCAATTTGGCATCATGTTTCAAAAATCTTTAAAAGGCACATACCTTCTGAAACAAGCACATCCACTTTTAGAAATGTATTCTAAGAGAATCGTACATCTTCACAAACATTTTGCTATGAGGACGTTCATCTCAGCCTTTATAATTGTGAAAACTGAAATAACTAAAAGCTAATAATAGCATAGATAAGTAATTTATGGTTCATTAATACCATGAAATAATATCTAGACTTAAAGAACCTGACATATTAAGTAATTGTTGACCTAGAAAGATACTTGTGATATATTTTAAATTAAAAAACAGGTTACAAGTTAGTATGTACACTATAATTTATTGTGTATACTATATGTATTAGATATTTAAACTCCAGAAAATTACATACTTAAGTTGTTCAATAGGCATATGATCACAGTTTTCATTGCCTTCCTATATTTCTATTATGTTTCTCCTATAATAAACAGTCTCATTTTCTACTTTAAAAGCTTATTTTAAACTTTTTAAAAAGTTTTATTTTAAACTGTAGAAAGAAACAATTGCTTAGAAGATACACAGGACCACAGATGTAGGTACAGAATCTAGCCCAATCTACTGCCTTATCACCATCTACCTCTGTTTTATCTTCTATTTCTTCTCTCAGACACTAGCTCCTTTCCTTGGCCATCTGTGGCATTGCAATGTTGAATTGCATGAAGTATTAGAAATGTTTTCATGAATCTATAGTTTGGAAGTAAGAAGAAGCAAACATTTACTAAATGCAGGGAACCACAAAACAGAAATTTTCTAACGTTTTTTATTTGTATCACAAAAAGCCAAAATTTGTAACTTTTTTGGGTATAGTAGAGAATTGTAGCTAGCATCAGGACTCTAGCTAACATCTACACTGAGGACAGGACAATAAGGAATTCTACAAATTAGATTTCTACTTTGACTAGTATTTCCATAATTATTGTTTTATACAACAGTTTCCAACTCAGCAATGAAAATATGCTTATTTCACTCATATTTCTGAAATGAATTATATTTCCCTGCTGGAACAAGTCTGAAAATATTTTGCAGTAACAAGACCAATTAAAGCAAAATTACTCTATTTTAATTTTTTTTTTATTATTATACTTTAAGTTCTAGGGTACATGTGCATAATGTGCAGGTTTGTTACATATGTATACTTGTGCCATGTTGGTGTGCTGCACCCATCAACTCGTCAGCACCCATCAATTCGTTATTTATATCATGTATAACTCCCAATGCAATCCCTCCCCCCTCCCCCTCCCCATGATAGGCCCCAGTGTGTGATGTTCCCCTTCCCGAGTCCAAGTGATCTCATTGTTCAGTTCCCACCT
>NW_016803776.1:2438774-2454919 GCF_001698545.2 Rhinopithecus bieti | reverse complement strand
TGCAGACTGCTGTGTTAGCAATGAGGGAGGCTCCGTGGGCGTGGGACCCTCCCAGCCAGGTGTGGGATATATTCTCCTGGTGTGCCCGTTTGCTTAAAGTGCAGTATTGGGGTTGGAGTTACCTGATTTTCCAGGTGTTGTGTGTCTCAGTTCCCCTGGCTAGGAAAAGGGATTCCCTTCCCCCTTGCGCTTCCCAGGTGAGGCGATGCCTCGCCCTACTTCAGCTCTCGCTGGTCGGGCTGCAGCAGCTCACCAGCACCGATTGTCCGGCACTCCCTAGTGAGATGACCCCAGTACCTCAGTTGAAAATGCAGAAATCACCGGTCTTCTGTGTCGCTCACGCTGGGAGTTGGAGACTGAAGCTGTTCCTATTCGGCCATCTTGCTCCACCCACCTAAAATTTTGGCTTTGAGAATAGAAGTTTAAGATTAAGCACACTTCATGAACTAACTTACAGTATTGTGATCTCAAACCAAGGAATAACAAATTCTGCAAGTCCTGTTGCTGGCTATTTTTATTCTTATATTGATTTAAAACCATTTCTGTGTTTCTAAAGAATAACACAACTCTGTTTTGTAATAAGAGTGTTGTACTGTTTCCTGTCACTTCTACTTTCTCATCTGGAATTAATTTAAATGAATATCAGCTTAGTACTCCACAGGATCTAATCTATTTACCACCCACTAAAGTTAACTGGACTAATTTTATTATGTTATCATTGACACTACATTGCTTATCCTAGTGAAGAGTTGAATTCTCAGTTCTGGGATGGTCTCTGGGATGTGCAAATTCAAGATGTAGCTCTACTTTGCCCAGCTTGGCTGGATTTTGTCTTGTGACATAAATGTAATTTGTATCAAATAATTCCTGTCCCTTCTGTTTCTGGTCCTTTAAATCAGTCAGATACACACGGATACCTCAACTGATTCTAAATAGGTCTGACCCCACAATACTTTTTTGGTGAATATTCCTAGACCTGCTGTTCCTACATCCTCTTTATTCAGTTGCTTCTGAATCCCAACTCTAATCCTCTGGATCTTAGGTCTTAGCGTTTATAGTTGGTGGTGAATCAAATGCCAAGCAGACCTTCACTAAGAGATGTTAAGGTGAATAAGCTTAGAGGTAGCATCTATGTGTTATGGCTACAACCCTCTCTTCTTTTACCTTACCCACGGTAGACATTACTAATCATCATGGCACTTTTCCTTCTGAGCCTAATGCAGTCTCTCAATAGAGCTCTTCAAGCAATCACTACCAATTCAATGGGTGAGATGTGTGTGACAAAATCTACTTGTCATTTCTGGGCTGATGCTCCTAGCTCTTCTTGCTCTGGACAGCTGCTGGTATAATATCCTCTCTAAAGCCTTAGAGACCAGTCCAGCACAGGCCACGTGTTTGGTGCCCCAGCCCCTTCCCATGCAGTGGATATCTTTGGTTAATTGAACTTGTGATTCTGAAACAAGAGATTCTTTATTCAACAATTCTTTATTCGAAAGCTTCCTTAGTACTTTAGAGCATGACTTCTTAAATAAAATTGTCAACTGTTGAAGGATGCACTCCTTCACTCCCAAATCCATTCAGCATTCACCTGTTATCGACTGGACATGTCAATCAAATATAGTGCTGGCATAATGGGGAACACACATAAACAGCACGTAGTTACTACCTTCAAAGAGGTAGTAACTTCATGAGCTATCCATAGGAGGGGGTGTAAAACTTATCACAATATGAAGCAGAACAAGCCATGTGCCTTAGAAAGAGAGACTGAGTGCTGTGGAAGCCCAGAGAGACAGAGAGAGGGAGAGAGAGAGAGAGATCATTTTCCCCTCATTGTTGGAGAAGTTGCTTATGGGAAAGGTAGCAATTGAGGTTCACATTGGCTCTTCTACTAGGTTTGTAACCTTGGACATGTTATTTCACCTCTCTAAGTCTCAGGTTCATCAATTATAATGTGAGAATAATATTAGTCACTTTGCAAAGAATTTCAGCAAGGATTTGATGAAGAAAATGAAGAGAAATTCAAGCTGGCACACTGTAAGTGTTGAATAAATGCTAATTATATGAGCGTCTCTGGAGTTAGACCATGAGAAGAAAGAAAAGCAAACTTCTCTTTACTGGTCACCCTGTGCAGCTGACCCTGTTCCTGCCTCTTCCTCCATCACTGCATTGTCTCCCTTCAGAAGCATGTGCAGTGGTGCTAGTGGTAGGGGTAGAAGAGGAATAGAAGGAGAGGGAAGATGGGGAGGAAGCAGAAGGGAGTTGCAATGGATAAGGAGCGAGGAAGATCAGTTTTCTTGAATAACTTTACTTATCTTTTCAATAGTTGAGGTATCATGGCTGAGAAAGATTTTTGAAAGGGGTTCTTCAATCTGGTCCATGGAAAGAGATGTTAACTTCTCTTACATTCTCACCTGGCATTGCCAGGGATGGTGGTAGAATTGTTCTCATCCTAAACCCCAAGAGGCCTCTCAGTGAACATTCATCTGCACCCAGTGATCATGATAGTTATGTTCCCTGTAGCTGTAGACCCTCAGATTCATTCTTACATTGATTTTTCCCCAAATCTATCTCTTAATAATGCTCCCAGACTGGATGACCTACTGTTGGCCTCACATATTTTGCAAGAATAATATAAAGCTCCAATGCCATGGAAACACGTTTGGTGGCTTAATTCAGTAGATCACAATTTTGGCTGCAAACTAAAATCACTGGCAAAGCAGGGTCTCCTCCCCCTGGGATTTCGATTTAATTTATCTAGGGTGAGATCTTGGCCTCAGTCATTTTTAAAGCTCCCCAGGTGAATCTTAATGTGCACTTTAGGGTCGAGCACCACTAATTTAATTGAATACATTTTGAGAGGAAAACCTCAGTCTTAATTTGCCTATCAACTGTAATATATATAAAAAAGAGAAACATTGAAGAAAATTAAAGGAGAAAAAATAGTCCTTATCTGTTGGAAACAAGTGTTAGCCTTTTAAAATAGCTAGGCTTAAAAGGCAACATTCATGACAAGACTATACATAAATAGACATTTTTGTCAAAAGGTTTGGCTGATTATTTGGGGCATTGTATAAAGATAGAGACACTCCAAGGATTTGAAACTGGTCCCAGGATTAAAAATTTGGAAGGATTTTGTGTTGAATTATGAAATAAAAACACTGTCTAAGTTTAGCAAAAGTAATTTCCCAATGAGTTATTGCTCAATATTATCTTTACACATTAAATCTTGGCATCCCTAAAAAGGAAATTTAAGAGCTTTGTGGACTTTTTAATATATAGGACTGGCCCTTGATATACCCATAGGCAAGACAGCTGAGACTTGCCTTAAAAGGGGCTGGGAAAACAGATTGGCTGTCTGTTTGGACCCTATAATTTTACCAAGGACATGGAGTGGAAGAAGTTGCATAAGAGTACAAAGCCGGAGTCCAGCTTTGACCAACTAGTCCATTTTGTCATATTGCTGAATTAAATATTTAATGCTTATTGCATGCCCATTTCATTCTTGATTCTATAAGGAGCCCCCTTATTGAAACTGAGGGACAGGGTAGGAGCTTGAGCACAAGAATTAGAGAAAAAAATCCAGGTAGTAACTAGGACCCTCATTCATTCTTATATTCCACAAAGCTTTTATTGGTCATGTCAGGTGCATGGTCTGGGCAGAGCCAATAGCAAAACTGATAATGCTAGGTCACCTGGGCTATTGACTCTGCTGATAAACAGGGATGGGATTCAGCACCAGCAGTTGCAACAATAGAAGGGCAGAATGTGACAGGTCACTCTTGTTGTATAGTCAGGAAGTACTTCTGACTCATCCTTAATGAAATCAAATCCATGAGTAAAACATCTCGAACCTTTTCCCAAAGTAAGACATAGCCAGGTAACCTCCTCTTGAAAGATTACCAGATATAATACAGAACGTCAGTTAAATGTGAATTTCAGATAGACAACAAATACCTTTAAAGTATAAATATGTCCTGTTTTGGCCCAAAATAGTTATATTAGAGAAAAGTATTTATTATGTTATTGAAATTCAAATTTAACTGGATGCCTTCTATTTTAATTTTTTAAACTCCCTGAACTTCCTTTCCCCCACAATCTACCTTAGTTTCCTTTCTTCTGTGTTCACATGGGACTTAGCACCTGGTATCACTATTAGCTATTAAAACTTTCCTTACCCCCTTTGCATTGCATAAGGTACAGGCCTTTAGGAGCCTGGCACAAGTAAGCTGTCAGGAAAAGTTAATTGAGTGGAATGATGATGGCAACAAATATATCTGAGCACAAAAGTGTGGCTAGTTTAGAACAAGATTTTTTGCTATCAGAGAAGCAATTCTATGTGCAGCTGACACTGGTGTTACATGAAAACATTTCTGGGGCTAGTCTAAGCTTTGTAATTGAGAACCACCCTCTCCATTCTAGCTTTCTAGAAGCAAAGTGAAGCAGTTTGTGGTGTCTTCCTGCCCCATGGAGGGTCTGGGATTGGATTGTTAGACCAGCAGAGTTGACAGGCACATCTTGTGGCAGGTGCTTCTTTTACTGCTGTTGAAATGTCCGAAGTTTCTATCTGCCTGCTGTACCTCAAAGCTGAAAACCATTGAATCAGGTCCCGTGGGGGGTGGTGAGTGCATAGGTTTCCTTTTACTTTGTATTCTTGCTGTGTGGAAATGTCAGAAATTGAAAAATTTTAGAAAAGGCAACTGGAGCCACACACACACACACGCACACACACAACCTTGAATGCTGACTTATTCCTATTGTCATGAGCAATTTGTGATTTGCCTGCATGTTGATACCTCCTGGAAAGCCTATGTCACGTCTCTATTTGTAATTTTTGGAAATCAATTCCAACTTTTCACTTTATGAGTGCAAGTACATCGTTTGTAGAGTTGACTAGCATTATCTGGAGAAAAATATAACAAAATGCTAGTATCTTATGTAAGTATAGACTGGAATAATTTAATGTATGTGAAGCACCTAGCATGGCATCTAGCCTCAGGAAATGATAGTTGAAGATCAGTAAGGATTTTTCAGGTACATCAGGTACATAATGAAGTAGGCATACTATTTGGTTGAGTAGCTCAGGCATACATAGTTGGTGTAAGGCAAAACCAGGACTAGAACTCAGTTATCCTGACTTTTAATCCCATAAGGGTCCCATGTCAACAGTGGTAGATCCTGAATATCCTGGGTGATTCTGGAGTCTTTGTTGTAAACAAGAGGAATTTGTTTGAAAATCATTCTTGTGAATTCACAAGCACAGACCTTCACATGTGGTAGTGCTCAGGACACAGGCATCTCCTAGTTCTCCTCTACCTTTCAGATCTGACAAATCATGCCCATTGCTCTCCTTTTTCTTAACATCCAATGTGAAGGAATGCCAAGAAATCAGCTGATCTTGGACCCCAGGGTTTTTATTGTTAAGTTTGGGAGTCTTGAGGGCAGAATCAGGAGTGAGTCTCCCCGTGCTTAGTTCATCATATAGCCTCTGTTCTGTCATGTCTCATCTTAGCTGTTGGGCCTGAAGACTAAGAATGGAGCATCAATAATTAAAGGTACAATCATAGCTGAAGCTTCCGTTAGTTATTTTTCTCCAACCCTGACATTTTATGAGTCAACAAAGCCAAAGCCATCAATATGAAGCAGACTATTTTTAGCAGTTTCTTAACCAGTGTGCTCTAGCTTTAAATTAAACATTGACGCTGGTTATTATTAAAATTCTGAAAATTCTGGGCAGAGAGGATCCCATGTTAGTACAGTAAACACTGGGCTTTCATTACCTTGTTTTGAAAAACATCAATTCACTTGCTGTTCCCTCCAAATACAACTGCGTAAAGCTAATAGATTGTGGATTTTCTAAGGATTAGTTGTTCAAGGTCAGAATCTGAATGTATGGGTTTAGTTTGCATGGTTGAATATCACTCTGGACTTCAACCTTTTTAGATTTGCAGTATCTTAGCAGTGACATTATCTTGTTATCATTTGATTCTATAAGTTTGTCCCATTCTCTGCTCATTAACAACAAAAATATGGCAATAAATTTTCTTAAAATAAATGGCTGCTTTTGCTTTGAGAATTTTGCTACGTATTTTGTAATGAGAGAACTAGGACAGCCTTGTTGGCATGAAACTAGGATTGGAAATCAATTACATTGGCATGATATAGTGGAAAGAACACTGGCGTTGGAGCCAGAAGACCCGGTTTCTGCCACTTACTAGCTGTGTGTCCTTGAACAAATGATTTAGCATATTTAGCAAATACACAACATTTAGCAAACAAATTAGGATGAAGGATATCTCATTTTTTAATTGAAGGAACTTGGGCTAGAGCAGTAATGTTCAAACTCAGTTCTCTGCACTCATTGAGATGCTTCAGGGGCACCCACAGAGCAGGGAGAGAAGGCCATGCAACAGGGGTTGATCTCTCCACCACCAACCCACTTTGATTATCTACTGTCATTTGTATTACCTCTTGAGTTGTTAAAGATTTTTCCCAGGAAAGAAAAGTCTGACTGATAAGAAAGTTTCAAAACCACTGGACCATATAATTTTCAATCTTTCTTTTGATTCTACAATTCTATCCCCATTCAGTATAGTATGGTGAGTAGGAGTGTAGGTGCTGGGGTCAGATGACTCAAGTTCAAATCCTGTCTCAAGCCCTGTATCTTGAGCAAGTCACTTTACCTCTCTGTGCTTTATCATCTTATCTCAGAAGATAACTCTCTCTGAGTTATCTTCACCATATGTCCTGTCGTCATTGCCTTTTTACAGATGAGGAACCTGAAACATAGAAATGGTGTTGAGATAGATAATGGTATGGTTTAGGTGTGTCCCCACCCAAATCTCATCTTCAGTTGTATCTCCCATAATCCCCATGGTTCATGGGAGGGACCCAGTGGGAGGTAACTGAATCATGGGGGTGGGTCTTTCCCATTCTGTTCTCATGGCAGTGAGTAAGTCTCATGAGATCTGATGGTTTTATAAAGGACAGTTCCCCTGCACATGCCCTCTTGCCTGTCACCATGTAAGATGTGACTTTGCTCCTCATTCACCTCAGTGATTGTGAGGCCTCCCCAGTCATGTGGAACTGGGAGTCAATTAAGCCTCTTTCCTTTATAAATTACCCAGTCTCAGGTATGTCTTCATTAGCAGCATAAAGACAGACTAATACAGAGAAAATAATGGTTCTTGCTTCATAGGGTGTTGTGATAACTAAACGAATTCGTATGTATAAATCACTTCACGCAGTACCTGGCACAGAGTCAGTGCTGAACTAATATCAGTTATTTTAAATTCATTTATTCATCAAATATCTATTATGCATCTATTACATCAGTTATTGTGTTAAATTTCAGAGATTCAAAGTGAAAACAACATTGTCCAACCCTCATGAACATCAGAGGCTAGTAGGAAATATAAACCATAGAGACAGACAAGTAACAGTGCTTGTAAAACCATATGGTAACTTGTGCTTAAGTTCTGAGGGAGGTGAAAATATAGGCAGAGGGATGAGCTGATGCAAAAGAGACAACTCATGAAAAGTTTTTGAGAATCTCTTGGTAGGTTAGAAGGGCTGGAGGATGGGCCAGAGGATGACAGAAAGGGAAAAAGAAAGAAAAGGACAGACCAGGTTTGATCTTCAATAATGAAAGTCCAGCTAATTTGCAAGCTCTCCCCTATAAATGATGCTGAGCATGCTGATAAGGGGGGTGTCCACTGCCACCTCGGCCCCTCCCTCACATCATGCTTGGCTTTCCTATCCAGTTGTGGGGAATTATAATGTACTTCCTCTTGCCAAGTCAGGGCTTGAAAGTTTATGTTTGCTTATATGTTTCAGTTATTCATATAACTCTGAGATTTCAGACATTTTCCAAGCAAATCCACGGGAAAAAAGAGAGGGTGGAAGAAAGCAAAAAGACTCATAGTCCTTTCTAATAAAAATTAAACCCAAATAAGCCATCTTTCTGAAAGCCAAGTGAAGCCCTCAAACCAGAATCTCTGCTGTTTTTTGATAGAAAAAAAAAATCAGGCAAAATCCAGGCCTAAAGAAGAGACTATGCTGGAAAGCTCAGAGAAAAGGAAAAATACATTTAGGGATGAAAAGATCCATGTTGAGAAATGAACCCAAATACAGCCGCACTTTCTTTCCTTTGGACCCTGCTTGTCTTTCTTCATGGCTAAGCGAATTCTTCAGATATCCTGAATGCTTGGGGGTCAGTTTCAAACTTTTTTTTAGTGTTATCTAGTCATGTGGCATAATCATTGATCCTGGCACAAATAGACTGTCAATAATATGCTGCAAAAATAAATGATTAATGAGTGTATTAATCTGTTCTCACACTGCTAATAAAGACATACCTGAGACTGGGTGACTTATATAAGAAAAAGGTTTGATAGACTCACAGTTCCACATAGCTGGAGAGACCTCACAATCATGGCAGAAGGTGAATGAGAAACAAAGTTATGTCTTACACGGTGGCAGGCAAGAAAGCTTGTGCAGGGGAACTCCCGTTTTTAAAACCATCAGATTCCATGAGACTTATTCACTACTGTGAGAACAGTATGTGGGAACCACCCCTATGATTCAGTTACCTCCATGTGGCCCCACCCTGGACACCTGGGGATTATCACAATTCAAGGTGAGATTTGGATGGGGACACAGACAAACCATATCAATGAGTGAGTGAAAGACAGAGGGAAACATAGGTGAATATCTTAAAAGCTATCTGAACCACCATAAAGTTTACAGGTTTTGCAAGGACAGAGGTTGTGGCTTCTACTGCCATCTGAGGCCACCAGAGAGTTTTATGGACACATGATCAGTGCCCTGCTGGGGATCTGTGGGACTCAGTGAATATTTCAGTTTCTTGGTTTGTTTCCTTTCTAGCTTAATAGTTTCTACAGAAAAACAGCACTAAAGGAAAGCCAATAGACTCTATGTGTGCCAGTAAATAACAATGTAAGTATGAACTTGAGGCTCAGCCAGTCCCCTGACTCTAGGCAGCCTTTACCTTTGTCTATGATGTATGCAATCCGTATGGTCCTCTCAGAAAATTCAGGTCTTTCCAAAATATCAGGCTGCATCATTAAAACTGCAAAACCTATTCTAGTCTTTCCTAGCCAAATACCTTTGAACCTTCCCCTTCTGTTTCTTGACTGAGATTCTTTTTCTTTATGTCAACTCGAGGGAGCCAGTGCCAGGCACCGTATTCAGGTTTGGCATTGAGCTGGACATTGAGGCTAGTATAAAGGAAGCTGAAGATTCCATCTCTGCCCTACAGGATTTTGTAACCTGTTTTAGGGATAAAGGAGACTGAACAACTGGGGAATAGTTAGCAGGCACTATGATAAAGGGCTAAATCATGTTTCAGAGTTCAGAAAAAGGACAAATTGTTATGGAATGGAGTGAAATGTTACTCACTTTTTCTTTAGCTTTGTATCTACAAGAAACCTTCTCCTGTTGGCTCCAACGCTTGCAAATATGAGTATTTGCTTCATGCACAAAGATTCTTAAATCTAATGACGTGGTGCCACAACATAAATTCTCAATCTGCATGGAAACTGTAACACAAGCTTATGTGTTGAGGCAAAAGGAGCTTAATTTCCATCGGTGCTCCAAAATGAGGAAGAATGACATTCTACACACTTTGAATAACCTTCTATGTATTCATTTTCAAAGAAAAAAATTAAATTCAGATGCTTTTTCTGTGGTTATATGTGTCTCCCTGACTTATAAGTCTTTTGAATGCAGGAGTGTCTTACTCTGTTTGTGCTGCTATAACAGAATACCACAGACCGGGTAACCAATAAACCACAGAAGTTTATTCCTTACAATTCTAGATGCTGGGAAGTCCATGTAAAGTCACCGGTAGGCTTTGTGCCTAATGAGGGCTTGGCGCCTGCTTCCAAGATGGCATCCTCCAGAGTGGACAGACAATGTGTCCTCACATGGCAGAAGAGCAAGAGAGGCAAACTCTCTGAAACCTCTCTTATAGGGGTATTAAGGCTGGATGCAGTGACTCACACCTGTAATCCCAGTACTTTGGGAGTCCAGGCCAGGCAGATCACTTGAGGCCAGGAGATCAAGACCACCCAACATGGTGAAATCCCATTTCTACTAAAAATATAGAAAGTAGCTAGGCGTGGTGGTGCATGACTTTAATTCCAGCTACTTGGGAGGCTGAGGCATGAGAATCACTTGAACCTGGGAGGCGGAGGTTGCAGTCAGCCAAAATTGCACCACTGTACTCCAGCCTGGACATCAAAGTAAAGCTTTGTTTCCAAAAAAAAAAAAAAAAAAACAAAAAAAAAACGGAGGGGTGAATATGAACTCATTCAGGAAGACATAGCTGTCATGACTTAATCGCTTCCCCAAAGTCCCCACCTCTTAAATACCACCACAATGGGGATTACATTTCAACATATGAATTCTGGGGGACATTTAGACCATAGCAAGGGGAAACTACTTACTAATTTTTGCTCCAAATTCTTATACTCAGGGATCTAACACAGAAGTTCAATAGCATTTTCTGAATTATTTATATATCCAGAAAAACTGAGCAACTGTCTTCGTAATTGTCAAAGTAATAACAATTCCTCAAATCTCCCTGCTCCCCCTATGTGTCCTTTTCCTTTCGACCTGACTAAAATTCCCCTTATTTAGAGATTCATCCCTTTATGTAAGCACTGCCTACTTCCCAGCATCCTTTGGTTAAAGGCAATAGTTCCTGGACTAATGTCTATGAAATAACTATCATCTAATCATTAGTTCATTTCAGATTCTTCATGATACGGTAAGATCCCTACAAGCGAAGTACACTCATTAATACCTAGATATTGTTCATGGTGCATCTTGCCTTAAAGTTTTTACTGTATTTCTCAACTTTTGTCTGGTCTTTCCTACTTTTTATTCCTTCTCTTATGATTTTATATTCAAGATTACAGGAGAAGAGAATATTCAGAGTGGTAGAAAAGCAGGGTCTAGAGTTTGACTGTTTGGTTGTATTAATACGTCTTAACTCTGCTGTATGATGGACAAGATATTGAACTTGTCTATCCCTGTCTTACAGGGTTGGTGTGAGGAATAAATGAGATCTAGTTATGATAGGCCTTGCCTTGTCTAACTCTAGCTTTCTGCCTTGCCTCAGGTTCAAGGGTCTATCTCAGGGGTCTGCTGATCTCAAGGAAACCTGCCCCTTGAACCTTTGCCTAGTATAACTGATGTTCTTCTCAACCTGTTTTTTAGGTACGGTGTGCCCAAGATCACAAAGGGTAATAGTACTTGAGGGGTATTTCACACATTTAGCATGTGTATACATACATTCACACACACTCATACAATAATTGTCATTAAAACCTCTAGGTATGGCACTTCCATCCACTTTTTCTCTAAGAATAAGAAGTTTTTGTAACTATGCAAATGACGTAAATATGTCCTAAATAAATATATTATTTACTTATTATATATATAACCTAAATAAATATATTAGGTATGCTTAAGGAACAGCTACAAAACAGACATATTGTTCCATTAGTTCTCTTTATTCCTAGATGATACTGGTCATTTCAATTTCTGTACCAAGATCTAATACCAATCAAAATTGTAGCCAATCTGAGATTCTTTCCATCATGGCTTGAAGTTTGGTAACTTAATCATCTCTTCCCAACTTGTCAGTACTTAACAAAAATATTTCCGAGAGTGACTGCTGAATAAGTGACCTGACATCGTTTTGAGTTATGGCCTCTCAGTCTGGAGAAATCATAAAATGATCACAAAGAAAGACACTGTTGGGCATTTCAGAGGTCAGGAACTGTAAGTACAGGGACTCTCAAAAATTTCAGTGTCCAAGTTTCTTGGGTGGCTCAAACCCAGGGACTGGGTTAGACCTTCAACAGTCATATAAGAAAAAATAAGAAGAGAGGTGTGTTCAATGAGTTTCTGACAGCCTGCCAAACTGGAATCTAACTTTGCTGATCCGTGTGATATTCTGGATAGAGCAATTGTCCTTTTAGTTAAAAGTAATAACTTTTTCTGTTGTTTGTTTAAAGGGCAGGTGGTTGGAATTGCTAATTTTTTTTTTTGGACGGACTCAGGATTCAAATCCAGAGCTGTACTACCTGAAGACTGTCCTCTTACTACTGTGCTGCATTGCCTCATTCTGATCTTGGTTTCAGAGTTGAGAGTGACCTCGATCAGCTTCCAATCCAACCACTTCATTTTAAAGTGGGGGAAGACCCTAGTCAAGAAATGCCCATTTACATGAATGAAAATCTCCCTTTGTAAAATGCTATTCCACATCTGTTGAGGTGGATCCAACAACCGTGATTAAGAACAGGCTTGAGGGTGGTCCCACTGCATTGGCAGGTAGGGCTTTCATAATGAATTTCTCTTGTATTCCACTCTCTTCAGGTGAGTTTGATCCTGTGCATATGCAATGTGACCAATACTTTTCGAATGCCTTTTGTTGTTGTTGTTTATTGAGAGAGAATCTCACTCTGCCACCCAGACTGGAGTGCAGTGGCATGATCTTGGCTCACTGCAACCAGTTTCAAGTGATTCTTTTGCCTTAGCCTCCCAAGTAGCTGGGACTACAGGCATTCACCACCAAGCCTAGCTAATTTTTATATTTTTAGTAGAGAGGAGGTTTCACCATATTGGCCAGACTGTTCTTGAACTCCTGACCTCAAGTGATTCACTCTCCTCAGCCCCCCAGAGTGTTGGGATTACAGGCGTGAGCCACTGCACCTGGCCTTGAATGCTTTAATGTGTTCTTCTCTTTTGATTTTCAGTGTATATGACTTTTTCCTCAGTAAGCCCAAGTGCTATATCTATCACATTTCAGCAGGAATGAAAAGAAAGATAACATTTAGGTTCTGACACCCCATTAGGACTTTTCAAAGCTGCAACAATATTATGTTCTTCAAG
The DNA here is from genome assembly GCF_001698545.2 of Rhinopithecus bieti. Taxonomy (NCBI): domain Eukaryota; kingdom Metazoa; phylum Chordata; class Mammalia; order Primates; family Cercopithecidae; genus Rhinopithecus; species Rhinopithecus bieti. The sequence continues at coordinate 2,441,998 of NW_016803776.1, read as the reverse complement.
CCTAAGTTTGTTAAGAGGAACTAATATACTAAATATCTTTTTTTCTCATATTCCCACTATCCTGCCTTTTAATATATTGAGAGCCTTGGCTGGCAGGCTTGATTATGTAGTTTTAGTAATAGACATCCTGAATAGACAGCAAAAGCAGAATGGTAATACTTATATCATCTAGAGACATTTGGGGTAGATTGAATATCAGAGACAGGAAAAATGTTTGGTGATTTAAAGAAAACGCTGAGGGCTGAGAGATCCCTGCTCCCTCTTTTCTGCTTAAGATTCTAGAAGATAATTTCCTTACAGGTAGTCTACCTAATGTGAAATGTGGCATCCCAGTATGGTTAAGTCGAAGGAAAGCCTGAGTGTAGCCCTTCAGAATCACCCGTATCTCCCATGAAGAGTTTATCATATGCGCTTGGGACAGGATGCAGAGGTTACTTGAGATTTTATCTGAAGAGTTTGCCAGAAAATATTCCTGTCATTAAATAAAAGTGGTTCTGAAGTGGATGATTGCAAGGAAGTTACAACTGGCTTTTGGTGGAGCTTTCAGCATCATCTACAGTCACGCCATCAGGGAAGATAACTAGATTATGACAGACAAAAAGAGAACAGACATGAGTTTTGCCAGCACAAACTTCAGCCTGGAATGTCAGCAGAACTCTCAGGAATAAGACCAGTCTCATGTCAGTGGTCATTAGTCCAGAGAGCAATCCATATCACCCAACCTGCAGTAGATATGAGCAAGAACCCTGAGAGTACCATGTGCACTCAAGAACCCAGGCTCTTCCACAAGGGCACAGAAACCATACACCCCCTTATATCCAGCTATCTTCTTGGAGAGGAGTTAAATGAGGAGAGAGAAACTTGAAAGATTAAGAATTTTATCCAAAAAGAGACTGGTAATTTACTAAAAGAGGTTTTAATCAGGGCCCAGCAAACCTTTTCTACAAAGAGCTAGTGAGCAAATATTGTAGGCTTTTTGAGCTGTATGGACTCTACTGCCAATATTCAGTTCTACCCTTGTAGCATGGAAGAAGCCATAAACAATATGTAAATGAGCAGGTGACTATGGTCTAACAAAACGTTATACACACAAACCCATGGTGGGTTTTTAGGTCCTAGTTTGCCACCTTTAGGTTTACATTACTGAATCAGGCTAAATTTCCTTGATTCAACTAAAAGAGAATTTTCTCCTACTAGCCAAAAGGGTAGCAGCTTTGGAGAAAGATGAAACAAAAAGTGGAAAAAACTGACATTTTCTTTGCATATTTTTATAAGATATGAATACAATTTTGGTTATTTGCACATTGAGAAGGGAGAAGCAATCTTAGTGTAAAAAGAAATATTTTTTTTTTCCCTTTCTCTGAAGGCTTGTGACCACTGGGATGTTGAGGACTGTGAGAAGTGGATACCTGCAAGGTCAGCTCAGGGTACATGATGGAACTGGGGGACGAGAAAAAGAGCAGAACTTATGGGTCTTCTGTTCTCTCTGCTAGGAGCTCTGGAAATAAAGGAAAGTAGGGTTTGGTGAGAGCAATCACTTTGAATAGTAGTCATTATTATGATTATGATTATGATAATGATAAAATAATAATTACCACTATAATGTCAGTCAAAACAGGTCAGGTTATGCTGTAGTAACTCTGAAATCTCAATGGCTTCAAGTAAAAATGGTCTGTTTCTCATTCGCTCTCCATGTCTGCCAAGAGTCAGCAAGGGACTCTCCTCCACATTGTCCTTGAACTTCTCCCAGGACCCAGGCGTTAGATGGGTCACTATCTGAAGCAGCATCAGTTGCAGTGGTATACAGCATTGGTAAAGTACAAACTGTCTTTAAAGACTCCCGTGGAAATGACACACCTCACTTCTGCTCACATTTTATTTGCCCATAGTAGTCATATGACTAAGCCTGGTTTCAATGGGGTGTAAAAGTATGATCTTTCCCCAGGGAGGAACAGTAATTAGTGAAAGGTAAATCAATATACCTTGACCACTATTTCCAGGTAAGGACATAATGAACATTGTGCTAAACATAGCTAACTTTATTCTTACTCAGAAACTGTGTAAGATAGACACTATTATCAACATTTTACTGGTGATAAAATTGAGGATTGTGGAAATTAAGTAACTCATTTCACCCAGCTAGCAGATAGTAAAGATTCAAACCCAGGCTGGGGGTGGATCACGAGGTCAGGAGTTTGAGACCAGCCTGGCCAACATGGTGAAACCCCGTCTCTACTAAAAATATAAAAATTAGCCAGGCGTGGTGGCAGTGTTACACCTGTAATTCCAGCTACTCTGGAGGCTGAGGCAGGAGAATTGCTTGAACCCAGGAGGCGGAGGTTGCAGTGAGTTGAGATCGTGCCACTGCACTCCAGCCTGGGCAACAGAGCAAGACTCCGTCTCAAGGGGAATAAAAAAAAGATTCAAACCCGGGTAGGCCAGATTCTATAGCTCATATTCATAAATATCACTGCCCTGATAATTTATGATGTATTAGCTAGATTAAGAATTGCAAACTTAGGCTGGGTGTGGTGGCTCACACCTGTAAGCCCAGCACTTTGGGAGTCCACGGCAGGTGGTCAGGAGTTCGAGACCAGCCTGGCCAATGTGGTGAAACATCATCTCTACTAAAAACTACAAAAAATTAGCTGGGTGTAGTGGTGGGCGCCTGTAATCCCAGCTACTTGGGAGTCTGAGGTAGGAGAATCGCTTGATCCCAGGAGGCAGAGGTTGCAGCGAACCGAGATCACTCCGTTGCACTCCAGTTTGAGTGACAAGAGTCAAACTCTGTCTAAAAAAAAAAAAAGAAAAGAAGAATAAAAGAGAGAGAGAGAGAGAAAAGAAAAAAACATTGCATACTTAAATGTTCAGGGACAAGGCAGGTACTATAAATGTATGAAGCATGTTGAACATAACACAACTTGAGCTGGTGGGGCTGTGGCACACCACATAACCCATGCTATTCCTAAAAGGAGCAGTTGTAATTCATTTTAAGATCATTGTTGCCTTGAAGAAATACGTCCAATGGGCCCTTTATTGTCAGATCTCCAGAATTTTTAAAAAGTCATTAGAAATCTGGATTTTCATGCATAATCTCCTAATTTCAAAATGTTAAAGAAAATCCAAGATTTAAAAAATATATATATATGGGCTAAATAAAATAAACCGATGAGTCAAACAAGACCAATCGTTTGCAATCTTTTTTTTTTTTTTTTTTTTTTTTT
>NW_016803776.1:2431677-2436034 GCF_001698545.2 Rhinopithecus bieti | reverse complement strand
AGGTGAGGCGATGCCTCGCCCTGCTTCAGCTCTCGCTGGTCAGGCTGCAGCAGCTGACCAGCACCGATTGTCCGGCACGCCCTAGTGAGATGACGCCAGCTCCTCAGTTGAAAATGCAGGAATCACCGGTCTTCTGTGTCGCTCGCGCTGGGAGTTGGAGACTGGAGTTGTTCCTATTCGGCCACATTGCTCTGCCCACCTCTGCAATCTCTTAAGTAAGTCTTCTGGTAGAGTCTAACCAGCTTGTTGGGAAACAAGTAAACTGAGAAAAACCTACTCAGATTATTAGGTAATGCCCATGGCTACAGCAGCAGAGCCAGTGTGGCAAAAGCTGAATTACTGAATTCAAATAATTGTCATCATGATGCACATATGTTAAGGGCATGGTTGTATGCACACATTTTTACTTTGAACTCATTCAAATGTTTAAATAGCCACAGAGCAATTTTCCTTTGCAAGCTGCTGCCATGTAGCATGCACTAATTCTTTCTTTCTCTGGCTAGTATAGAGCTGTCATTATTCACTAGGGAGCCTTGCTGAGGAGGCAGTGGCTCAGTGCCCTTCAGTTCAGTTTATGCTTCACCACCAGACTAAGCAGCCGTGTAGTTTGACATGCGTTAATTACAACTGAACAAATGGTAGAGCCATTCCCAGTCTTAGTTAAAGCTGGTTGCTTTGGCTTCTGGTATAAAGAGCCAGGACTGGACCTGGTGGGAAGCTGGCTGGACATGGCTTTTCCTGGAAAGGTGATAACTGGAATTTTTGAAGGAACTGGAAAAAAGTGTAACTCAGGGTGTATATGTGTATGTGTTTTTTTAGCCTAGAGATTCGGGTGTATTTTTCTTGAGTGAAGATCTCTCACTTTCATGAAATTCTCAAATAGGTTTGCCACCTCCAAAATACTCACCAACAAACTTTTCAGGCTGGAAACTCATCACGTATCGGGTGGAAGTATCTCCAGACCATCTTCTAAGCATTCCAAGCAGGAAGATTTATGGACACTGATGTGTAAACATGGGACATAGTTTCCCTCTGCTTTTCTTTACCTGGAATATTCTTTCTGGTCAGCTCTGTCTAGCTTATTATCTCCCTCCATTAAAACAAACAAGCAAATCCATAAACCATTTCCCAATCCTCACAGGATGTTTTTAGTTTTTCTGAGAACATTTTCTTCATAGCTCTCTGAAGACATTTATATTATGCCTCTTAGTAATTGTATGTGTATGTGTACATATATATTATATCATTTCTGTATAGAATAATAAACTTGATGAGGGTAGCAGAAATGTCTTATTCATCTGGAAATCACTGGTAGTTGCTGGTACATATTTGATACTTAATTTAGTATCTGCCGTCTTGAATTTCACTGTTTGGGTGGATCCATAACTCAGCTGGTATGATCTGTAAATTATTGTCGGTTCCTGGCCTATAAAAAGTTGACTGACTGTGTAATGACGATGGGTTGAGTATTAGTATGCTCCTAGGGTTTCCTTGAAGAGACGCTGGGAAAGAGAGTGCACACTTCTGTGCCTAACCCTTTGCAGTTCCCAGCTGTAAAGGCAAGGTATAGTTAGGGAAATGATTTTCTTTCACTCTGGTAGAACCCTCTTGCCCTGTAAGTTTGTGAGAGCCCTCATTTTGCTTCCTCATACTCAAGGCAATCTAAATCATAAACTCAGTCTTGGTCTGGCTTCCTTCCCCCACTACCTTTTGGAGTTTAATAGATTAATTGAATAAACAAATGAAAATGAGTTATCAGCATATACTCTCCCCTTGCCTCTGTTATCCAAATGACATAGGGTCTCTATCTCTGGGAGGCCCCATTGCTTTTGATTTGAAGTTGTTTCTACTCACCATATTGGCCCAGTCTTTATTATGTCTCAGTCCCTATTTTGTTATTTCCTGTGATGTAACAGAATAATCATAGACTTTGAAATTAGACAAACTTGATTTTGAATTTCAGTGTCATTGCTTACTAGCCTTATGAACTTGGTTGCTGAAATTTTCATTTTATTACTTGGAAAACAAACTTTTAAAATAATACCTGTTTTCAAACTGATTAAAAAGATTACATGAAATCATAATGTAAATGGCATACAATAAGCACTCAAAGAGTGGTAACTATTATTATACATATTCTGCCCTATAAAAGATTCCTCGTTCAATATTTATGCCTAACCCAAACTTTTATCTTAGGGTATATCTTATCATATAAAACATCTTACTTAAGATTATGTATTCTGTAAGACTTCCTAGTTGTATCCTGTATCCCTTTTGCTGTGTTCAAAGTGCCAAATCATGGGATTTATTGGTACCTCAATTGCTAACCAATCTTAGTTTCTTTTTTTTTTTTTTTTTTTTTTTGAGACAGTCTCACTCTGTTGCCTAGGATGGAGTGCAGTGGCACAATCTTGTCTCACTGCAACCTCTGCCTCCTGGGCTCAAGTGATCCCTCCCACCTCAGCCTCTGAAGTAGTTGAGACTACAGGCATGCACCACCATTCCTGGCTAATTTTTGTATTTTTAGTAGAGATGGGATTTCACTATGTTAGACAGGCTGGTCTCAAACTCCTGACCTCCAGTGATTCGCCCACCTCAGCCTCCCAAAGTGCTGGGATTATAGGCCTGAGCCACTGGGCCTGGCCCTCAGTCTTCTTAACACAGTGTTTCAGTAGCCATTACCATTCAGTCAGCACATGCATTGCTGACTTCTACATTTCTACATTAATTAGACCTTACCACTTGTATTAGTCCATTCTTGCATTGCTATAAAGAGCCACCTGAGGCCTAACTGATTCAAAGTTCTGCAGACTGTACAGGAAACATGACTGGGAGGTCTCAGGAAACTTACAATCATGATGGAAGGCCAAGGGGAAGCAGGCACGTTTTACTTGGCTGGAGAAGGAGGAAAAGAGAGTGAAGGGGGTGGTGCTACACACTTTTAAACAACCAGATCTCCTGAGAACTCACTATCGCAAGAACTGCAAGGGGAAAATCCACCCCTCATAATCCCATCACCTCTCACCAGGTCCCTCCTCCAACACAGGGGATTACAATTTGATCTAAGATTTGGGCAGGGCAATAAATCCAAACTATATCATCACTTTAGACCTTACCACTTCCCTCAACTCCAGGCATATATCCAGCCATCTACAAGGCTTCTCTTTGATTCAACGGACTTCTTGAACTTAATGCTTCTAGTACAGAAACCTTGGTTTTCATTTTCAAAAACTCCCCTAGTCTTTCTCATCTCAGAAATGGGACCATAATTTTTTCAGATGTGCTGAGTTCCCAATCCTAGAAACAATCTTGGAATTATTCTGTTGTCTTCATATATAATCAAATGGTCCTGTTATTTTCTTCTCTGACCACTTCTTGTCCCTCAAACTGCTACTTCTCCTACTTCTCAAGTCCCTGAGACCATCACACCTTTCCTGGATTATCATAAACTCTTCACCACATTGCGCCTTCAACCCATTCCAGTTCTCCTCATCCTATTTTTCATAAAGAAATTGTGATATTTTTAAATGTAAATCAGGTCACCCAACTTATCATCTCAAAACCTCCCAGTGGTTTCCCAGCCCATTATAAAAGGTCTGAAATCCTCATCATGTCCCCTAAAATGACACGTACTCTTGTGTCTGCCTAATTTCTAACATCATTTTTCCCTGTCCTCTACTACAGTTGTAAAATGCTTGTTCTTCTGCTTTTAAAACACTTCAAACTTATTTCCTGCTCAGAACCCTGCCTCTACCCTCATCAGCCAGTCCCTCTTCATTCTTTATTTTCTTTTCATAGCATTTATTACCGCATGGAATGTTTTTTGGTCAGGTTTTGTTTTCTCCTTCCTGTCAGTAGAATGTAAAGCCTACTGGAATTTATATGAGAGACAGTACGTTGTCAATTTTATTGCTGTAACTAACATCTAGAGCGGAATCTGTTATATAATAGCTGTTCAACAAATACTTTTCAGTAGGTGAATGAATGACTGCATGAATGTATCCATCCATCATTCTTATTTTAGAATTTATCAACACCATCACTGTTAACTATAATTCTGTTCTTATCCAACCAGCTACTTATCCATCCACCCAAAGAAGATTGATTGGCACCAATTTTGTGTTCCACTGATAGCCTAACTAGAGAAACAAAACCTACCACCAAGTCCCAGGCAGGAGCATATTTTCACTGGGTATAAACTGATGTTTCCACATCTCTATGGGATCTTTTTGTCCCTTAGTCACTTCTCTTCATGACCACCAACTAATAGGCTCTCTCTTTTTTTTTTTTTCTTTTTTTTTTTTTTTTTTTTTTTTTTTTTAAAAAATTTTTTTTTTTTTTTTTTTTTTTTTTTTTT
>NW_016803776.1:2417251-2427917 GCF_001698545.2 Rhinopithecus bieti | reverse complement strand
TGCTTACAGCGCAGTATTGGGGTGGGAGTTACCCGATTTTCCAGGTGTTGTGTGTCTCAGTTCCCCTGGCTAGGAAAACGGATCCCCTTCCCCCTTGCGCTTCCAGGTGAGGCGATGCCTCGCCCTGCTTCAGCTCTCGCTGGTCAGGCTGCAGCAGCTGACCAGCACCGATTGTCCGGCACTCCCTAGTGAGATGACCCCAGTACCTCAGTTGAAAATGCAGAAATCACCGGTCTTCTGTGTCGCTCGCGCTGGGAGTTGGAGACTGGAGCTGTTCCTATTCGGCCATCTTGCTCTTTCGGCTCTCTCTTAATTATTGCAATGCCTACTGGGTTTAATTCTGTATAATCATCAGGTTGCTTCTGGCTTTGGGGGATGCTGATTTAAGAGTAGGATACCAAGACCTCTTTCGTCTGCAATCACTTGGAATTTAAGGATTATTTCTTGCTCAAAAAAAAAATTGTTCAACCAAAAAGTCAAGGGACATCATTTAGTGATAAGACCAAAGTGCCTGGTCCTGGTTGGTAAATCAAATGGGTTGGCATGAGGTCAAGATGGGCATGGCGTGGTAATGTTAACCTATAGACTGAGCAATGTAGTGCATAAAGGAGCCAGTTTTCATGTTTCTAGACCATGATATTTACCGTCTAAATTTCCTGGGCCTCCTTTTTTTTTTTTTTTTTTTTTTGACTAGGTAGTGTCCCCCTTTTCATCAATGATAATGTCAAAAGGCCTCTCTGGCACAGGTTTGCAATTTCTATGCTTTCTTGATATTGAAAGCATCGTAGAGTTAAAATCAGGCTGCAGCTGTTGCTTGTTAGTACCATAACTTTGCCGTATGTTCTAAGGTTTGTGAAATAGAGAATAAATCCCTTGGAGCTGGAGATTTTCAAACTTTTGGCTTTCAGTGTAAACATAAGGTATTCTACTTTTGAAAGAACTATGAATATACTAAGCATTTTGACCAAATCATCTTTGATCTCAGGAAGCCAGCATAGTGCTTAGCACAAAGTCAACGGGTAATTGATGTATGATGAGTGAGGTCTTTCTAACTTTTTCAATAACTGCTCAGTTCTGGAATGGGTTTAAAATTAACCTGCTTTCCGCTTGCTGCACTGAGTCAATCTTTTATAATTCAAAAAAAAAAAGCTAAGACTCCAAAATATCTTTTGGATGCAACTTTTTTTTGCCTTTACATTGCAGACATAGAATGATAAGACAGAAGATTCCTGGGCAGAAAAGCAGGAGACCTTGTTTCTGCTTCAATATGGGCTGATAACTGAGTGTGTGAACTTGTGTAAGTTGTTTTACCGCTCTGGACTTTTGTTTCTTTATCTGTAAAATGAAGGGCTCAAATTAGATCTCCTAAGAGCTCTTCCATGTTTCACATTCTGTGAGCTTCTTGCTTAGACACCCTCAACCTTATGTCTAACTATGCTAAGGTAGTGTGTGTTATGGGGAGTTCATTGCATTTCAGGTGTTTTCCCCCATATTGAATTAAATCCCTCATTTGTCTCTGCTTTGTACCTCCGGCAACTTTATTTTAGGTTGTGAAGTTGGCTGCCAGGTTTTATTTTTCTTTTTTTCTATTCTTCTTGAACTAAGTAGTAAAAGAGTTACTATGACAACGGAGTAATTTTCCTGGATGGCCACATTCAATTTACTTAAGTAGATATTAGGATTGCAACATGTTTCATTAGCTCCGAGGCCCTTGGGATGTAACACTGAAGTGCTGTGCAGGCCAGAGCTTCAGGTTAAGCCCATTGAAACCTGGGTCTATTGACTGTATAGAGATGACATTTTCCTTACAGGGCCTGTGTCTTAGTTGCTTGGACTTGATAAGTATCAAAAGAAATTGCTGAAGGAAATTATAAGAAGATCTGCTACTTTAGCTAACAAAAAAAGAAATGGAATAAAAACTTTAAGCACAGTACTAGATACTATAAATCAGAAAGTAAATAGCCAAGATATTAAAAAATATGTTTTGCATCTGTTTGTTTATTTTCCTTCAATATGAAAGAGGAAAATAGAGCTTTATTTAAATTAAAGATTAGATTCCCAAAGGCAGTATATTAAGCAGAAGGAAATTATATCTAACTAATGTCCAGCAGTGAGAAAATGGAGTGAATTTGGTCATTTGAGGAAGATGCCAATTCTGATAAATAATCATGAGTAATAGCATTAATATTTATAATAATAGTATCAGTAAACAGTTTTGAATGCTATGTGTCAGACATTATGTTATGATTACCACATGAAGTGTATGTTATTATTATTATTATTCCAGTTTTACAGGTAAGAGATTTAGAGAGGTTTATGACCTGCCCAAAATCATGTGAAGTATGCAAACTGAGTAGCCAATTTGGGATTATCTCATTCTCACATCTTATGCTTAGCCTTAATCTGTACTTACATACTCTAAACATACCATACCACTACCCAGATCATTGCAGATGATGCAGTTAAAAGCTGGAGAAGGTTTCAGGGTGCATAATCTCAGCCTTCCTCAAGTACTAAGCCTGTGTTAAGTGTGGGTCTGTCTGGACACTAATTTGGAAATGACAAGTTGGACAGGCTGGGGTCGGTGCATGTTACAACCCTGGGATGATTTTATGAGACACACTGGAGGGCTTCTGAAGGGAGGCTAGTGATGTATCATGGACTTCTGAAAGTTTTTTTTACAATTAAAGAGAACCAGGAAGGCCGCCTGTTGTTAATATTTTAAAAATACTGGGAAATAAACTGTACACACATGCACACACTCATATCCACACATTCTCTATTCAATGCAAAGATGGTGTTGCTGACCCTTGACCAACACAGTGTTGGGGGTGCTGACCCCCTGCATAGTAGAAAACTCCATGTTTAAATTTTGACGCCCCAAACTTAACTACTAATTGCCCGGTGTTGACCTGAAATCTTACTGATAACATAGTTTATTAACATGTATTTTGTATGTTACATGTATTACATGTACTGTATTTTTACAATAATGTAAGTTAGATAAAAGAATATGTTATTAAGAGAATCATAAGGAAGAGAAAATATGTTAATTATGTATTAAGTAGAAGTGGATCATCATAAGGTCTTTGTTCTTGTCTTCGTGTTGAGTAGGCTGAGGAGGAAGAGAAAGAGGAGGAATTGGTCCTGCTTTCTCAGACGTGGCAGAGGAGGAAGAAAATTTGCATGTAAGTGGACTTGCATAGTTCAAACTCGTGTTTTCTTTTTTTTTTTAATTTTGAATATGGCATCTATTAACATGCTTTTATATGAATAATAAAATCAGTCATCTGAAGGCATTCAATAATACAGACGGCTGATCTAACTGTTTAACTGAACATTTTTTTTTTTAATTTTTTTTTTTTTTTTTATACTTTAAGTTCTAGGGTACATGTGCATAACGTGCAGGTTTGTTACATATGTATACTTATGCCATGTTGGTGTGCTGCACCCATCAACACGTCAGCACCCATCAATCATCATTTATATCATGTATAATCCCCAATGCAATCCGCTCCCTCTCTCCCCCCTCGGCCCATGATAGGCCGCCGGTTGTGTGATGTTCCCTCCCGAGTCCAAGTGATCTATTGTTTCAGTTCCCACCTATGAGTGAGAAATGCAGTGTTTGGTTTCTGTTCTTGTGATAGTTTGCTAAGAATAGATGTTTCCAGCTGCATCCATGTCCCTACAAAGGACGCAACTCATCGCTTTTTTATGGCTGGCATAGTAATTCCATGTGTATATGTCCACATTTTCCTATCCAAGTCGTCACAGATGGACATTTGGGTTGATTCCAAGTCTTTGCTATTGTGAATAGTTGGCGCGCAATAACGTACGTGTGCATGTGTCTTTGTAGTGATAATAATTTATAATCGCTTTGGGTATATACCCATGTAGTGGATGGCTGGGTCATATGGTAGCAGTCTAGTTTCTAGATCCTTCGAGGAATTGCCATACTGTTTTCCATAATGGTTGAACTAGTTTACAATCCCACCCACCAGTGTAAAAGTGTTCCTATTTCTCGCACATCCTCTCCACAACCTGTTTGGTTTGCCTGATTTTTTAATGATTGCCATTTCTAACTGTGTGAGATGGTATCATCATTGTGTTTGATTTGGCATTTCGCTGATGGCCAGTGATGATGAGGCAATTTTTTTTAATGTTGTCGTTGGCTGTATGAATGTTTCTTTTGAGAAATGTCTGTTCATATCCTTTCCCCCACTTTTTGATGGGGGGTTGTTTGTTTTTTCTTGATATTTGTTTGAGTTCTTTGTAGACTTCTGGATATTGCCTTTGTCAGATGAGTAGATTGGCAAAAAATTTTCTCCATTCTGTAGGTGGCCCTGTTCATCTGATGGTGAGTTTCTTTTGATGTGCAGAGCTCTAGTTTAATTAGTCCGCATTTGTCAATTTTTGCTTTTGGCTGCCGTGTTTTGGTGTTTTTAGAATGAGCCTTGCCCATGCTATGTCCTGAATGGTACTTACTAGATTTCTCCTAGGGTTTTTATGGTATTAGCTCTAGCCAAATTAAGTATCTAAATGCCATCTTGAATTAATACTTGTATAAGTAAGAAAGGATCCAGTTTCAGCTTCTATATTCTTAGCGGCTAGCCAATTTTCCAGCACCATTTATTAATACGGAATCCTTTCCATTTTCTTGTTTCTCTCGGGTTGTCAAAGATCAGATGGCTGTAGATGTGTGGTGATTATTTCTGAGGACTCTGTTCTGTTCGCATGGTGCTATAGCTCTGTTTTGGTAGCGCAGTACGCATGATGCTGTTTTGGTTACTGTAGAAACTCGTGTTTTTCAAAGGTCAACTGTACTTAGACACTGAAATGATGATTACGAGAACTCACTACGCATTTTCTTCCAGACTCAAACTGTAGGTTCTGTACTCGCAGTAAACATTGCATGTCAGAGAGCAGAACAGAGCCCACTGTTCAGATAGGGCTTGCATATGACTGGGACATCTCCTAATGTGCAGGACATCCTCTAACTTTGGCTTATTTTTTAGGTGGGAGACACAGGGTGGGGCATAAGAAAATGAGACTGAGTCTGGTGGAGCTGTGGCTGTGCCTTTGCTGTACCAATTACCAGCTGCAACGTCTTAGGAAACTGATTTAACTCCCTGATTATCAGTTCCCTCAGCAGCAAAATGGGGATGATTTCTTACAAAGCAGCAAAGCCGGGACTCTGGTGAGTTGGTAGAGTAGAGTAGCATGAAATCTACCTGCATGAGGATCTTAAAGAAACTCGAGGGAAGGCACATGATGCGTTGACCTTCGCTTAGTGTGGTAGACATTATCTTCCCAGAGCCATTCCACCCCTCCCCCATTACACGGTTAGTGTGAAGATTGGGTGGGCCTTAAGTAGCAAAAGCCAGTCAGCATTCATTCATCCCCTTTGGCACAGTCATTGTGTCAGGGATGGGCAGAAACCATAGGTCTAAGCCAATCAACAAATGCCATCCACCCGACCAAGTTAGTCAAGTCAGAAACTGGGATTATTTTATCCATGATTGGAGAAAGAATAGGACCCCTCTCTTACCTTGAATGATATGATATGTGTTTATAAGATCTGAGACTGCTGCAACCACAAGGGAAATCACTTGAAGATATAGATGTCATATATAGGAGGATAGAGAAAAGAGAATGACAAGGAAATGGAGCCACAGTCCTGAACGAACTATTTCTAAATTCCATACAAGCTTTTTTCACACAAATAAGATAATTCCCTTTGTGGTTTAAATCAGTCGATCTGAGTTTTGAATTGCTATTACTTGCAACTAAAAGCATGCTAATAAATCCGTCCCCCACACTTACAATCCTTTAGTTGTCAGAGGACAGGAATGCTTATGAGATCAGAATGTGCCTGTCCCTTAAGCTTGTTCCTTTTTGAAGTGTTGACCACCTTCTATATCCCAGCCCCGTCCACCTTGCCACCACCAAACTTTGGACACGTTTGATGCCTAGGCTGAGATAGCTTTGTAACTAGAAGTTAAATGAGAATTTTACTACACTCTGAGGCACACTGGGTTTAAGCTGCATTGCTTTAAGAACATCTAATGGACATTAATGCAAAAGAAGGGGCTAGATCTTTTACTATGCCCATAGATATCCACACAGCTTTGACCATAGAGGATAGCAACGCATTTGTGAAGAGCAAATAGTGGCTATTTTTCTTTACCAGGTTATCTGTGACATCTTACACCTAAATTTAAAGATATAATGATATCTATGTACATTAAGTATGGCTAGTACAGTTTTAACACAGGCCTATGGAATAAAATATATCACGTTTTACCACTTTTTATTTGACTGCCTAATAAGCTATGAGAGAGGGTACAGGAAAGTAGCAAAGGAGGAAAAACATGAGAAAGAATAAATGATTCTAGGAGCCAGCATAGGTCAGGGAACTGGTAAGTAGGAGAACCAAATCATGTGGCTCTGCTTTAAGCTTATCTTGGTGGCTCTTTTAACTCTACATATTTAATCCTCAAGTTATAAACCTTGTACTAGCATCATGTATTAGTAAAGGCAAAGCTAACTTATTTAATAAATAAGCACCAAAATTCCAATGGCCTAATACAATAGAATTTTCCTATTATATTCATGTAACAAGCCAAGACAGGCAATCCTGATCTGTGTTGTTGATTTTTCTCCATGAGGGATTCATGAACTCAGCCTTCTATCTCATGGTCTGCTATCCTCTAAGGCAGGAGTTGGTAACTTACAGCCTATGGGCTACATATGGCCCTTCACCTCTTTTTTTTGTAAATAAAATTTTTTTAAAACACAGTTCCAAATACTTGTTTATGTATTGCCATGCCTACTTTGCACTATAAAGGCATTGTTGAGCAGTTATGACAGAGATCATATGGCAATAAAGCATAAAGAATTTATTACCTAGAAAAAGTTTGTTAATGCTTGCTATAGGGCCCATTTTTCATCTACATTGAACCAGCAGGAATCGAAGTGCATGAAGAAGTTACAACCACTTCTTTAAAGCCTTGGATCAGGTAAGACACATATTTCCTCTATTTCCATTTCATTGATAAAAACACATAGCCACTATAGATGCAAGGAGTGCTGGAAAGTCTCTAAGTCAGTCTCTAGCTAAGCCTCTTCTCAGAAATATCTCAGCATCAGAAAGGGTGAGACATACACCTTGATAGACAATATCTGTTTCTGTCACAAAACATCTAATCGTAAGCCCAAAAGGAACCACAGAAGTTATACTTAATTAGTTCATATTCATCAAGTGTACCCTATGTTTTGAACATGTTGGGTTATTACAAAGAGAGGTGAATAAGACTCAATCCAGTAAGTGAAACCACATATATAGACTTATTTCGTGCTTGTTACAGAAAATTCAAATTCAAGACAGTCATCTAGAAGGATTGTGGAGTGAATGATGGGCTGGTTGGGGAAAGGAGTCTGGTTCTTGATTCAGTGCTGCCCTAGATATTAGCTATTGGCTATTACCAGGTGGGTGGTGGGGGGGATTGGAGAATGATTTTGTTCTGCTTATAAGACTTGGGGCAGAGACTGTTAGAGTTGGGGATCAGTGGGCATGGAGATCCAGGTTACATGGGCGATGCCATGAAGCTCACCAAAGAACTGTGCTGGCAATGAAGGAAGATTGAAGTTGTCAGCAATAAAACTAGCCTCAGCTGGTGAGCTGAGGAGTCAAGATAAACTTGCCTATCAGGCCTTTGTAATTTAAATTCAGTGCTTTTTCCTCTACTCCATACTACTCTTTATTTGATTAAATTCAATTAAGTGCCTACCTTTTGTTTGGCAGTGGGGATACTGAGAAAATAAGATGCCCTCAAGGAACATATGATTTAGTGGAGGAGATAAACACAGAAATAGTTTAAATAAATATGGCAATTCTCCTGTGAACGTCATGCCCAGGTGCTTAATCCCATGTGAGGGACTGGTTTAGGGTGTTAAGAATAACTTCCTAGATGTGATGACACCTGAGTTATGCCTTGATAGCTAAGGATTAGGCAGGGAGAAGAGAAGGCACCAAGGGAGGGTTGCCCAGGGAGATAGAATGTCATTGGAATGCCCATAGACATCTAAAGCAGTGCAGTGATTTGGAGGAAATTAATGTTTCTGAAATTGTTGGATCATAAAGTTCAAGGGGCAAAATATTAGAACTTGAAGCTGGAACAATAAGCAAGGGTCAGATGACAGAGATCCAGTTAGACCGTGTTGAAGACCTCAGATTGTATCCTTTCAGTGTTGGGAACATTGAAACACTTCATCTCTCTGTTGCCCTTTCTTTGCAAATGGGACAGACTCAGGGCATTCAGAATAGAATGTTCTGCTGAGTTGTTGTGAAAACTACAATGTAAGGAGAAGCATGAAAAATGCTGCATATTCCATGAAACAAAGAAGCCACGCTTGAAATCAGAATCTCCAACAAACCCGGATCAATTGTGGCATCCTTAGCTTGGCCGTTGAACAGCTAAGGAGAGGGAATCACTCCAAGGGTGTTTTTTTGTTTTGTTTTTTGTTTTTTTCTTGAGATTTTGAAAGGTAGGTTCTTTTTTATTTATTTATTTTTTAATCCATCTAGCTTTGGCTTCAATATGATATGTCCTAATTGTTATTTTCAAACATATTTCTTTCCATTGTTCTGGGCCCTGTTTTACCTATAAAGAACTAAGAGGCAATCCTTTCATTGTGAGAGGGGTGGGCATCCACCTTGAAGCTCTGGATGACTCACTGCTTCACTTCTTACCTGTTTACCTTTAAAAATAACTCCTTTCTGTCCAGCCTTGCTGGATGCTGAAACGCATTTTGAGCTCTCAGAGAAGGGACTCCTTTCCCTTTTTAGCAACTTCTCTTGTTTATATCAATGCCTTATTTCTATATTTCACTCCTTGCTACTCTTTCCATTCTCAACTGTCATTGCCATTTACTTTGGCAATAAATAAGGAATGAAAGGCGAAACAAAACAGCCCGCCACGGTTACTGACAATGATATGTGTGGGGAATTTTTCAGAAACCTCAGAGAGGAGACTCCAGTGGTTTCTCAGCCCACAAATTTCAGCTACACGGGGAACAATGGCTCTTCTGCCTACCTTCAAAGGACAAGATGAGGCATGGGCCTTGTTTTCCTTTTCTTCCAAGCTTCAAACTTGAGCAAACAATCTTTACTTAACCCACATGGAAAACTTGCAAACAGAAACACATTCCTCCTCTCCTATTAGTGCTGGGATGAAAAGCAAACTTCAAATTAGTTAATGTTCATGTCGTTAAGTGGTTCCCTATCGACTGGAAGGAAGTAGGTAGGGAGCTGACTTGGAGAGGGGCTACTGCTGGCAGGCCAATAGCAAATGAAAGCCAGAATCACTCGGATTGCAGGAGAAAGGTTTTTAAATATAAAAGCATAAAGAAATTTTCTAGGCAGTACAGGACCTCATCTCTGTTGGATGCTAGAGACCCCCCCTACATGACACATCTGGGTCACTGTGAGAAAGAAAGACTTGGGAAGGAATATCCTGGTTGTTATCATGGTCCATGAATATTTATGGAGCAGCCCTTAGTAGGAGTGCCTGGCGCCACCACACAGTTTTATTGTTTGGCAGATTGAAAACCAGCTCCAAGCCCACTCCTGGGTCCTCTGAAAAGAATGTCTAGATTTCCAGCAGTGAGGTGGCTGCATCATTCCTGTTGGAAGACATGACCCTCTTGTTCCATGGGCAGGAATGTCTATAAGCATAATTTGATAATTGAAACAGTTTGGGAACTGAACAGCCCTTACAGCGAGGGTCTTCAGAAAGTGTCAGCTGTTTGCCTAGGGGTTAACCATGTCATCCTCATACCTGTGGTGAAGTAAGTATTTAAGGAAAATTCAGGGTAACACTATCCTGGTAGTTAAGAAAAACAAACAAAAAGGACATACCAATTATTTTGAACAATTTGAAAATTGAGTTAGAAGTCCTAAGTTAGAGGCAACCTTTGGCTTAGTGCAATGTCAGAAGCCCCCCAGAAGGGCTCCTGTGAACCACTACACTCACCCTGAAATATCACTATTAAGTCATGAATATTGGAAGGGTTTTAACTATGAGTCTATAGGGTGTCCGTTGATGTATATCAGAGGGATATATAAGAGTACATAAGCTTGCTAAAGTTCTAGGAACATTTCATATATGTATCTGTGAATGTATGTGTATGCATATTTGTTTGCATATTTCTCAGGGAGGAGAGTCATTGCTTTTATCAGATCTTAAAGGATTTTTCTAAGTCTTAAATACTGAAAACCACTGTTGAATTTTAGAGTAGAGATGGACATCAGAAATATTTGACCCAGTCCTTTTTCAAATTGCTTTGCTGTGCTGAAACTTTTGTGTAGATGAAATTCACCTGAGATGCTTGTTTAAATGCACATTCCCGAGCCCTACCTCTAGACAGGCTGATTTAGCAGATTTTGGAGTGGGATCCAGAATTCTGCTTTTTAAAGAAGAATCTCAAAAGGCTGGGAGCCGTGGCTCACGCCTGTAATTCCAGCACTTTGGGAGGCCGAGGCGGGCAGATCACCAGGTCAGGAGATGGAGACCATCCTGGCTAACATGGTGAAACCCCGTCTCTACTAAAAATACAAAAAATTAGCCAGGCGTGGTGGCGGGTGCCTGTAGTCCCAGCTACTCGG
>NW_016803776.1:2405870-2417011 GCF_001698545.2 Rhinopithecus bieti | reverse complement strand
AAAAAAAAAAAAAAAAAAAAAAAAGAACCTCAGAGATCATGAGCCACATGCATGAAGCAAAGGTCCTACTGTGAAAGGAGAGTAAACTTAGGACATACTGGGAAGTGTGATGGTCAAGTGCACAGGGTTGGTAGAAATCATCTTCAAACTAGAGCAGCTCTACTTTTTTTCTGCTTCACATATTGAGCTCCCATGTAATATTCTATTTTGCAGAAAGGCTAAAAAAACAGCATGGACATCACTAACATAATTCAACTACCTTCTTATAGAAGAGGAATCTAAGGCCAAAGAAGTAAAGTGATACTGTCAAGGTGACATTAGCTTTTAGTGGTAGGGGAGGAGCAAGAACCCAAGCCCCCTGATTGTTTGTCCAGGTGTTTTCCAACACGGCTGATTCTCCTTAAAGCTACACACTGTAGTTAAAGCACCAGTTTTTAGCATGTCATTGGGGAAGGAAGATAGGAAGTATTTAAACTTTTTTACTCAGTCACATAAAGAAGTCTTCCTGGCCCGATGCTGTAGGTCATGCCTGTAATCCTAGCACTTTGGGAAGCTGAGGTGGGTGGATTGCTTGAGCCCAGGAATTAATGACCAGCCTGGGCAACATGGTGAGACGTCATCTCCACAAATAAGAAAAGTGAGCCTGGAGTAGTGCATACCTGTATTCCCAGCTACTCAGGAGGCTGAGGTGGGAGGATCACCTGAGCCTGGGGAGGTCGAGGCTGCAGTGAGCCATGATCAGGCCACTGCACTCCAGCCTCGGCAACAGAGTGAGACTTCATCTTAAAAAAAAAAGAAAGAGTCAGAGGGCTAGGAATGTTTGAACTAGAAGGGAACTGAGTAATCAAGAAGACCTGGGTGAGGCTGCCCTGGGAGCCTGATAGAAACAACAAAGGCATCTGGAGCCCATGCAATGAAAACAGCTTCATAACTTTGTCTGGTGCCAGCCTTGCCACCCAAGAGATATTACCTTCAAGAAGGTCCCAAGAAAATAACTTATGGTTAGGCCACCCTGGGAGTTCTTTTATTCATCTATAAATATGAGTCTTTTCTTTGGTTTCAGGATTATCTGGTAATTAATGGCTTCAAGGTGATTCTTCAGATTTGACTAGAATTTCTAGCATGCTATAAAATTTCAGGTTAGTTTAATAGTGGGCAGGAAAATACACCATTCTTCACAGAGTTTAGAGCTGTATTCGTTTAGGAAGATGAATTTCAAAAGTTTTCAAAGCCCAGTTAAAGTAAATTTGGGTGGTGATATCAATTAACTAGGCTAACAGGAGTTGTAAAACCAGTCTGAAAATGTTTTCCAACCTCTTTCAAGATTTCTGATGCCGCTGGATTCTGCCTTATGAAAACAGTTTATTTTCTTTGTTCTCTATTTCCATTTTGGGTCTTGGCCAGTTTTAAGAACTAAGAATTTCAAGGCTGGTTTACAAAACTATCAAACTTCGTTTTTTGTTGTTGTTTTTTTTTTAACTTCATGAACTGTTAACATGGAATATGCAGTGATGCATGTTCCAGGATGCAAATAATCAACTCCTTTAAAAAATCCAGTATTGTATTTTATACAGTTTTGTATAATGACATTCAGAATTACAACCTGAGGTCCTGTGTCAATCAATGGAAGACTCCATTCTAATCAGCCCCTATTTAGTGCCAAGTATATCTTACTGGGTTTTATTGTGTCATGGAGCTCCAGGCATGGACAAGTCCAGCCAGTTCTGACATGTTAAGGCCTGTTCAAAGGCCTGAAGGGATGGGCCCTCTAGTGCACTATTTCTATGAATAAAAAAGGTAATTGGGAAAAGAAAAGCCAAAAGAGCACTATACCAGCTGCAAAAGGATTTCTCCCTGATGGAAGAGTTGGGTGTGTAAGTTTGAGAGGTAGATGATGCTATTAGAGAAGACAGACTGTTGGCTTTATCTTGAAGAAATCATATGAAGTGATTCCTTCTGGGGCAGTGCCAGACATTTAGGAAGGTAGGGCCATGTGCTGGATATTTGATTTTTGTGGCCTCACCAGATTCACTTTCTATTTTTCCCCTCCCTGCTGTAAACTCCAGAGCTGACCTTGGGCTCCCTCATGCTCTGCTTCTGGTTGGGTTTGCTTAAGGCATTGCTAGAAGACTGATAGGAGAAAGCAGAGTAGGGTCAGGGTATTACTATCCTGGTTCCTTCCATGTCCTACTCTGGGAGTTTCTCTCAAGTATAGGCCATAGCTCTTTGGTATCCTTATTTGCCTCACTCTTGCTGTCTCTCCAGGTTCTCCACTGACTCCCTTTCTTGCCTCTTCAGACCTGGAGGTGATCATCTGTTACTCACCTTGGGGGTAATGCACTGTTCCTTGTAGTTTCCTTATATACTGTCCACAACTCTAGCAAGAATCCTTTTACTAAACTTGCCTTAACTTTTCCAATTTGAGTGTGCCATCTGTTTTCTGTTGGGACCCTGATTAATACAGGTGTGTAGTAATGAGGCAGTGAAATGAATGCTGTATCATTAAAAATTTGGTCAGAAACTGAGCACACACAATAGGAAAGCTCTGTGCCTTAATATGAACAGGAGAATCTGGGGGATATTAGGCCCTGGGCCCAGCCCTCCCAGTGACCTGTTAGAAGTGATTAGAGCACTGTGATAATCTATCTAACTGTGGTCTTTTTAGATAGACTGGTTTGCTCAAATAAGTGCTCCCTAGACAGAAATATCAGGACAATAATGCTCTATTTCTGGATCTCTTTTAGACCATCCTCTATTTGCCTATTTTACTCAGTTTCTAATTTTTCATTTCTCAGCCTCCTTCACCTCTTCTTCTGACATGCCATTACAGTGCAGTATTTATTCTTAACTTACCTTTGATTAAAGTCAGTTTAGAGTGTTGTTTTAACTTTGACCTTGGGACCTCTTTAGGACACAATAATCACTATTCATAGTTAATATGTGTTGTATTCTTGCTATGACCAGGCATTTTAGTAGATGTTTTAAATTCATAATTTTATTTCATCTACACTACAACATCATGATGTAGGTATTATTATTTTCCCCACATTACAGCTGAGGAGGCTTGCATGATTAATAAGTGGTAGAGCTAGAACTTAAACTCAGGTCATCCTATGTGGGCAAACTGTGCTTTACTATTTGGCTCTTCACAGCATTGCTATAGGAAAATAAACCCACACCCTATGTTTGTGACTGGCCGAGCTTGTCCCTGGGAGGACACAGTGAAAGACTTCTCTGCAGCCACAATATATAGAATGTCATTAATAACATGGGAAAGTGGATAAAAGTGATGATTTGAGGACTGTACCAGGACTTCCCTTGCTTTGTGCTAGATGAGAGGAATGGTTTGGGATGAAGTCCTGTATTTTTGCGTATAAGTATTAAAATTTATTCATTTATTTCATTCAATACACATTTTTAAAATCTACTATGGGCTAGATGCTAGGGATGCAGAAAAAGATATAATACAGTATTTGCCTTTGTAAGGCTTAAAACCAAGTGAAATAAATAAGTATGGGAATATGTAAATGTAATTTAATTCCCACAGATTTAAAGACTTCTTTTGATCTTGGTCATGAATGCAGGTCTGTGAAGACTGTTTGAAAATAGGTATTCATGCCAACTATAAGGTCAATACTTCTATTTAGAGTGAAGTCTAAAATTGATAATGTATATGAGCAGTGTATTAGTCAGGATACTCCAGAAAAACTGAACCAATAGGATGTATGTATACAGTATATAGAAAGATTTATTTGAAGGAATTGGTTGACATAATTATGGAGACTGGCAAGTGCAAAATCTGCAAAATGGCCCAGCAGGCTGGAGACCCGAAGAAGAGCTGACTCTACAGTTCAAGTCCAAAGGTTGTCTCCTGCAGCATTTCCTCTTGCTTGGGGGAGGTTAGTCTTTTGTTCTATCCAGGCCTTCAGCTGATTAGAGGAAGCACACCAGCATCATAGAGGGTAACTTACTTTATTCGAAGTCCACCAATTTAAATATTAGTCTCATCCAAAAACACCCTCACAGAAAAATCCCAGAATAATGTATCTGGGTGCTACATATCTGGACACTATGGCCCAATCAAGTTGACACATAAAATTCACCATCAAAAGAAGGCAGAAGGAGCCTCAGGAACCAACACAATTAGGAAAAACTGGGCTCCGGAGACTACATGACCATCTCACTTCTTCACCATGGGTTACAAGGACAGAACCAGTTGCCACTACTTGAATTAAGCAGAGTAAACATGAAACCATGAGGTCAGGAGGAAAGCTAGATATGTCTCTGGCAAAGGATAACTTGCTAGGCTAGGTCTATGTCAAGGACCAAATCATCATTTGTTTATTCATCCACTTTTACATTATTTAATTCATTTATTTAACACATTTTTATTGAAAAAGTACTAAATGCCAAGAACTTTGCAAGGTTCAGAAAACTAGCAACTTTGCTAAGGATACAACATTAAATACAATGGATGCGGTTCTTGCCTTTATGGCATATACTGATTTAGAGGCAAGATGGACAATAAACCATAGTTGTTTAAATAATTACTTTATTATAATTCTAATAAGTGACATTAAAAACGGGTATGGTACAATGAGAGGATATAACTAGTTAAAATAGCAGGCATTGAGAGCTATCATCAAACCTATTCCCTTGTGCTCTTGGGCACGTAAGTAATCTGTATTTTCCATCCCAAACGCAGACACATTTTTAGTTGGATACGACAATATAATTGAATTATAATCAATAAGGTGTGAGCAAAAATAATATATGCCATTACACAGTCTAGCCTATAAAATTCTCCCTTATACACTATTCTGTGTTCTTTTTGCTTTGACTTGAAACATATGAACATGATGACCGTTGAACCTATGTGTTAAAAATGGCAGAACCACATATTGGAAGCAGATTGGCTCTCTGAAACACCACACAGAAGTCACCTACCAAACACCAGCATTGGACTATTACATGTGGAAAATAACTTTATATTGGCTTTAGCCACAGTGATGCTGATATTTGCTCATTATGAAGCTAGAATTGCAATAATTAATATAGAAACTAATTCTGAAGTTACAATGCAACATAAACTTGAAATGAGGTACTATCTACATATAACAAACATTTCAAATAGGTGACATTGACCTATCGCTAATAAGTTAGGCAGCCATAAAACTCTTAAAGGTTGGATAAATGAAGGCCCATTCTATGAATTTGACCAAATATTTGGTAAAGTTATTGGCTATGATAACTTGAAGGCAGAAAATGGACCTATTCAACCTGTGGTTTCAGTTATTAATTGATGGGTGATTTTGTATACCAGGACACATATGACAATGTCTGGAGATATTTTTGTTTGTCATGACTAAGGTGGGGTGGTGCTATAAGCACAGAGTGGGTAGAGGCCAAGGATGCTGACAAATATCCCACAAGGCACAGGATAGATCCCTAAAATGCTTAATTATCTGGTCTAACATGTCAATGGTGTTGGGGTTGATAAATTATATTCTGGGGATACAATTGGAAAACTCAGAATAATCATAAATTGGTTTTCATTTCCACCTTTTACCAAGATGTTACTGGGAAAATAAAGCTAAATCCAGAAATAATTGGATAGTTGCCAGACAATAAGAGAATACTGAAAATGTTTGATTCTTTAAACAGTCCCTCTTCAACCGTGAACCATAATAGATGAAATCTAAAGAGGTTTTGAGTAACAGTGACTCATTTAGACAGAGCTCTGGAAGTACAGATTAAAGGTATGTGGCCTTCCTACCCAAGTCTATGATTTCACTGCTCTCAAGATATCATCTATTAATGTGAAAGAGATTACCTTGGAAGATGGAAAGCAAATACCTAAATTGGGCTTGAGAATTTTATCTAGGAAATAACCTTGGGCATAGTCACTAGAACATGGAACTGATTAGTAACTAGATTAAAAGCCTACGAAGGAGCTCAACAAGTATTTGAGGGAAAGGTTTTGTCAAAGACATTTTCTTCGTTAGAGCATTAGTATTGCCTTAATGAGTAGTTAACTTAGTGTGAAGGGTTTAAGAAAGTGTCTTTGTGGAAATTGCATTTAAGCTGAGTCCTCAAAAATGGAATAATCACCAAGGTAAAGAAGTAAAACATTGTGTAGTTCCTGAAGTTAGGAACTGAATGAGAGCGAATATATTTGAGATACAGTAAACTGAAGGGAGCCTAATGAGAGATAAGGACATTAGGTAAGGACAAGAACATACAGGGCTTAAAGGTTACAGAGAGAATTTGGGTAGCTTGTGTCTTTCTAGAAATTTGTTCATTTCATCCAGGTAACCTAATTTGTTGACATACAATTGCTCATAGCATTTCTTTATGATTATTTTAATTTTTCTTTTAGCAGTTTGAATATGTCATCCCACTGCCTTTGGCCTTCATAGCTTCTGATGAGGAATCAGCTGTTAGCATTATCGAGAGTCCCTGTTACATGAGTCGCTTTTCTTTTGCTCTTCTCAAGATTCTCTCTTTGTCTTTGACCCAGGTCTAGAAAAAAGAAGAATTACATGAAGATATGTGGAGACAACAACCTTTTGCAGCCAAGGGGAGAGGTTCAGAAGAAACAAAGCCTGCTGATATCTTAATCTTGGGGTCTAACATCCAGAACGGTGATAAAATAAATGTTATTTAAGCCACTCGGTCTGTGGTATTGGTGACAACAGTCCAAGCAGACTAATGCAAGCCCTGACACAGACTTTATGCAATTTAATTCTCCTTTCTCACTCATGATTTTCTCCTCTGTAATAAACTCTAATTATCAGTGATGAAAAATGTGTGAATGTGTACATTATTGTTTAAAGATGAGCAAAGAAAACCAACACCCTTGTTTTTGTTTAACGGATCTACTTATTTTTAAATGGAAATGTTTAAGCAGATGTAGATTTTTTTAACAAAATAAAATACTATCCTTTTCTCAGCTCTTTCAAAAAAATACATACCTATTTTCTGAGGAGACATTTTCACTTGGTTGAATGATGTTTAATTCAGCTTTGCAAATAGCTCTTCACCCAGAATATTGCTGATGGTTTGTGCAAATAGCAAAGAACACTCAATTTATTTTACTACCTTTGTTGGAAAACAAATTTAGTTAGTTACTTCACCTTTTGTTGTGTTTATTTGAAGCATTATGCTTTGATTCATAGTTTTTCTTATAAGTCACATTGGGTAAAGAAAGTAGCACAGAGTTGAATCCCACCTAGCCCTGTTACTAAATGACTTTGTTATCTTGGGTTAGCTAACTGGCTTTTCTGAGTTTGTTAGCTACTTTGTAATATGACATTAATTTTATCATTGCCTCACTTGACCATTCATTTATAATTTAATAAATAAATAGGCATTTAGTACCACCTGCATGCCAGGCACTATACTAGAGCTGGTGACTCAATGGGCATCAAAACCAGCCACAGTCAGTGTCCTTGTGGAGCATTAATACAGTGAGAGCATAGATATTTATAAAATAACTATAAAAATAAATGCAAAATTGCAACTTTGCTATCTCCTAGAGGAAAGAGGCATGGTGCTTTGAAAGCATATCATAGAGGGATTTGACTTAATCAAGGAGGTGTTTGAAGGCCTCCCCAAGGAAATGATAATTGAACGAAGATCTGACAAAAGAAGTAGGTGCTAACTAGGACTGAGAGGATTAAAAACAAGGCAACAGATATGAAATATGCTACTATTTTCTTGCTAACATTACTGTTATTTAATAGAGACATTCTTAGCATTTTTATCTCATCAGTGAAGTGACACTTAGTCTTACAATAATTCCAGGTCTGGCATTATTTCATAATTCCTTGTCTGGAATAAACCTTTTCAAACTTGAAGATAAATATACCCACAAAAATTCTGACTTTCAAAGTAATTGTGAACTGTGGCACCCATGGGAAAAATTGATTAAAAAAATGACTCAGTGTAAATCATGATTATTGTACATTTTTCTTAATTTTGTACCTGTTTCCCATTCTCTGCCTATATTATATAATAACTTTTATATCAACTATATTTCCCATATTAAACCTGAATTATGAAATTCTTTCTGCATTTTATCTCATGTATTAGAAAGAAAGTTATTTCTTTTCAGCTTAATCTTACCCAGTACAAAGCCCTTGTAATAATGTACTTTATTTTTAAAGGCTTCTGACCAGTAAACTGCATACTTCAAAAAGGGACTATCTAAGCCCAATAGGCACCACTCAGCAACAAACCAGCCGATTCCTTAATACTAAGCAATTATGTAAGGACTGTCCAAACATAATAAAACAGCATTTCTCCCTCAGGGGAGGACTTAAAGGAATACTCACCTCTTCCTACTCCTTTCATATAACATTGCTGCTTTCCCATCTGAACCCAGACTAAGTCAGCATGATCGGTTAAGCTCTTCTTACTGAGAACAAACTGAACCCAGATGTGAATTGGGGAAGGGAGGTCAATTTTGCTTTTGGTCTTTGCAGTGCCAACAGTCCAATTTTTTCAAAACTTTACAGTACCTGGCACTTTGGGCCATGTTGTAAAGATCAGGTTTATGAATATTTATTAGTCATTCTTTGGTAATTACTTTGCCACGATTTTCCAAATGGACAAAAACCTTATTTTTTTTCCTTCCATTAGTATAGTACTTGTGGTATGTTTGTTTGTGTTACATAGGTACTAAATATTGAAAGCTAGATTTCAGATCATTCTATGTTGGCTTAACTGAACACTCTTTAAAATAGAGAAAATGCTGAGACTTTTAATTGGTGAGCCATTCTGAAGCAGAAATATTGTAATGCATCTTTTAATCTATCTAATTTTGAAATGTATGAACAAAAATGCCCTGTAGGAAACAAAATGGCATGAGGCAAATGTTTGACATGGAATAGTAATATAACTGGAATGAGGTAGAATCCTTACCTCAGGTGTAATGGCTTAAATTTAGCAATTACTAGGGTCCATGAATGGAGCCGGTTCATAATCCTAAAATGTTCAGCAAGGATGAAGACATAGGTGGAAATCTGCTTACACTGAGAAGAGAAAGACTTTAAGATCAATAAACAGCACTTAGTTGAAACCACTAATGAGGTATACAACATGTCTCAGAAATAACAAGTTTATTTTGCTTTTGTGAGAAGTCAGAATAACTTGTGGCTGAGGCTGTCAACACACTAGACCTCAGCCTTGTGGCAGCCTCTGCATTTTCTAGTGCTTAAGAAGTGTCAGGTTCCAAGAGAAGGGCAGAAGCTGTGTCATCTGAAACATGCAGTTCACCAGCTTCATACTGGAAAACAACTTGAGATGTATCATTTTAAAGCACAAAGGATGTAACTTTATGAAAATCAATTTCTTGTTATTCCACACTCTCCATCCACCCACTTTTAAAGAAAATATGCCCTTTTGCAAAGCTGGTACTTGAAAATGTGGAATGCAGAAATTCACCCTGTTCTCTTCCTTTTCCCCCCACTTCTTCTGTGACTTGAGAAATATACTTGTCCAGATTATTTTGGTGTATATAGCAGGGGTTGGGGGGTGGGGGTGTGGGAATGTGGGAGGAGTGGAAATAAAGTGAAATAAAAAATTGATTTGTATTGCTCTGTTTGGCATTTAGTGAAGACTTGATGAGTCCTGGGGGTTCTTTCATTTCTCCAACTCCTCAAATTGCCATAATCCTTAGTTCTATACTTGGAACAATATGAGTGCCCTCTGGTGGACAAAATGTCATTTAAAATGTTTGTGTATATTGACTCAACATGGGTAAGTATGGAGAAAATAAGTCTTATGTTTCAAAAGTCCTCATTGAACTTGTGAAATCCATAAAAAATTAGCTTCTGATGTTCAAGCGTCGTGAAAGCAGAAAACAGTTCCATAAAATAAGAGGCTAAAAGGCAAGCTGGGTGGGTACTCCTGGTCCTATTTTACTACCAAAGTAGTGTCTTGGAACTATACATAATTAGGAAGTTGAAGAGGAACTCAAATGTCTAAGGGGAAGGCCAATAACTCTACTTCTTGGCCATCTATGTAAAGATTAGAAATGCTCTCATTAAGAAGGAGACATTAATGAAACAACATAAGCACAGGCAAAGCCTCTAAAGATCTATGACTGTTGGCATTTGGTGGTTAAATTTTTAAAAAGAGAGAGAAAGAGAGAAAACCACAAGGGTTGTATAAACTATTACATGCCCAAATAATGCAAAAGACATAAAACAATGCAGGTCTTTGCAGTAAAGGCTTATAAAGCATGTTTTCTCATTTATTCAGACTCTATCTTCTCATTTGGAGAATGACACATTAAAGGCTGAATGCAGATTATCTCCTTATTTTAAATCTCCTTCAACTTTTGACTTACTTAAAGGATAGCAATCTGATTTAAATTACCAAATTGGCAAAGCTCTAGAATTATGGGCAGCGGTGTACTGACAAATGTATAATGACCGTTTCCAAAAAAGAAAGCCCTGCTTGGTAATATCTACCAATTTCCATTGTGTAAATGATATCATCATGGTTTATTTAAAGCTACCAACATAACATCACTGAACATATCATTCTAAAGACATGCGCACAATTGACTTTCAGAATGAACCACTACAGCGCAGCTCTAGAATGCCACTAAATAATAGATTTAGAATTTTTTTTTCTGTTAACTTTCATAGTTTGGACCATGAATATATATTATTTTGTAATAATGAAAGAAAACTCAAAAGTTATTTTAAAAATTGGCCTTAACTGAAGAAATTATTTCTAACAAAAATTGTTTAATACAGTCTACAATGTTTCAAAACTTACTATGTCTCTCTTAAAACCTCTGAAATGTAGATAAAATAAGGGGCGGAGCAAGATGGCCGAATAGGAACAGCTCCAGTCTCCAACTCCCAGCGCGAGCGACACAGAAGACCGGTGATTTCTGCATTTTCAACTGAGGTACTGGGGTCATCTCACTAGGGAGTGCCGGACAATCGGTGCTGGTCAGCTGCTGCAGCCTGACCAGCGAGAGCTGAAGCAGGGCGAGGCATCGCCTCACCTGGAAGCGCAAGGGGGAAGGGGATCCGTTTTCCTAGCCAGGGGAACTGAGACACACAACACCTGGAAAATCGGGTAACTCCCACCCCAATACTGCGCTGTAAGCATACAGGCAC
>NW_016803776.1:2344980-2401033 GCF_001698545.2 Rhinopithecus bieti | reverse complement strand
AAAAAAAAAAAAAAAAAAAAAAAAAAAAAAAAAAAAAAAAAAAAAAAAAAAAAAAAAAAAAAAAGAAATGTAGATAAAATAGATTACTGCTTCTTGACAGGGAAGGAATATTAAGTCTAACGGGGTTTAAGCAACTTATAAAACTAGTCCTATAATTCTAGTTTTTTTAGCTGTTTATTTCCCTGTTTTACATACTAAATGGCAAATTCACAACTGAAATTGCTAGTTTCTAACTGCATTTGTGCTTTTCATTCAGCTGTGGTGTTTACTCTGCTTTAAGCAGAAACGGATTATCTGAAGCTATCTCTTCAAGAAACTTCTGATTTTATAAAGCAACTGATTACTATATAATCCTATGCTATCACTGCTGTACTCTAAAATGATGATAAAAACCACCATCCATCCCAGCTCCCGTGGACCTAGAAAACAAGAGGAGGGTCTGATTATATTTTCTATACTATCTTTTCCTTTGTGTCATGCTTTTATTAGTTCGACCAATGCAGATAAAATCCTTGATAACTCTAATTTCTGCCAATCATCCTCATATCCTTGAACTTAAGGAACTCACATACCTAGGTTTAGTATCTTCAAGACCACCCAAACCACTGAGTCATGTGAAAATCAGAAGTTTAAGACAGTGAAAGGAGAACAGATTTGTGAATCAGGAATATCTTTGTTTGAATATTGCTTCAGATACTTACTGTGTGACGTTCAGCAAGTCACTGAATCTCTCTGATCCTGTTTCCTCTTCTGAAAGTAATAATGCCTACCTCACAGTAAAGTTGAGTACACTAAGTTAGATGGTATTGATTAAATGCTTATTAAAATACCTGACATATTGTGAACACTTGAAAAATGGTAGTAATAATAATATTTCACAATTAATTGTTATTAAATTAAAATTTAGTAATAATTGAAATACTTAGCTTCCTTCCAGTATTGCATAATATTAGTTTCCAGGTAAATAGATAATCAAACAACAAATAGCACTAGACACAGAGAATCCTGCATATCTTTTTAATACCCCCAAACCAATTTACATCAAGAGCAATCTAAGTGGTTTTATATTCTATCTATGTATATTAGCATTCATTTACCCATTTCCATGGCTATCTTATCTTTCTTTCATAGATGAAAATACCACATTAGGTAAATGCAGCACTGCCTCCATGGAGATGAAGCTCTTTTAGAAAACGTTAATTTTTTGTTCTTATAGCCCATGTCAACTATATTATTGCATGTCTTTCTCTGTCTAACTACCTACCTACCATCATCATTGGCATCAGCTATGTAATCTATATCCATCCATTTGTTGGATGAAACCATCTCCATGATGTCTGTACTTTCAGGGACTTACATATTTGAATTACTGATTAACTCAAACTAATTGATTAAGCCCTTGGATTTTGGTGGATCACTTTTTGTTCCCTATGTTGATGAGATCAGCAACCAGTCTTGATCAAGGTGTATATTTTAAGAAATGAATACCAAGAAAGCAAAGCAAGGGAACATTTTTATTCCATAGCTATACCAGGGATTGTGATTTTTCCCTGAATTTGGAAATTTTGTCAGAATTCAATTATTTCTGTGCCTTTAAAATGATGAGAATTTTTCTAATTATGGAAATAATTCAAGTTTACTATATAGAGTTTGAAAACTTCTCCAGAAAAGCACAAATGATTATAAATCGCTCCTAATCCAGAGAAAACAATCCTCCACATATTTCCTATTTATGTGTGTATGCATGGTGTGAGTACACATGTGTATATCTGTGGATATAAATACGTTTGAAAAATAAAATTTGTATTTATTGCTTCATAAAAGCTTTTGTTTTAATCTGATAATAGGTAAAGATCATTTCTTCGTGTCTTTCAATATTCCTCCATGATTTCATTCTTAGTGATGGTATGCCAGTGTCTGGTGGGGAGAGACCGTGATTTATTTGACTAATTGTGTTGAACATTTACAGTATTTCCCATTGTTACTATTTAAACATGATGAGATGTATATCCTTGTTCTTGATTATGAGTTGGTGCTTGGTTTTAAATTTGTGGCTTAGAGGTAGAAGTATTCAGGGCTGCTCCAATTTCCTGATGTCTTCTCTCAAGCACAGGATTCAGAACTTACAGCTATGCTGCTGCTGAATTTGGTGATCTTAAAAGGTTGCTTGGCATGTCCTTTCCCAAAGAGCCAACAGCAAGAAAGGTAAAGGAGTGAGTGTTGCTTTGACAGCTGGCTCATTTGTTGTAACCAGAGTATATCTTACAAGGAGAAACAATACCACAAAATAGGGTTTGCTTTATTCCTTGGTGATTATTTTCCTCTCAGCATCTTTGGAGAAATCCACTTCTTTTCCTATCTAAGTGATGGGGTCCCCTGCAGCAAACAAAACTGCTCACATGGATGAGAAGTACATAGTCAAGACAGCCCTACCAGGAACCAAAAACCCAAATCAGGAACTAGAAAGCAAAACCCTTCTTCCCACAATGCCCCTCCAATGCCTTCTACTGAAAAAGTGTAACAATGACAAGCAAAGGAAACATTTAAAAGGCCTAGATACACTTTTGCAAAACAGGCAATGATGAATTTAGAGCTGAGGTGATAGATACCTAGAACAATCACAATATATACACTGTGCACACAATAAATGCATTCGAAATGCAAAATTCTAATACATTTTTTCTCAAGTGTCTTCATAAAAACCCCTTTAAGGAGACATTCAGTGATGTAATATTGTGATGTAAATAACACTGTCTTCAACAAAATCCATGTAGAAAAGATGACTGTATTGTATTTATGTACATGGGTGATAAATTATACTATACGTACTATATCGATTATACTATATTACGATGATATAGTATATATGTAATCATATATCTCTAAGAAGTATATATAAGGGGGGTATTATAAATATATAAATATATATAGTACCTTTCTCATTATGCTCATACCAGTCTATCTACAGTGAAATTATTCAGTGCAAGTCTTATTCACATAATATTTCAACTAAAGAATCTTAATTGATTATTACCTGAGGTAGACATTATCTAAGTCTGATTGAATTTTACCAATCATGTGATTAACAAAAGTCTGATGTCTGTCAACAAGGATTGTGGCTTCACAGTTAATTGCATTTCTAGTATCAAAGAATAGAGCAACATAATGGAGCACAGAACAGGAGTAGTTAGAAGCACAAAACCATTAAAAGAAATAGAGCCATCATGGGCAAAAAAACTTTTAGGTAAAGCTTAAAGGTCCCTCAGTTCTGAGTTGTCAGAGTCTACCAGTACTAAAAGGGACATAACATAATGAGTGGCAAGTTTTCCACTTGTCCTTTATGGCAGAGCAAGAAAACTTTATATTAAATGGACAAATAGTAAATACTTGTGCCTACTAAACTCTGCTGTTACAGCTCAAAGGCAGCCACAGACAACATGTAAACAAGTGAGTATACCTTTGCCGCAGTAAACCTTAATTACTTTGCTATAGGTGGTTGACTCCTGCTTTTTAGGTAAGAGATACTATACAACTGTGTTAGTCTTCTTGTGGGGCGGTGGGTCTCATCTTTTCCTTGCCAGTGTAGGAGCATGCCAACTAACTTCTTCATTGATTTTGAACAGAGGTCAGCGTATTTTTTTAGTAGAGGGTAAGGTACTAAATGTTTTATCACTTGTGAGCCTCCTATTGTCTGTCATTTTTTCTTTCCCTTCTCCTCTTCTTCCTTACAACTTTTTAAAAATATAAAGTACTTTCTCAGCTTTCAGACCCTGTAAGACAAGCCATGGTCTATAGTTCTGTAACCTCTGATGTAGAAGAGTAGTTTCAAAACTTTTTTTGTGTTAAATACTACAGATTTGGGTGGCACACTTCAAGGGACTAAATTGAACCTACAGTTTTTTGGTTTCTCCTCAGCATAGTGTGGCTATCTGAGCAGAATTTGTTTACTGCCCTTAACTTACTCTCTTACATATTTACAATTCAAGGCTTTCTCATGCTCCAATAAACACCAAATCTTTCTTTGGTCCCAGCTTGACAATACGTATCTTTTGTCTTTTATTCCTTGCAAATAATATGCCATCCTATAGTACATTGTGTGGCCTAATTAGCTTAGCATTTTGTCATAAATGTTGCCTTAAAAGTATTTATTTTCTGTTTAAAAAAAAACTTTTTATGTATCGAAAAATTTGGTAGCATGACTTTTAACAGTCTGCAGTATACACCTTTTCTCCCCTGTTAGGGTGTGGCAGTATCTGAACTACCTGAGCTACTTATACATGTTGCCTTTACTGTCTGTGTCTGTGAGAAGTTGCACCAGGATAAATTGTATTTCCAGGCAATGTTTCACAGAGCGTAGAAAGGAAAAGTTCTGGAAGTTGTTTGTATGCCCATCTAACTACATTAGTGTGGGAAGAGCTGATAAGAAAGAGGATTGAGGGCTATTTAGAGGCTCTTGTGATACCAGACTCAAGCCACATTCTCCTTAGATGCAAAGAATTCTTTTTACATGTGTCAGACTGAATGTTAAGAGGCAAAAGAAAACTAAACAGGAATTCACAAGTTAAGAATTTCTATTATCACTTGACTTCTTACTGTCAGTCCACACTTGTAACAACTCATCATCCCCCTCTATTCATTTCTTCATATATGAAATTGCAATTAAAATCATCTACTTTATTATGATGATTAAATAATGTAATGTATACATAGCAAAACACTTTGTACAAAAACTAATACTACTTATTAAACACCCATCCTGTGCCAGGCATTTTCATGACACTCCTCTCCCCTATAAAAACATGTATTGCCCAATGTCTCATTTCCTTAAGATTCTGATAGAGCCAAGGTCATATCTAGTAATTTATTGTGGAGGATGTACATATGTGGTATATGTGTGAGGTATTAAATATTAAAATGTCTTAAACTATCTCTCTGAAATTGTATATTTTCACTTGAACAGAGACCTAGAAGTTTTTGTTAATAAACACCTGTTGAACAGAATTGAGTTGATTATATTCAGTACATAGAACACTATCATCAATCATTGAAAGACATGTTTTTTTGTTTTGTTTTGTTTTGTTTTGTTTTGTTTTGAGACAGAGTCTTCCATATATTTATTTGGATATACAGTAATGCCCTGTTATCTGAAGCGGATACCTTCCCAGACCTCCAGTGGATGCTGGAAACCATGGATAGTTGTAATAACCAGATGACTACTCAGTGACCAATGAGTGGGTAGCCCATACAACGTGGATACGCTGGACAAAGGGATGATTCACGTCCAAGTGAGACAATGCAATATTTCATCATGCTACTCAGAGTGGCACACAATTTAAAACTTATTGTCTATTTCTGGAATTTTCCATTTAACATTTTCAGTTTCGGGTTGACTGTGGGTAACTGAGACTGCATGGAATAAAACCATGAATAAAGGGGAACTACGTATATTCGTCTTTGAAAAATATATCTTACCTTGTGAATGAATTTTTTAAACACAAAATTATATTGTTATAGATTTAATTCTGATTATTTCTTTCTTATATTTAAACTTGGATATATTTTTGCTGATATATTAAAATGCATCATTATTTCTATGGGCCATATGAAATAACAGATGAGTATATCACATGTTACTTGTTTGTTCCCCTTCTTAGTAGACACATGGGATAACTTGAACTCTTTACTTCTATAAACAATGTGCAGTGATTATCCACTGAGGTAGACTATCACTGTTCATCAATATTAATTGGCTATTCTTGTGGAGGACAATATTTTTCTACTATGTCGGACTTAGACTTAGTGGCATGAGTTATATTGGTTGATGAAAAGTGAACAGAAGTGACACATGTCACTTCCAGGTGGAGGTGTGTGAAGCATGTACTTTGTCTTTGTGTCTGCAGATGGCTTTTCACCTGGAACCAACAATGTTCCAGATAATTCCTGCTCTGTTAGCCTGAGTCCTGAGTTCAAGGTGATTCCCATGATCAAAGCCACCCTGTCACACAGTGTTGTTCTAGTAGTATACGTAAGAAATAAACCTTTGCTAATAGAAGTAAGTAAGATTTGGGAAATGCTTGTTACTGCAGCAAATCCTATCCTATTGTGAATAGAAACAGATATCATGATTAGACAAGACCTTTAAGTTCCCCCATCTGAAGGAGATTGGAAGGTATTTTGTTTGTAGAAAGAAAGAACCCAGTATTTGTGACCATGGTTCATAAAGGTGAATGATGATAGTCATTAGGACTGTTAAAAAATGTCAGTTTCCTCACTCTAGATATAGGATAGGATCATATTTGCTATTCCATTTGGACTGATCTTTTGTGAACCTTTGTGCAAATTTCTTTGGCTTATATACTCAGGAACTGGAATGCTAGACTGTACATATTGTTCTTCATAGTGGATATACCAGTTTACCCTCCCTGTAGCAGATCAGTAATTCTTCTGATTTGTGACATTCTCAGCAACACTTTACATATCCATTGTTCCAAATTTTTTCAATCTTATGGGTATAAATTGGTATATAATTATTGCTTTATTCAGGATTCTTCTTAGTGCTATAGAGACTGAATGCCTGTTCACTTATCTTAAATCTGAATCACATACAAACTGTGCAAGTTTAAATTTTGACCATTTAAGCATTGTGTTTTTTGTCCATTTTTTTCTTTTTGGTGGGTTCTATGGAGTTCTTTGTATATTTCAGATGTTAAATTCTTGTCAGATTTTGATATTGCAAATATCTTGTCCCAGTGTGCCACTCATCTGTTAACTTTGACAATGATGTTCATTAAACAGATATCTTTAATTTTATGAAAATTCATTAATTTTCTGCTCATGGCTTTTGATTTTGAATCTTTATAAATAAACTTTTCTTATTGTCAAAGTAACAAAATAATTTTCTACCTCAATTTTATCATTTTATAATTTTTCCTTTCCCATTTAGGCATTTAATCCATTTGGAGTGAATTTTGATGTATAATATGAAGTGGGAAATACAACATTTTTATTGACATCATTATCTAAATAATTCATGCATCAGCCAGTGATCTTTGATGCCATCTCTACCATAGGGTAGGGTCTCATACAAATGAATCTGTTTCTAAGTTTTCTACCACGTTTCATTGATCTACTTGTTAACTCTATATCACAACCACACTGTTGATTACTGCGATTTGTTATTGTTTTATTAATGGATGTTTATTTTTTATCAAAAATTTTTAGGATAAACTTGTTGAAGTCTTCAGTGTTGTTTAGGCTGGAACTACATTAAATGTATACAGTCATTTGGTTTAAAGTTAGCAAGTTTACAGTGCTGTTATCTCCTCCAAGAAGTATATTTCTTTGTTTATTCAAGTTTTATGGAGAGAGAGATGAGTCATTTTAAAACATTTAAAATTTTTCTCCATAAAGGCCTTGGTCACTTTTATTAGATTAATTCCTACACGTGTTCGTTTTTTCATTGCCATGTTATTTACTGGTTATGACTGATAAGGCAGATGCTACTGATTTTGGGGAATTGATCTTGTCTTTGGCTACTTTGGTCGAATCTTATGAATTCTAATGGTCTGCTATGGATTTTCTTGTTATCTCCCTGCCCCTCATGGAAATGTACTATTTGTTCTGTTTTTAAAAAACAGATCGGGCGCAGCGGCTCATATGGTTGGGCATGGTGGCTTGCACCTGTAATCCCAGCACTTTGGGAGACAGAGGCAGGCAGATCACTTGAGGCCAGGAGTTTGAGACCGGCCTGGCCAACATGGTGAAATCCTGTCTCTACTAAAAATACAAAAATTAGCCACCAGGCATGGTGGTGCATGCCTTTAATCTCAGCTACGTGGGAGGCTGAGGCAGGAGAATCATTTGAACAGGGGAGGCGGAGGTTGCAGTGAGCCGAGATGGTGCCACTGCACTCCAGCCTGGGTGACAGTGTGAAGCCCTGGCTCAAAACAATAAGTAAAAATAAAAATAAAAAATAGTAACAACATTGTGTCTTCCTTTCCACTATGTTTATCTTTCTCTCTCTCTTTCTCCTTCCATCTCTATCTCTGTTTCTCTCCTTCTCTCTCCTCTCTCTCTCTCTCTCTCTTTCTCTCTCCCTGTCATCTTATTGTGTTGGTCAGGACCTCTGGTACCACGTCAAATAACTGAAATGATAGCACACATCTTTTTCTTCTTCCTAACCTTAAAAAAATATAAATTTAAGAATTTATCATAATGGTTTTTCCCTAGGTTCTTGGTAGGCTATTATTATCCTTACTATTGTTTAAATCAAATTAATAGTTTCTATTTCTTGTTTCTATGAATTTTTTAAAAAACAAAATGGATTAATTTTATCAAGCACTTTTTCTGCATCTCTTAAAGTGACCATATGAACTGTCTTCTGTAGTGCTAATGTAGTAAATTACATTGTTTCTTTGATACTGAGCCATCCAGGAGTTTCTAAAATAAATCTTGTCATAACTTTTTT
Source organism: Rhinopithecus bieti (assembly GCF_001698545.2). Classification (NCBI taxonomy): domain Eukaryota; kingdom Metazoa; phylum Chordata; class Mammalia; order Primates; family Cercopithecidae; genus Rhinopithecus; species Rhinopithecus bieti. Next base: position 2,392,566 of record NW_016803776.1, on the reverse strand, counting down.
TAAGTATACTATTAAATTTGGTTAGTTTTCCCAGGATTGTTTTTGTATCTATTATATAAGTAAAATTGGCTTAAATTTTTGTCCTTATTATGAACTTATCTGGTTTTAATATAGAGGTGAAACTGGCTTTTAACATGAGTTAGATAACTTTTATTGCTTTTATATATTCTGGAACAACATATGGTGGTTATCTGTTTTTATATTGTTTGCTACACTCACCCCATGCAACTATCCAGGCCTAAAATGTCTTAGGTGGTAGTAGGAGGGTTGGTAGAGAAGGATATTTTTAAATTGCTGTCATATTTTTTGAATGATTTGGCGTATTCATGGGTTCTATTTCTTTTTATGCTAATTTTGACTTTTGTATGTTTTCAATACATTTATTAATTTCATCTAGATTTTTAAAAATATAGTTCAATATGACTGTTGAGTGGTTTATAGTTTTTTCATGATGCTAAGAACATCTCTGTTATTTTTATACTTATTTCCTCTTTCTCAATTGCTTATTTATGTTCTTCAGAAGCTCTACAAGGTGCTTCTCACTGCACTAGTTCTTGATTGGGGATATTTGTTATGCTATGACATAATCTGACCCTCCCCAGCTGTACTTTCCAAAATATACCCCACAGCCTCCTGCCAGAGGACACTTTAACTTGGCAGGTAGGCCTTCTGAGTAAGGTGGTTCACACTCAGCTACTTTCCATACTGTTCACTTGATTTATGGGATAGTCAAACATGTCGATTATACAGCCTTATTCACCTACCGTTACCCCCTATCATTATCACAGACTGTCTCTTTCAGCATCCTGGTTGTTTTCTTTCTGCCATATTTCTTGTTTCCCAATTAATGTATTCAGAGCTATACATTTTCTTCTATGTACTGCTCCAGCTACATTTCACAGATTGTTGCATATAATGCTTTTATTGAGTTCTGCTCAAATTGTTTTAAAATTTCTGTCATGATTTTTCCTTTACCAAAGAATAAGTTAGTGATATTTGTCTTTTATATAAAAATCATTTGTTATTAATTTTAAATTTTGTTACATCCTGGTAATTCACAGAAATATGATTGTGTGACGTTGGTTCTAGCCACCATAACTGACTGATTGACTCTAACATACATTTCAGGCACCATAGCAGGGGACAAGGGAAAGAGATCTCAGGGAATATCTGCATATGGTGCTGACTCTATTGCCCATACTGGAAGGACATAATTAATTAGAAAGCTAGAAATCAAACTTTCTCCATGTGGAAGGATAGGAAATCTGAGGCTTACAGAAGCAGCAGGACTAGAAGATAGGAAATGAAAGGTTTATCACAAAAGTCCTCTCACCATCATAATCTTTTCATTTTGGGGATAAATATTGAATATATTTTATATTCAAGACAATACGATGGGTTTTGGGGGGATTCTGGTGAAATCTGTATTAGGAGACTAGCAGAGACTATCTAGGTACTCACCAAACACATTTTCTCTTCTTTCTGGGTGCACTGCTAGCCTATCCTCCCAGCTCACTCTTCCTGAGGTAAGGACATGTGACCACTTCTCATGAATGGAAAGTGGGAAGAAATGTGTGTCACTCCTAGGCCAAGGTTACTGAGTGGGTATAGTCTTCTTTACGCCCTTTGTTCTTGCTACTACTCAAATTCAGAGGGTCTTTTGGAGGAGTCCAAGGAGATGGCACAGCCACTTGATTGAGGGGAAACTTGGAATCCTAAATAACAGGGAAACCTGGAGTCTCTTTCCCTCAGCCCCATCCCCACTGAGTCACACTGAATTATGATATGAGCCACAAATAAATCTTTATCTTATTAAGCCACTGAAATTATGGGGTTATTTAGCACAGTAGCTACCAAGACAAATACAGAAAATTACAATACAAATTGGAAAGTGAGATGTAACATGTGAGAGATGGGGAGAGCTTCTGTTCCTTTGAGATAATCAAAGAAGATTTTATTGGAGGAGGTAATAACTGAGCCAGATATATTTTAAAATTAGATAAGACATAAGTAATTAGAAATTGGAGAGGCAGAGAGTTGGTAACTGTCTCAGAGGCAGAAATAAAAGAATGAAGGGGGAATTGGGAGGTGTGAATAGATCATATGTGATACGTTAGTTTGGGTGGCAAGAATGTTATGTGATAGGAGGGAGGTAAGAAGTAAAGGTGGAGAGATAGAATGCTGAATTCTAATTTTACTCCTAGGATTTTTTTTACTAGAAGAGTAAAGAAAAAATAGCTTGGAAAGATGTTTAAGATGACCAATTTAGATATGAGCTCAATGATATCCCCTTGTTACAATGAAACCTCTAATCACACCAGTGACTAATAATAGGGTAGAAGACACAGGGAAAAAGTACAAGATGAGACTAGAGGGGTGGTGGGAGCTAGATCATGGCACCAAATTCAGGAGAGCAGATTTTCTTCTTAGTTCCATGGGGTACATTGGAGGGTTTCATGCAGAAGAATGCTGTGAATGCCATGACCCTGATGACTGTGTGGAGAACAAAAGTGCATTGTTAAGAATGGAAGCAAGGCACCAATTAGGAGGCAATGACTAACATAAGGCAGGTCCTCTCAAAGAACTTAGAGTCCTAGTTTCAGTATATTCATTTGGGAAGGGTAATGCATTTGCAGGATGAAATCAATACATTAGAAAAGAAACACATTGCTATAATTCCTTGAAGTAGAAATGCAAAAACAAGCAAATGAAAAAATACATACATACATAAATACAACAGAATAATAGCAAAAACAAACAACAAACAAACTTATAAGCCAGTCTTCCTTAGACATGAATGTAGATTGATAATGTCTCAGCAAGGTTGTGTATGTCTGCCTAACCTACCGAACCCTATTCCCCTATCGTGCTGTATTTTTCTTTATAGCACTCATCTTCACCTAAAATATTATTATCTATTTTTCACTCATTTATTGCTAGTCTCTCCAAATTCCACTTGAACCCAAGAGGGCAGGGAGCTCATTTTTTCACCACTGTAGTTGCTGCATTTAGAACAGTGCTTGGGAGAGAAGAGGTAGTATTTGTTGAATGATTGAATAAAACAAATAAATATTTGCACCAATGTGTTTTCCTTGAAAAAATATGTGGCTTTGTTCGAAACCTTAACTGAAGACTCAGGAAATCTAAGGAATTATTCTTCAACAAAAGAACCCCAGGATGGAATAATGGAAAGAGCATGAGCTCTGGCATCACACAGGAGTGTATTCAAATCCTGGCTTCTTCTGTTTCTAGTATCGAATGCTGGGTGCTTGAACCTATCTCTCTGAACTTCATTCCTTATCTTTAAAATAGCACGACTACTCTTACCATAATGTAATGTATATAAAGCATAATGCCTCAACCCTATTTTTAAAAAAATTATCTTTAACATGGTAAAACACATGTTTAAAATTTTCTAGAATTCTTATTTTTTCTAGAATTCACATTCATATCCTGGAAAATTTGACTGTGACTAACTCGTATATCTGCCTTTGTTCCCTCCATCCCTATCCTATTAAAATAAACAATGCCATTCTTTCTTCCCTGTGCTTTTCTTGAATTTTGCTTCCTACCTACTACACCACACTGAGCTAGCGAAAACTTGTTTAACTGCACAGCGTTGCCTAGCAATGTCATGCTCCTCTCATGGTCTCTCTCTGGGATACGGTAACTGGACTCCTGCTACTAATTCTTCTATCTTCATATATCTATATATCCAGTCTTTTAACAACCATTAGAAGGGACATTCTGCTTTTATTAGCTGAAGGTCTTATAGAAGAGTCACCATTGTTATTCATTCTAATAAGATTAGGCTGAACTGTTTCTCTCTCTTTTCTCTAAATCACTCAGATTCTGTGTTTAAAAGGTCAATTACATTTATTTCAAATTGGTAAGACAAACATTTCCTGTGCATCCTGAAAATAAAATGGCTCAATGAACAGTCTCTTGAGAACATTTATTTTTTAAATTTTAAACATCTATCTGGCACTAACATGTTTCTCCTGCATCTTAGGGCTGTATTGAAAGTGATATTGAACAGATGCTGTGTCTGAAATGGAATCCATACCCCAGGAAGCTGACACCAGGAGTGGTGTGGGTGAGGTGACCTGGCCCTGTTACTGTATCCTTCACCACTAAATGATCATCTTGGCCATGCTATGAGTTTGCAAGTATTAAACAGAAAAAGCAACAGCCCACTCATGGTGCCACATCATGGAACACTGGAGGTGGGCCAGATGTAATAAATACAATTGAAAATAGAAGCAATTTCAAATCACTAATCTGTAGATGATAAAGTGATCTCAAAGAACCAATTGATGGCCAGCTTGTTTTTAGAAATCCTCACTGCAAGAATATTCAGATGCAGTAAAAGAATTTAGAGTCTCCTATTGTGTGGAAATGGACTTTGATCCCTTACCAGTGGCTTTAGTAGTGCCTTCAGAAGCCTAAACTGTTACATGCAGAGTCAAGAACAGCCTACGCTGTTACATATGAAGTCAAGAATCAGATGTAGGCCAGCCAGATTCCATATATTTATTTACCGCATGATACCACATGGGTTACAAACTCAAATGCCTACTGGGGTAGTCAGGTTGCTGGGCTAAGCTAGAGGAGGTGCACCTGTTTAAAGAGTAAGCTGCTCCTTAGCTGTAGATGTGCTCTGTCTGTGAAACTGCAGACCCAGATAAGCCAGATCTTTTGAAGGCTTTAAGAGAGCGTGGTTGTCTGAATTTTCTTGTGGAATGCTTTGATTTTCAAAGCATTGACAGTTAAGTAAAACAATGCAACCAAACATGTCTTTGGGGCAGATGCAGCACAGAATCCGGCATTCTGTGATGGTCTGTGTATAGTCTTCGCTATTTGTACACGTAGGCTGAATGAGATAAAGAATATTCATGGGGTTGAACAGGCTCTTCCACGAAAGTACAACTATGTTCTGAGTGACAGGCTACAGGTCAAAGGCCATCCAACAAAACCAACTTTCAAATGGAGACAATACAAATACAAATGTTCCCTGTCAAGTAGGCACTCCTACCCCCCAGGTAGACAGGAGGAAGTTCCCAATGAAAAAATTTAGGAAAGAGAAAGGAGGAAGGATGGTAGAGGGAAGGGAGAGAAAGTGAGAAAATGGTATGGAGCTGCCTCTGCTTAGGGTTCAGTCTCCTGCTCTGACTGGGAAGGCAGGATGCTGTCCATCCCTAGGCAAAGTTAAATTCTGCTATGGCCTCAATCACTCTGGAAATCCAGCACTCTTAAATTAAATACTATGGCCTTGGGCTTCAATTTTTAGTAAACTCTTCACCACTAGCAGGGGAAAATCAAACCTTACATCGGCAATGCTTACTGTCTTTTCTCTGCCCTTGCAGGAATCAGGTCTTTGCTTAGCTTCTGCATTTCCCCATTTTCCTGAGAGGAGACTAGGATTTTGCTATAAGCAGGGAGGTCCAAGCGAGATCCTGCATTAGTTTCGAAGAGAGAGATATATATATATATGCCTAGGAATCTACTGTTGCAATACTTTCATTCTGAAAACTGTAGTCAAAATCTGGGTCCACCTAGTCAATGTGATAAAGGCAGTAAAATCTGTATCTTTGGAGCAGCTCTCTGAATATCTCATGTTTCCATCTTCATGGCAACTTCTCAGGCCCAGACTTCCATCTTAGTTTATTTTATAGCTCTCAAATGACAGTTAATGAGTGTCTGCAAAATGAGAAGGTATAATCCTTCACAAAATATACGTAATTTCAAAGCTTTGAAGATGAGAGTAACTGACTTCAGAATGCAAAAACATGAAGCTACAATTCCTAGGACAGGGATTTATTTAGTAAAGGGAGGAGAAGACAGGTTCTGGAGGTAATCCAGGCAGTGTAGACAAATTTAGTACTAAGAGTTTGAAGTCTGAGATCCTGTTAACCAGTGTGACCTCAACCCTGCACTATGGATCAAGATTATCACTGTAGAACCTTTAAAGCTAGGCAATGTTGTTAAGGAGATTGGGAGCAGAGAATAAAGACATGATTATGGATACTAGAATCTAGTTATTAAATAAAAGGCAAGAGAACCAGCTCAAAGATGACTTGAGGACAAGTGTCTGAGCTCTTTAAAGTTTCTAGAACATTGCAAAATGGTGGTGTGATGGGCAGAACAATGGCCTCCCAAGATGTCCACACCCTAATTCCCCAAACTAGTGAATTTGTTAACTTACACAGCAGAAGGAACTTTGCGTATGTGATTAAGTTAAAGATTTTGAGATGTGGAGATTATTTTAGATTATCCAGTTGGGCCCATTATTATCATAAGTGTCCTTAAAGACAGAAACCAGAGTGTCAGAGTCAGAGAGAGATTAGAAGATGCTTTGCTGCTAGATTTGAAGATGAAACAGCCATTAGCCAAGGAACATAGATAGCCCCTAGAAATTGGAAAACAAACAAATAAAACAAAACAAAACAAGCAAACAAAAAAACCCCAGTTGCTTCCTAGAGCCTCTAGAAGGAACACAACCCTGCCAACAGTTTGATTTAGTCCCTGGAGTAAAATTTGGATTTCTGATCTACAGAATTTTAAGATAACCTATTTCTGCTGTTTTAAACTACTAATTTTGTGATCTTTTGTTACAGCATTAATTGGAAATTAATGTCATGAACAAACATATTTTGCTTTCAAAAACAGAGAGCATTGGCAACTTAACAAATTTCACTTCACATGAAAGTCTCTGTGTCTGATATCTTAAAAACATCTGGCAAGGTTAGTATTATGTTTGTCTTAGGAAGAGTAATTTGGGTTGCACTGTGCTGTGTCCTTTGGATGAGCATGGACTTCAGACATATTAGTCCATTCTTGGATTGCTATGAAGAACCACCTGGGGAAGAGGTTTAACTGACTCATGGTTCCACAGGCTGTACAGGAAGCATAATTGGGGAGGCCTCAGAAAACTTACAATCATGGTAAAAGGCAAAGGGGAAGCAGACACAGCTTACGTGGCCTGAGAAGAAGGAAGAGAGAGAAGAGGGAGGTGCTACACAGATCTTGTTATCACTACCATGAAAACAGCGAGGAGGAAGTCCTCCCCAGGCCCCTCTCACCAGGCCCCTCTTCCAACACTTGGGATTACAATTTGATATGAGATTTGGGTGGGGACACAAATCTAAACCATATCATCAGAGTTTTTATCACACTCTATTGTCGTGGTTATTGGGACATCTCTCTCCATATGTATTTATGTACGTATTTTTTTTTTTGAGTCAGGGTCTTGCTGTGTTTCCCATGCTGAAGTACAGTGGCATGATTTCATTCACTGCAGCCCCCATCTCCTGAGCTCAAGCAATCCTCCCTTAGCCTCCTGAGTAGCTGGGACCACAGGCACATGCCACCATGCCCAGCTAATTTCTGTATTTTTTGTAGAGACAGGGTTTCACCATGTTGTCCAGGTTGGTCTCAAACTCCTGAACTCAAGCAATCCACCCACCTTGGCCTCCCAAAGTGTTGGAGCCACTGTGCCTAGCCTTTCTCCAATTTTATATCCCATGTACCACTTTTGGTGTTTAAGTTCCTAGACTGAACCGTTGTAGATCATCCTCTCTGACAAGCAACCTGACTGGCTCTACAGTTTGGGTTTAGGCTGAATGTGCAAGTTAACGTTAGGTGAGCCCAGCACAGATGTCTATATTGGAGAAACAAGGGAGCCAGGACCCTTGTTCCCATTCTACAGATCATATACTAACTATTATCTGCAGAATGATGGGAAATGGAGTTGTTGCTTGGCTTCTTGAAAAAAAATCAGCGGGGGGCAGCACCTGTAAATTCCACCTCCTTTTCAAGTTGGCTTTGTCAGTAGCTCATCAGGCCAGGAGAGTGGATGTCACAGAGCCAGCCTGGCCCATGGAAGACTCCTGCACAGCCCAGGCTGCATGGAGCTCTGCTCTCAGTTCTTCATTGAGAGAAGCAGCTCTGACAGCAGGCATATGCAGACCGTGTGGTGACAGGCACAGGTGAAATGAGAAACGGCTGACAGCAGGTCGGAATTGCCCTTGTTGTGTCACGTGGAGCACATCACATTACCAGAGGGCCTCGTTTACTATAGACAAGGAACTTGGTATAAAACTAACAACCCTAAATGATTTTGTTTTTCTATGACCCAGCATGGTAATACGTTGGGAGCATTTGTTCTGCTCTGTCTAACATAATGGTGTCATGGTGAGTTTCCCAGGATTTTATTGGCACTGATATGAAATAGCTGTTTTTTTTCTCTCTCTTCAATGCTATAATTTTCCATGTTCTGATCCTGCAATCATAGCACCATTTGGGTTAACTCAATTGCTTTGTCGCTTCGGTAAAGACAGCCCACACATAATGGCAATTTAAAAAATCATACAATTTTAATAATTGAGTGACTAAGACCCAAAGTGTCTGATACAGGAAGCTCATAATATTTTGTAATATGATTTTGAAAAGATAATAGAGGGTAGAGAAATGAGTACGACAAGAAAATGACAACACTTTCTTAAAGTGCTGCTATTAAGTGGGTATGACAAGCCCAGCTGGGTTCCTACAATGTTTAGCAAAGAACAGGACCCTTCTAAGCTGCTGCCAGAGCCTGCTTGAGTGCAGCAAGAGCAGCGTGGTGGTGAATTTGTTTTCTTTCCTCCTCCCTGCTGCCTTTGTTCCTGAGGATTATTTTACCACTCTCCTACCCTCCCTGCTCCTGAAAGCCTGGTGGAGCTCAGGGGCAATGGACCCTGTTGCCATGTTAAGCTTTCTCTTTAATCTCTCCTGCTGGGTGCAGTGGTTCTCAAAGTTTTTTGTTTTGTTTTGTTTCCCCAAAGCACTAGAGTTCATTCTTCGAGAGCAATAGTTCATGAAAGTTCAATATATAATACTACATATAAAAGCAGCACACTCTGATGGAAGAGATGGAGAGACACAAGAGATTCTGAGAATCCTGGCTTTCCCTTCTCTCCCCATCCAGGAACACAGGGGAAGATGTTTGAAATCCACTGGCTCGGAGTTCACTGGGAAACCTTGAAGATGTTTTGAAATGGTATTTCTGAGGGTTCCTTCAAGTCAAGGGTATAGAATTTCTAGTTTAAATACTCGTCTAAAAATTCTGTGATTTGAACACTGTTCTGTGAGTAAGGTTCAGAGGGCCTCAGATGAAAAGGCCATTTTGTTGCTGTTATTGTTATTTTACTTTTTTTTTTTTTCTTTTCAAATGCTTTGCTTGTTTGGTAAGCTCGAGGGAAGTCTTAGAATTGGAAAAGTTTCCCCCAATAGTCTGTCACAATCATCATTTATCCAAAGCAATTCCTCTCGGATTGAAGAAGAGGGTGTGGACATTTCAATGTCCAGGTATTTGGTTTTCCCTCTAATATTACTTCCTTCTTTTTAGAAGTTTATGTGAAATGGTTTCTGCTTTTGTTTGATCACTGAGATTTTGGATAGTTAATTTTTAACTAACCTTTCTCAAAGTGGCATACACTTTGGAATCTTCTCTCTCATGTAAACAAAAAGGATAAAAATGGTACCCAGGTTACCTAGCCTTAAGTCTCAATTTTGCTGCTTTCAAATAAGACCATGGAACTTCCAAGAAGTCAGGTGATTTTCTAATGACAGACTTTATGTTTTTTTGGTTTCTTATGTGTTAAAATATACCTAAGCTACTGTAGGAGATTTGAAAAGTTCTAAGTGAGATGGTCTTGATTTTGTTAAAGGAGTTGTTAACATGGTAAGGTGACTTGAAGTTCATCCCAGGTCATCAGTCACTAGGTAGATAACAAAGATTTACCTTATGTCAAAACCAACCTTCTATTTCCCTAGCATTTCCAATATATTCACAGGATATTTTGGCATTGTATGGACAGCTTAGATGAAGTCTCCTTGGAAATGAAAGCTCACTGTAAAATTAGAGAAAACAGCCGTGTTTTATTCTTGATCCCAGGATCAAACTCAGAAAGTAACCTTAAGGCAATCTCAACCCTTCAGGAGATCAGTTGCTCTCCAAGGGAAAATCACTTCAGCTGTGTAGGTTGCTTTAGAGAAAAAAGGGTGTTAATAGAAGAATTGCCTTTCTTACTTCAATGCTGTGGACAGTGAGTGGCCAATTTACTCAGACCTGAGGGCTGTGAGCATAGACAGGTGGCTTTCAATGCCCAGCCCAGCTCAAAGTCATGAGAGTAGATCAGAAACTAGATGGGGGTGTTTGGTGTCACTGTCTAAATTGTATAGATATTATTGCCAGACATTTAGGCACACAGTAGGAGAGGGAAAATTTTCTATTCTTCTGCAAACCTGAGTCAGTCTCTCTTTCCTCTTCCCCTTTTTTATTCAACTGCCTCCCTGTTAAACAAACTCTGTCAGATCAGCCTACAAATATTTCCAAACCATTGTCCTTTTCTGAACCTCTTAAATAATGTTCAATATTGACTTGAAACTCCACTTGCCATAAATACATAAACGGTTACTTTTTATGGTGATTGAAGTCAAGTTATTTTCTCTATTTAGAATGTTCTTCCTCATTTCCACTTGTCTAAACCTTGCTGTAATAGATTTCCCAAGAACTGCTACCTCTCCCCATAAGAGAATTTTACCTCCATACTCCAGTGACGGCAAACTTGACCTGTAAATTGCTTTGACTGATGAAATGTGAATGAAAGTTACTTAAGTCACTTCTGAGCAGCAGCTTTATGAAGTATTACATGGTTCTGTCATTATTCTTTTTCCTCTGCCATCAGACATGTGTGTTCCACATAGGTCCTATTCTGTCAGGTTCGTTGCAGAATAAAAGAGATGTGCAGCTGAACCACAATGGACATGCAATACAGGAGGGAAAAAGAAATTTTTGTTGAGATTTGGGGATTGTTTGTCACCATAGCACATGATAGTATACGTTGACTAATGCACTTGTTTATACTTCAAAGCCCAATTTTATGTCATTTCTTCTACAAAATCTTTTATTTCTGTAATATGATATCCCTGGATTTGAATCCTAAATTTGCCACTTTGTGAGTAATGAGACACTGGAAAATTTATTGTCTTTCTAAGGTTTAGTTCCTTTACCTGTAAAATGAGGAGAATACTAATACCTGAAGGAGTGTCACAAGATTTAACATAATTCATGTAAAGTTCTTAGCACTTAGTAGTTAACTGGTATTATTTATCTTCGTAAGTTTTCCATTTCTTATTTATAGCAACTGACATACTGTCTTGCATTTAGGAAATGTTTAATAATTGTTGAATAAATCAATGAATAAAAAATGCTCATTGATATCCATCGTATTTTACGTTACTCTCCAGAGTTAAGGGTGAAGGTCACCATTGATTATCTGGAAGCTCCACCCTGGAATTTACCATGGACCATACAGTTTTAGAAGAGGAGAGCACAGCTTTCATTAGCAAGTTATCTTGATTTCTTGAGAGCCAGAGGAGAAATCAGAGAAGGATTTTCTAGTCTCCTGTGTGGAAGAAAATACTTAACAATTTCTTCAAGGCTGAATAAAGGCATAAACTTGTATACTTTTGCTCAGGTGTCTTCTGTCCCCCTTTTCCAGGAAACTCTGTATGAATGAGCTAAATAATGATTGTAGATAATATTCCTATTATTATCAAAGAGAAAGGATGATTATAAAATAAAATGTGTAAGATTGGATTTTATTAGTCCCTAAATCCTTTTATAAAATGTTCTCATTTCATATAAGGAACATTCATGCTGCTTTTTTATACTTACCCTTCAGGGTAATTTCCTTTTTCCATTCAGAATTCGTCCTGTTTTTTAAAATGACTCCCCAAAGTCTTCCTTTGCTAATAGTTGCTCACCCATCTGTGCATACGCATGCCATCCTGTAATTCTGGTTTCTAAGCACAGAAAAATTTTATCTCAAATGAAACCAACTGGAGGACATAAAATATCAATCAACTTTTTAGGGCTTATCTCCCAAGCACCATCACTATGGATGACGTATCAGATGAAAAAACGTGTGAAAGAGATTTATAATTAAGAATTTAGTCACCTGCGTCTAGATCGGTATTGTTTTCCTCCAATTAGATACTAAGTTTTTAGTAGACTGTCTTTGTATGCTTTAGAGAACTGAGTCAGAAAGCTGGAAATGACTCCATCAACTATTTGTTGATTTACTGATTATCATTTTGCTCAAGTGATGAGTCTTGGCACTGTAATAATACTATCAAGTTGTATACGCAAAGCCAAGGGCTAAATTTTATGGTGTAAAACATGAGTGCAGTAGAAATTAATTAAATGGTCTGAATAACTATGATAATGCTAGATATCGGGGATAATCTTCATGTTTAAGGTATTAGAAGTAAGAAGAAATCAACATCAGCTTCTTTATAACTTGATAAGGGAAGCATAGCTATAAATATAAGCTAGAAGGAGTACAGAAGAGTGAGAGATTACCTTGAACGATCATAGATGGTTTTGCCTAGGAGTTCTGTTTGAGCTGGTTCTGGAAGGAGTGGTCATTATACGGCAAAAGAACGATGTGGAAAAATAAAAGCCCTGATATCAGAAAGCATGGGAGATAAAAAAGTAGTATGTATTTTAGAAAACTAGATCACTTAGACCTGTTGAGTGTGAGAGAGTTGGGTTGGGAGATAACCAGAAAAATAATTCTGTATATGGACTGCAAAGTATTTTATAATTTTTAAGGTGGCAATTTTGATTGACTGGAAGATATGAATAGATGAAGAGAACTGGATGTTCCAGAAAGAAGGTGAGGAAGAATGGAGAGGTTAATCAGGCTATAAGGTATAGGCTGAAGGTAAAAAATAAGCATAGCATTGATATTTGGGTGTGACTGAGTCACCTGAGACCAAACCTCAAACTCATTGTCCTGGTCTAGCTTCCATGATAAATGCATGAAGATTTGAAAGCTTCTTGAGGGTAGGCCCAACAATTTATTCCATTAATTTCTAGCCTCACACTTAATGAATGCCCAGCAAAATAACAGATTTATCAATCTTTTAATTTTTTTCTGCTTTATTCATTCAATGCTGCCTATCAAAACTCTAGCCAGTTGTGCCCCCTCATGCTTTGATTCACATGAGTATTAGATATTCGTGAATATCTGATATTCACATGGTGTCAGCTTTGGGCCAGGTTCTGTTCTAAGTGCTGTGTACATGTTCCTTCATTGCAACCCTCTAAGGAAGCTGGTGCCATATATGAAATTCCTCCTAACAACCTCCTGAGGGTGGTAGTAGAGATAAAAGTCTGAGTCACATCAATCAACTTTCCTAAGTGGAGGAAGTGGGATTGAACCTGGGCAATCTTGGTCCAAAGTCTGAGCATTTAACCACCATGCTCTAGTTTCTAAAGATAGCATATATGTTTGCTGATGGGACCAACAGTGCAAGCATTTGTGTACAGTTTACTTTCTGATAATTTTCCTATTTCTATGACTCTTGGCAATTTGCTGTACCATTTCCAAAGAAACATGACAGAGCGGATGGAAGATCTGCGTTGGAGTGAGTCTGGACTCCACAATACTGGTTGTGTAGCCTTTGATAAGATACTTAACTTCTTTACAACTTTCCCATGACTCTTCATTTGTAAACGGGAATGGAAATTTACATGTTGCAGAGTTGGTATGAAGATTGTGACTAATCCAGGTAAAATTTTCTGGCATATAGTGAGTTCTCAATAAACATTAGCCATCAGAATTAGTTGTTCTTGTTAATGTGTTGGCCACCTGCTTCTCTTGCATCCCTAGGCTTGGATACTTTTGAGAACAGATTAGGTACTAAATAAAGGCTGGCTCACTGGTTGACTGATATTTTTTTTGCCTTGCCTGGGGGAAGACATCCCAGAACAATATGTTACTATTAGTCATTTTTCTCTAATTTGTACACAGTCTCTTTAATAACCATTTGCACTTACATAGCACTTTCTATTAACTGGAGTTGGTTTTACTAACATTAATGAGACTTGCAAAACACCTGTGTTATGGCAGGATAACTTTTCCATCAAAGTTTGTCACAGGTTAAAAAAAAAGCGAATAATTTAACAGAAAAACCAAGACTACAATATTCATATTCCACACACAGTGACTGGTTGTCTTCATTTAGAAGGTGTACTGTTTGGAAGTTCCAGTGCTTTTTCCTTCTTATGACCTTTTCCAACTGAAGTCCACTGCTGACATCAAAGGCCACTGATGTGCAAATTATTTCTGTGTTCATTATTTTACCTCATTCACAGAGCAGGATGATGCTTTGCACTAGTCTCTACTTAAAATGCTCCAGATCCAGTAGGTAACAAGAAGACATGTATTTAGGTCTTGAACAGTACAATTTAATATAAATTCTGTTGGAAAAAGCAAGTCACACTAGTGACATGAACCAATGGCCTACTATATTATTACACAAAGGAACCACTGATATTTGTTAACATAGTAGCTAGCTCTATTACATTTTACAACCTAAACACACATAATTTTTGTTGTAAAGAGTAAAGGAATCTATTTATACAATGTGAGCAATTTTTTAAAACTCAAGCAACAGATAATGAGACAGCTACTAATCCCATGTGGCAAATCCTACTCAAAGAGAACTTTTTCTCCTCTTGCAGCCAATCTGTTATTTGTTATTGTATTTTTTATTTGGTATCCTTTTTAAAAATTGGGTAGAGACCTCCTAGCCTTTTAATCTGCAAGGCAGAAAAATGCTGCACTACTTGTTACTCCTTGCGATCACCATATGTAGAACAGATTATCCAAAGCTGTTTCCCTAGTTCTTCTCATTAATTTTTTCTCTCACTGTCTTACAACATAGGTGGTCTCCCTGGAGTTTTCTCACCAGCTAGATATGTACATTGTTGCTAGTTATTTTACATCTTTGAGCTTCATTTTGCTTTTATCTGTAATGGGGGAGATAAGTTAGAGGTGCTTGCTATTTTTTAAAGTTTTTTTTCTAGCTCTAAATTATATATATTTTGTCACAATGCATTACATTGTTAACAATTCAGTTTTGCTCAATGAACATTGTTTAAGCTGAAGTTAATCAAGAAGTATAGTGCATTTCTGTGGGCAAAGAAATGGTGTAGGTTATTCCATTAGTTTCCTATTGCTGCTGTAACAAGTTACCACAAACTTGGAGGCTTAAATAACACCAATTTATTGTCTTACAGTTACGTAGGTTAGAAATTCTTTATAGGTTTCACTGGAATAAAGTCAAGGCATTTGCAGGGCTATGCTGGTTCTGGAGGCTCTAGGGGAGAATCCATCTCCTTGTCTTTTTCATCTTCTGGAAGCTGCTTCATTCCTTGGCTCATGTCCCCTTTCTTCTATCCTCAAAGCCAGCAACATTGTATCTCTGTTTGTGACTCTTTTTCTCCTCACATTTTCCTGACTGATTCTTTTCTTCTGCCTCCTTCTTTCACATGTAAAGACCCTTGTGATTATACGAGGCCATCCAGATAATCCAGGATAATCTTCTTAAGGTTGACTGATAAGCAATCTTAATTGCATTTGCAACCTTAATTCCACTTTTCATGTAATCTAACATATTTACTAGTTCCAGGAATAAGGATGTAGATATTTTGAGGGGATGATATTATTTTGCTTATGACAGTTATATATGCATTTATCTGTTGTTTTATTTTTTTAAACCAAGCATCTATTATATGCCAGGCACCCTGTTGGTACTGAGAATGGACTAGAAGGAAAAAAATGGAAATATTCTCTGACATGTTGAAATTTATAAAGAAGTGATATGACATGGGTTCTTGTCACAGATGAGCATTAAATTGCAACCATAATAAGGAAGGAGTGATATTATGATACACTGTATGATATGGTTTAGAAGTGTGTCCTCTCCAAACCTCATGTTGAAATGTGACCCCCAATGTTAAGGTGGGCCTAGTGCTACGTGTTTGGGACATGGGGGCAGATCCCTCTTGAATGGCTTGGTGCTGTCCTCTCGGCAATGAATGAGTTCTCACTCCATGAGTTCATGTGACAGCTAATTGTTAAAATGAATCTGGGACCTCCCTCTTTTTCTTTTACTTCCTCTCTTGTCATATTACATACCTGCTCCCCTTTCACTTTCTGCCATGAAGAAAATTTTCCTGAGGTTCTGACCAGAAGCCAAGCTGATGGTAGTGCCATGCTTGTATAGCCTGCAGAACCATGTGCCAAATAAACCTCTTCTTTCTAAATTACTCAGCCTCAGGCATTTCTTTATAACAACACAAAATGAATTAATACACTATAAAAAGATTTTTTGACTTAGTAAAAGTGGCCAGGAAATGCTTCTCTCAGGAAGTGGTGACCATTTAGTTGACATCTAAAGGAGCATTTGGAATTTACCAGATGCAGAAGGGAGGAGAGTGCCACGAAGAAAGAAGAGCATATGCAGAGGTCTTGGAGCAGGAGTGAGCATGGCCATTCAGAGAGACTGCAACGATGCCTCTGTGGCTGGAGCTCCAGCAGGAGGGTGCCATGATGTCTTATGAAATGAAACTATGGAGGTGAGAGGGGCCAAATCATGCTCTGTACCTGTGTTGGCCATGCCCAGAAAACACTATTTGTGCTAATGGCATTTGTGACCTGATCAAATCAGATTTTCAGAAGTTAATTTTGAGGATAGAAGACCCAGTCCCTACCTTCAAGCAGCTCTCAGTAGTTTAATAGAAGTCACAAATATACACATGAGAAGTTAAATAACAAAAATTAAATAGAAAAGACTGACCATAAGATGGTACAGATAAAAGTTCTGATTTTAAGGGATGAGAATCAGTAATCTAAGAAGTTTTTCTGGAAAAAGATAGACTTGTGATAACCATACATATACTTTGATATTGATACTTTATTAAGGACACTAACTACATTAGTTATATTTTGCTAGAGAGCAAATTACTATACATTTAGTGGCTTAAACAATGTTCATTTATTATTCCACAGATTTCTAGGTCAGAAGTTCAGTGTACTGTGTGTTCCCTGCTCAGGGTCTCAAAGGCTAAAAAATCAAAGTGTTAGAGGAGCTGCTTTCCTTTCTGAAGCTCTGAGGGAAGAATCTGCTGCCAAGTTTATTCAGGTTGTTGGCAGAATTCAGTTCACTGTGATTATAGGTCTGAGGTCCCCTTTTCCTTGACATGTGGCCTTCTTCATCTTCAAGCTAGTGAGAGCAAATTCTTCTCATTCTCTGAATCTCTCTAACTTCTCTCTTCTGTTTTTAGGTGCTTACGGGGTTATTTCAGGTCTACCCAGATAATCCAGGATAAATCCTATTTTAAGCTCAAGCGATTAACCTTCATCACAGCTGCAATGTTGCTTTTGCCAAGTAAGTGATAACGTATTCCAAGTACTGATATTAAGGCATGGAATATGCTTGGGAGGGTGGGAGTGGGGGTCATAATACTCCCTGCCATACCCACAGAACCAGACAGAATGGGAAATTCCAAAAGATCTACCTTTGAATTTCTTACATTATGACTGGGGAGATATGTTTAAGTACAATAATAACTATGTTGTTGTTGTTGTTGCATGTGTGTGTTTGATATCATGATCATAAATGCCCATTAGACCCAAGAATATATACATGTTTTAAACAAAACAGGGAGGACTTTGGTCAGCTGTGGAGCACACGACCAACATAAAGCCTTTCAAATTCAGTGTTTTTAAAACAAAGTGTGTGCTGGCCAAACAAAATATACTTGTGGGTAAAATATGACCCATTGGCTGCCAGATGTGAGCCTTGAGATAGGTTCTTTAAAAACTGGTGAAAAAATAAGGTAGAAAAATGACAGAATTTGAGGCACTTGGTGCTAAAACTCTTCATTTCTTTTGTCATCACCAGCATTTGCTAAAATTAATTGTTCCCTCCTCCTTGAAACATGTTCTCTGGAACACCACTCCCTTGGTTGTGTTCCTACTTCAGTCTCCTTTGCCCCTCCTCTTCCCAATTCTGCATGCTGAGGTGCCCCAGGACCTAGTCCTTGGAATTCCTTCCTGAACCACGTTAATTCTTGTTGATCTCATTCAGTCCCTTGGCTATAAATGCCGTGTCTAGAGTGATAACTCTCCAGTTTATGTTTTCAGCCCTGATTTCTCCCCTGAACTCTTGTCATTTCTATCCAGCTGCCACTTGGACATCTCTACATCCATTTCTAATAGCCAACTCTATCCTACTGTGTCCAAACTGAACTTTTCTTTTTTCTTCCCAAACTTGCTGCTCTTTCAATCTTCTTCGTCTCAGTAAATGGGTGCTCCATTCTTTTAGCTGCTCAGACCCAAAACCTTGTGTCACTCCTGATATTTTTCTTTCTTTCACACCCTACATCTCACCTATTAACAAGTCACATGGGCTAGATCTTCCAGGATCTGGTCATCTCTCACTACTAACAATGCCATCACCCTGGAATAATGCAAAACCATGTCTTCTCCTGAATGGCCCCCTTGTCTACACTCTTACCCTGCTACTGTCTATTATCCACACACCAGCCAGAGTGATTTCATTTTAAATGTGAAACCCAAGTCACATCATATCACTCCTTTCTTTATATACTCCAGCAGCTTCCCATCTTACCCAGAATAACTTTTAATGTCCTTCCCTTGGCATACCATCTGGCTCTGCTTGAATCCTTGACCTCATTTCCAATCTTTTCTACTTTTTCATATTACTTTAATCACATCAACTACCTTGCTCTTCCTTGAACAAAGTGCACCCCATCATCCTTCTCTCTTCTTTTCTTACACTGTTGCTTCATTTGGTTGTCCACTTAAATGTTAAATAATAGTGAGATCTTACTTTGTTTAATTTTTAAATAGCATTTACCCTGCATGGCAAATGACATGTTATGTATTTATATGTTTATTGGTCGAGTGACTGTCCTTCCTCACTGAAATGTAAGTAAAATATGTGACATCAAGAACTTTGTTTTGTTGACTGAAGCACTCAGTACCTAGAACAGGGATAGAAATGTATTTATCAAAGGGATTAATAAAATCCGCCCCCCCCCCCGCCCCCAAAAATGACATTTTTCTGTCAGGGCTTTCATTTTGAAGTAGTGAGTCCTATACTAAGTTTTGAATGAAGAGATGAGCTCGGATTGATAGAGGAGAAAAATGAAGCATTTCTGGAAGGGGAGCTAATTCCAATAAAGGCACAAGCTAGAAGTGAGCGAGACACAGATCCTATAAATAACTATTAGTAATTTCTAGTGTTTATTGAGTAATATGTGCCAAGTACTGCTTCACTTTTTAAGTCATTTAATTCTTATAATAATGCTAGTGGGTAGTTGGTATTACAGTTTTACTACTAAATGTTGGTTTAATTCCACTGGCTGCATGTTTAATATAAAAAGACAGCCTTCACCTTGACAAGCAGCAATGATATGATAAAGATTACAGCTCTTTCGAGAACACACCAGACTATTCAATCAGAAATTGACCATGATATGGCACCTATATAAAATCCTAAATATGAATAAAGAACTATGTGTACTGGCATTTATTGCAACATTATATATGAATATAAAACAGTGACAAGTTACTCTTCTTTCACATAAAAGGAAATCCAAGGGTGGGAAAGACACCCCCCGCCCCGAGCTGCCCACACATAAATACACACATTTTCTTCTAAAGAGAGTTTTTGTCTGCTCAAGAATTTAGACAAGTAATTGGTTGAGTTCCCAGAGTTCTGCACCTTAAACCAGAACTCGCTATTTTAATCTAAGAAGAAAAAGAAAAGAAAGAAAACGAAAAGAAAAGAAAACCTCAAGGGTACAGGCTTTACAATCATATAGACCTGTGCTCCAATTCTGGCTCTGTCATTTATAAAAAAAGACAAACTAAGGGGATTTCTCTCATATAATTCTCAGTTTCTTCACCTGTAAAATGGACTTAACAACCGGGTTATATCAGAGGGAATTTTGATGAGATAATTGCTCTTTTCCTGTGAAATTAGGTCTGTTTCACTGTTTCCTGCGTCTTAGGCAATGACTGGAACTGCCATCCATCCAGTTTTGTATTCTAGAACCTATGCCACATCCTTAGCACTTCTCTCACCTTCTCTGTCTTTCCCATGCCTAGATTCTGCCAATGCTGCCACCTATATATCTATCAGAGCCACCTACGTCTTTCCATCTTTTCTCCTTGGGTCTCCTTTACCCTTGTTAGTACAGATTCTCAACTCTTGCTTAGATCACTGTAATAGCCTTCAAAGGTGGATTCATTCCTGTACTTTGTCCTTCTTTCTCTTCATTTCCATATTGCAGTTGAAACAACATTCTTATGATGAAAATATGATCAAGTTCTCTTCTTCTAAACTCACAACTTTATATCTTTCACTGTTTTCTCTTTGATCACAGATATATACACAAATCTATACCTTGTCCCACCTTACCTAACTCTCTTGTCTCATCATGGATTCTCTCCCCACCCCTTTCTTTCTGCTTTCCAACTCACATTCTTTGAATTCTTCAAACACGCCATGCTCCCTACTGCTTCAGAGCTTTTGTGTTCCCTTTGATCGAATGCTTTTGCCTCCGCCCACCCCATTTTCATTTAGGGACCTGCATGATTCAGCCTTTATATCACAGCCTATGTCAGTTTATTTTAATGTGTTTTCTCAGTATCTTGTTACCCCTTTAGAGCTCTGCTATCAATTTGCAATTACAGCATTCCCCACTTATCTGCGGTTTCACTTTCTGCAGTCTCAGTTATCCACGGCCAACCACAGTTTGAAAATATTAAATGAAAAAAATCCCAGAAATAAACAATTCATAAGCTTCCCATTTGCTCGCTGTTCGGCATAGCATGATGAAATCTCACACTATCCCACTTCACCCTGCTCAGGATGTGAACCCTCTTTTTGTCCAGTGTATCCATGCTATATATGCCCCTTGCACTTGAGTCTCTTCATAGGTGTCTGGGTTATCAGATCAACTGGTTGTGATATTGTAGAGCTTGTGTTCAAGTTACTTTTATTTTACTTAATAATGCTTTAGCCATAATAATTTCATTTAGTTACTGTTGTTTATCTCTTACTGTACCTAACTTATAAATTAAACTATAACATAGATACGTATATATCTATGGAAAAAATAGGAAATAGGAAAAACATAGTATTAGTATATGGTTTGCTACTGTCTATTATTTCAGGTCTCCACTGGGCTTTTTAGAACTTAACCTCCTTGGATAAGAGGGAATAACTGTGTACATTATTACCGTAGTCATATGATTAATTCCTCTAGGGGACTCTGTGTTCTGTGAAAGTAGAAACTGTTTGCCTTTGCTGACTCTATCTCCAGTGCTTAGCACCACATCTTCTACATCGTGGATGTTTCATTAACATTTGCAGAATGAATAATCAAATAAGACTTTACAGAACATCTCCACATAGTAGGCTTTCAATCATAGTAGCTATTACCACTATTATCTTTTAGCTGCTTGAGTCATAAAATCACCTGTTTATTCCCTGAAGACTACCAGTTTGGGTACACTTTTGTCTTAATGGCTCCAACATTTTGCAAGAGCAGACCGCAAATGTGCCCCAATAACTGAAAACCTTCCTGTAGGTATGACTCTTTAACTCAACATTTAAGTCTGCATTTAAATATGAAATAATGAATACCAAATAAAATGATTTCTAGTATTTTTTAAAAGGAAGTTTCTGGTAACTAGCCAATGAATCTCTTCTTTTTTAAAGGCCACTCCCAGTTTATAAAAAATAAAACTATCATTAGCATAAAGGATGCTGCCTGTTTCATTTGGTAAGTGAGCAAGCAGCCCATTCTTCTAACAACTGAATCATATTCATGAAGCATCAATAAAAACAGGAGGTTATGACCCAAATCTTTCTTTTATTAAATATAATTGGAATTTCATCTGTTAAAAGATCATGTCTACCTACTCTGATTTTAGACTCTGTCTTTCCAAATTTATTTCCGGCTACTTCTTTTTTTTTTTTTTTTTAACTGCATTCCATTCACACAGAACTGCTTGCTATTTTCTATCTACATCCCAAAAGTTTCCCATTCTGTGCTTTTACTAATGCCTTCTCTGTTGCCTAGTATGCATGTTATTCCAGCAATACTTCAAGGCCCACTCAAGGGAATCTCCTTATTGACCTCCCATTTGGAAAGAAATCTCTATCTCTTGGGTCTTCCTGCAATTCTTTTTCTTTTTTAAATTTTCTGCAATGGCATTGGTGATTTTACCTTTTGTAACTTTATAATGTATTTGTTATGTAGATTTGTTGTATCTTCTGCTAGATTTTGAGATTCTTAAGGGAAGGGTTTATGTCTGACTCAATTATTATCTGGCATCTTACCTGTATATTGATGGCCTTAGATAAACATTTGCTAAATGAATAAATGAAAAGGTAAATATTTAAATGGAAGAAGAGATATACAGATTTTAATAAAATACTGTTAACCTAGAAGAACCTAGAATTCATATTGATGGAATATATCCATGACCCCAGATTATACCTGTCTATAAAACCAAAATGAAAGAAAATCAATATATCCTGAGACAAGCCTTATGTCACTCCTAACCATTTTCTTGAGATATAAAATTAATCAGGGTTCAAAATGGTTTTGTATATACATCTGAACTTTCGTTTTTACTTGTTCCTCATATAACATATTAGAAAAAACATAGTCCTACAAATTGTTGAATAGAAATAAGGACGATCACATTTACAATATT
Source organism: Rhinopithecus bieti (assembly GCF_001698545.2). NCBI lineage: Eukaryota > Metazoa > Chordata > Mammalia > Primates > Cercopithecidae > Rhinopithecus > Rhinopithecus bieti. The sequence goes on along the minus strand of NW_016803776.1, from coordinate 2,369,908 downwards.
GAAGAGCTGGAGGGAACTGAATATAGCAAGTCCATTTATAGACTTCATTCATGGGGTTATCCAGCCCATATAAATAACAAGCACTGATATGGTTTGCCTGTGTTCCCACTCAAATCTCTGAATTGTATTTCCCAAAATTCCCATGTGTTGTGGGAGGCACCCGGTGGGAGTTAATTGAACCGTGGGGGCGGTTTCCCCCAACTGTTCTCGTGGTAGTGAATAAGTCTCACGAGATCTGACAATTTTATAAGGGGCTTCCCTTTTCACTTGACTCTCTCATTCTCTCTTGCCTGCTGCCATGTAAGTTGGTGCCTTTCGCCTTCCACCATGATTGTGAGGCCTCCCCAGCCACGTGGAACTGTCAGTTCATTAAACCTCTTTTTCTTTATAAATTGCCCAGTCTTGAATATTACTTTATCAGCAGCATGAAAACAGACTAAGATAGGCATCACCACTGAACATAGTATCTGGATCAAGGATGGCAAATACCAGGTACATACACTTCTATTTCTGCATTCAGTGGATAGAATAGACATCACTCATCAAACCTGACATTCTTTCCCACCAACAGGTGTGATCTTAGAATTTTTCCTAACCCAGCACTCCAGATACCACTACCAGTTGAGATATACAAGGTATATCTCAAATCTAAATGATTCTACATGATGGAGGAATTTTCTCAAGGTCTTTTAGTTTTAGTTTGTTTTAGTTTCAGGTGACTAATAACACATTTTAAGTTATGTAAAACTTCCTGAACCCAGTAAGGGATATGTATAGATCATTACAGAATTGTATGGGTGAGTAAAGCAATTTCTCCAGTGATCACAGTACACCTGCTCTTCTGTGATGCCTCCTACAAAAGCCACGCTGTAGGCAAAAATGCCACCTAAACTGTATTCATTATTGAATCTGGTAGATATCAAAGCCTCCTAGGCAATTGACTCTAAAACTATTTTTTTTTCTGGAAATAATAGATTGCTTAGGAAAGGCTCAAATGTGTGTGTGTGTGTGTATGTGTGTGTGAGAGAGAGATAGAGCGACTTCATCTGAATTCTATTAAGGTGTTATGTCATCAACTTTTCTAGAAGCCAAAAATAGCCTAGGATTCATTTTTGAATTTTGTGGCCTAGATCAAGAATAGTACAGGGAACTTTCACTGACTGCAGTTACTTGTTGATATGTAGGCCTGGACCATTGGTTCTCAACCAGGGGCAATTTTGTCCCCAAACCTCTCCTAAGGGATATTATCAATATCTGGAGACATTTTTGGTTGTCAAAGCTGAGAAAGGATGTGCCACTACCACTACTGGGTAGAGGCCAGGGATGCTTCTAAACACCCTGCACTGTACAGGACACACCCCACAGTACAGTCATCCAGCCCCAAATGTCAATAGTACGATTTTTGAGAAATTCTGATTTAGAGAATTGCTCTAGAATGTTAGCTCACTGAGGTCAGGGATCTAATTTTCTTAAGAGTCCATAGCACAATGCCTGGGAAATATTAAGTGCTTATTATTTCTTAAATGATTGAATGGAAGAATGCATGAACAATTCAATTTTAGCAATTCATGACATTGCTTAGGAAATGGAGTGATTCTTACTTTATCTCATAGCCTCTTTGACCAATGAGCATGACCACACTTTAAGCCAGTAATGATGGAGTTCCCAGTGTACTGAAGAGGTAAACAAATACTCTTGCTTTGGCCCAAAATAGCAATCTTCATTGTGGAATTAAACAATGAAGAATTGATGACTGAAAGATCTATGACAGTATCTCTATCGTTGGAAACGTAAGACTTTCTCTTTAGGCCATGTATGGGTTCTCATCAATTTTTGGTTGTGAGGATAAATTATTTTAAGACATATTTTTCTCTCTTATTGCCAAGTTAACTTTTGCTATATTAATTATAGTAACAACAATAACAAAAAAAAGATGGTCAGTCTTCCCAGTCCATATGTTGGAGTTGAGTCCTTGACAAAATTATTTCCAATTATTTATTATCCAAAATATTATCAAAACAGCTAAAAGAACTTGAGTATATAAAGTTCAAGATACTGTCATAAGTTCTTTGGGAATTAGAACATATATTATGAATCTCTGTATTTCTAGGACTCTGCTCTGTTGGGGTGATTTTTGTCTTAAAACTCAGCTTGGGCATAGTTGGACATGAATCTGTCAGGGTTTCTTTGAAAGCTATCTCTTAGGTCTGATCCTGTGACTTCTGTCAGTCACTGGGTAAAAACAAAGTTAAAAAAAAAAAAAAACTCATGCAGGAGGAAAAGAATTGACATTTGTCAAGCAACAGCATGATGCCAGGTCTTAAAAATATACCTTTTTCTCAATTAATCCTCATAACTAATACATGAATATGTATTATGTCTTTGTGTGTTTTACAGATGAGGAGGCTGTTACTCAGAGAGGTTAATAACCTCCACCAGGATCACTCAGATATAAGTGGCAGAGTTTACATAGAACCCAGATCTGTCTTATCCCAAGGCCTCATTTTTTCCTGCCATCTAATATTTACTTATTTAGGCCTCTGACTAGCTACAAGTGTGTTCATTTACCCAGATATTTCCTCTTCCATATTTAAAAGAATAGACATAAAGTATGTAGAAAGTATGGTAAACAGTAAAATAGATTGACAGTAAGTTTCAGTTTTTTTTTTAAATAAAGTAGCAAGAAAATTCCTCTCCTGAGCTAATATATTTAAATATGTTAAAAATATTCTAGACAACTACTGTAATAAATCTGGTTTCTTTTCAAGAGAAGCACTTGCAAAAGGCTGGGTTGCATGACAAAGTCCTTCCAAAAAGTTCTATAAACAACCTCCCATTATCCATATCCTTATCCACACACACAAACACATACATACACACATTTCTCAAAGTAGGTTTGAAATGCTCACTATCTATAACTTGCGAATTACTTAAATTTTCTGATCTAATGAGTGACATGGGAATAATAATTTCTGCCTCACAAAGTTATTGTAAAGATTGGATAAGGTGATGTGGTTAAGACTTTAGAACAGTGTCTGCATATTGCAAATATTCTCTATGATTTCCCTCTCTGATCTTCACAGAGGACAAGCACCTTGGGGTCCTACTAGCGATTCCTTGGTGTCACATGTTAAGATAACTTTGTTGATATTCCATTTTCCCACCATCCTAGTGGAATTTCAAGGAGCCTCTTGAAATTAGTTCATTGTCAGTCAACGAGTTGTACGAAATTGCTTTGTCATCTTCCCTTCAACCACTTGGATATCATCCTCAAGACGACTCCTGAATAGTCCGAATCTGCCTGTTAACAAGCTTTATTCCCAGGATTTATCAATCCCTGGGAAAACATAATGGAACATAAATTGTGGTGACCTTCTGTAACAGTCATATATAACTCCGAAGCAATTAACATTTACAATTTAGATGTATACATGTTTGCTTTTTTTTAAAACAACCTCAAGAACCAAAGTTTGAGATGCATATAAGCAATAAGAAATGTCTTATGGCTCTCTAACACACTAGATTTTCCCAATTCCTTAAATAGTCTGATTATTTTCATGATCACAACCAATGTTGATCCCAGTATGCCATTATAAAAGCTCCTTTATCAATCAAAATTGTATTGGTTCAAAAAGACAAATCTTGCTTTCTCCAAATGGTATCTCCCAAAGAAGATGTTCTGTGGACCACATCTAAGGGAACTGTGTCTATATCAAACCTGACTTTTAACAGAAATGGGAAACATGTTGCATTTTTTGCTCCATGGTCATTCTTTGACTGAACAGTGCAATTCATGCTGAGAAATGTACTCTCAAACTGTGTATCAGAGCTCCAGAATTCTGGAAAAAATATTGTGCCTTTATCATTTTGATGACTGATTTTAATGATTCCAGCATGAGATACTTTCTTCACTAACCAAATGCTTAAACTTCATGTTTCGATATTAGCATAGAAAGCAAAGTGAGCTCAAATGTATCTCCAACCAGTTTGCCTTATATATGAATAGCCTTATCTTCTACCAATCAAGAAAATTATCTTCCAGGATAAAGCCTGGGGTTAATCTTGAAGAACTCGAACTTGTGTAAGTAATTGGATTGTTGTTGGAAAAGGATAGAAGTGGCCACCAAACAGATCATGGTTTATTCAGGAAAAAATAATTCTGCGGTTGTTACCTGTTCCACAAAATGCTCAACCCCATCTTGCTTTTTCAGATTCAATTTTCTTTCCCAGATCATTCCAGAATTGCAACTAAATATAGTGCTTTTTAAACTTGCCAAGTTGTGACTCCCTATAAGTTAATTTGGAAATATCTGCCACAGGTATTGACAGAGTGACCAAAGCAGACCTGTGACTTTATTTCAGGGAGAAGTGCCTGGCAGGAAAACCAAGTGATGTTATATTTCAAAGGATTTAGGCAGGCTAGGGAAAAAAATGCAGTGTCTGAAAGAAAATTTTACATTTACTACTTCCTAGTCTTTTAGATGCTCCCATTATGGCAGTTGCAAACAAACAAATAAAATTACAATAAATTCAAGCAAGCAGTCACACAAACAATCCAAAAAAGGAAATATGTGTATGTACTCTACAAACTGAAAGCCCCAGGGTTGATTAGTAATGAAATGCCTGTGGAATTAAAATAACATCAGAAAGATGTTTTAGAATAATAAACTGTCAAAAGTGAACCGCCCTACTCAAGATTCTGCTCGTTCCCCGCAAAGAGTTTCCAACACATTCTGGAACACGAGGAAAGTTCCTCATTTGCAAAAGTACAGCTAGCAGAATGGGTAGAAGGCAGGCAGAAGACTTTGTCTTTTCCTTCTCTCTTCATTGTGGCCGTGATAAAAAGCTCCAGGGCCTCCTGTCCATGACCTTAGTCCTTTGCAGAAGGCTGGTGGGGGGGAGTGCAGGCCGGGCTCAAGCTTGCCATTAGTCAGTGATCTGTGAATAGCTCTCGGTCCCTTAATGACGTGAGCGCAGGCTCCAAAGGGAGCGGGTGACTCAGAGCGCAGGAGGCTTGGAGATTGCCTGAGCAGCCATTAGCACGTCATTGGTAATCCCAGCGACACCTTTCACATCCGCGGTATTTGTCTCCATGCTCTCCGCGGAAGGCTGCGAGAATGTTTTATTTAAGGGCTCTGGGCTGCCTTCTGCCTGACAGGATTGCTTGTCTGCAGGGCTTACTAACACTTGCAGATCTTCCAAGAGAAGAGGGGTGGGGGATGCGGAATTCCTAGTATAGTTACAGGCCATTTCCGTGAACGCAGACATTATGCCTCTGCACGTTGGAAATTGCATGGCAGATTAAAACTGTAGCCCTTGTCCTTTCACTTCATGACAGAAAGCAGCAAAGGAAAGGCTCAATCATTGCTGCCCCAAGTCTGCTTAATTCCATAAATATCTATTAAACGTCTACTATGAAAGTAGTATAATATAAAATAGCGGTCAAGAGCACATCTTCTGGCAACTGATAGAGCTGGATTTGAATGACAGTTCTGTTGCTATTTGTATGACTTTAGGTGAGTTAAAGTCTCTGAGCTCCGTTATCTGCAAAATGAATATAACAGTGACCTTCCCAAAGGATTATTGCAAAGGTTAAATGATAACAATGTATATATAGCACTTGGCAAATAATAAGCACACAAGTGGCAGCTCTTTGATTTCTACGTACTGAGCACTGGGCTAGGTGCTGGGCTACTGGGGCACATAGGACACAGTTCCTCCTTGAAGGAACTCACAGAGCAAGGAGAAGCAAACAAGGAGACAAACAATTGTAGTGTGGGGGTGATAAGCCTATATTAGTACCGTGGTTCTAAAATTTTAATGTACATTAGGATGACCTGGGGATCTTTTTAAAATGAAGATTTTATAAGGAACTTAATTAAGCAAAAAAAAAAAAAAAGGCGAGAGAGAAACAGAATCATTAAAGAGTAGGCAAAAGACGTCAACAGGTCTTTCTCAAAAGAAGACATACAAGCAGCTAACAAATATGTGAAAAAATGCTCAACATCACTAATCATCAGGGAAATGCAAATCAAAACTACAATGAGATACTATCTCACACCAGTCAGAATGGCTATTACTAAAAATTTAAAAAACAACAGATGCTGAGGCTGTGAAGACATGGGAAGGCCACTGTTGGTGGGAATGTAAGTTAGTTCAGTCATTGTGGAAAGCAATTTGGAGATCTCTCAAAGACTTAAAACAGAACTACCATTTCAACCCAGAAATCCCATTATTGAATATATATTCCAAAAGAAAATAAATCATTCTACCAAAAAGACACATGCACTAATATGTTCATTGCAGCACTATTCACAATAGCAAACACATGGGATCAACCTAAGTGCCCATCAGTTTTGGACTGGATAAAGAAAATATGGTACACATACAACATGGAATACTATGCAGCCATAAAAAAGAACAAAATTATGTCCTTTGCAGTAGCATGGATGCAGCAGGAGGCCATTACCCCAAGTGAATCAACGCAGGAACAGAGAACCAAATACTGCATATTTTTACTCATAGGTGGGAGCTAAACATTGGTTACTCATAATATAAAATGAGAACAATGGACACTGGGGGCTGCTAGAAGGGGGGAGGCAGAAATGGGGGCAAGAGTGGAAAAATTAACTCTTGGTTACTATGCTCGGTCTCTGAGTGATGGGATCAATCATAATCTAAACTTCAGCATTCTGCAATATACCCAGGTAACACACCTGCACATGTACCCCTGCCCCCACCCCCCCAAATCTAAAATAAAGGTTAAATCTATTAAAAGAAAAAAAAAAGGAGAAGATTTTGATTCAGTAGTTCTGGCAGGGGAATGCTGAGAATCTGCATTTCTATCAAGCACCAGGTATTGATGAGGGATGCTGGTCCAAAGACAGTACATTGAGGAGCAAGAACCTAGAGCAATGGATGTATAGGTACGTGGAGAGCAAATAAAGGGGCAGCAGGTTCTGCTGAGTCCACCTTTGAGTTTCTGGCTTGTGGATGCTAAACACTTTGCACCCTCTCTTCCAGTTCTTCTGTCTCCCTGCTAGCTGCCCAGGACCTCATTTGAATCCAACACCAAACACAAATGTATAATGCTAAGCAAAGGAAGGGACAGGGAAGCCAGGGACAACTTTGGAAAAAACAAATCTTGAGCTAGTTCTTCAAAGCTGTGGTGGACACGCATGGTCACCTAGATAGGTGGGAGAAAAGAGCAGGCAAGTATGCCTTTACTGTCAAGTGCATGAAATTGTTGGTTTAACATATTTTAAGAGCTAAGGAATATGCAACAGGAGTTAAATATAGTTATTGAACATTTGCCACATTTATGAACTTCAAAAATGTTAAGAGAACATTTTTATTTTTTCCTTCTCACACGGGAGGCTTTGGAAATGTGTACAATTAGCACGGATTATCAACCCCAGTGGGTGGGGAGTCCCATGTGCACCTCCCACGATTTCTTACGAGTGTAACTCCTGCAGGCAGCACCAAGCAAACACAGCTCTGGCTGTTTTCCTTTTGACAACTAAGGTTTCATTCCAAATCAAACCTAGAGGCAATGCTTGGGCTTAATTGTAGGCATTTCAGAGTTGGAATGGTTAGATTCGCACCCAGCCTGTCTGCAAATCTGCGTTTGGGAAACTGACACTTTCTAGCATGGCTTTTCCATATTATCTTTATCTTTCCTTCCATTTGTCCACACCTCCAAGACGCTGCTCATTTGCATTCTCCTGCCTGGGGTACTCTCCCAGCTCTCCTTAACCAGTTGAATTTTAAAACCTAGTTCATTGTTCTAGTCTAGGCAATCTTCATCCCACACTATATTCTTTCTTTTCAACCAGATCATCCAGCTGCAACTGTTTAAGACTGTAAGGTCTTTTTTTTTTTTTTTTTTTTTTTTGAGATGGAGTCTCGCTCTGTCGTCCAGGCTGGAGTGCAGTGGCACGATGTTGGTTCACTGCAACCTCCACCTCCCGGGTTCAAGCGATTCTCCTGTTTCAGCCTCCCAAGCAGTTGGGACTACAGGCAAGTGCCAACATGCCTGGCTAATTTTGTGTGTGTGTGTGTGTGTGTGTGTGTGTGTGTGTGTGTATTTTTAGTAGAGATGGGGTTTCACTGTGTTAGCCAGGATGATTTTGATCTCTTGACCTCATGATCCGCCCGCCTCAGCCTCCCAAAGTGCTGGGATTACAGGCATGAGCCAACCAACGCACCCAGCCTGTATTCTTTCTACTACCTAGTTGCCAGACATTTACATGGTAGGGGTCACAGCCTTAAACACTAATAGTGATTAGGGGCATTTGCTTTGCAGTTGGTCTGTCCTGGGTTTGAATCGCAGCTGTGTGATTCAATAACTGTCTAACTCTGAGAAATCACAATAGCAACAGCACAACCACACTAACTGTTAATAATGAACATTTCTTGAGTTCTTATGGTGTGCCAGGCCATTGTGCAAGTATTTTATGTATACTCTCTTATTCAATCATCATAACAACCTTATGAGGTTGATGCTCTGTTGCTTTGTCAAAGTCTTAACTTATTCATCTGTAAAATGAGGAGAGTAATTGTGATTTCAGTAATAGCCACCTCGTGTGTAAATAAGATGATATATGCAAAAAATTTGTCACAGTGTGTTACATGAGTGAGTATGCATATGTGGGCCTGTATGGACACACAGACACACAGAGACATCCTCACACAGACACACAGACACACACACACACACACACACACACACATATATATATGCACGTATATATATATGCTGAAACTATGTACTTGGGCAGCCCAAGCACTTCAAACTCATCTTGAAACACCAGCTCCTATTCTTTTCTCCCCTATTCCAGTTATTCACATTACCACCCACCCACTCACTCAAGCCAGTAACCTCAGATGCATCCTAGGTACAACTTGTTACCATAGCACATACTATGGTGCCACACACTTTATTTAAAAACCTAAGCACTTTATCATAAAAACCTTATGGGAGGTCTGTATCCTTATAATTCACATTCTACATTTTGATTAAACTTTAATACACAATCCTGTGAGGTATGTACTTATTTTAGAGATGAGTAAACTGAGGCACAAAGTGAATAAGTAACTGGCATGTAGTCTCAGCTTGGCCACAGTGCTATCCTCAGGCCCATTTCTAATTGATCACCATGTCCTACTTATACTACTTTATAGATGGTTTTCTAATCCATACCCTTTTTTTTCCAATTCCCATTGCCATTTCTTAGAAATTTGCTACAATCACCTAATTGTTTTCCTTGTCTCTAATTTTTCACCCCTTCTAAATTATCCTCCACCTGCTACAACACTGACCTTTCTAGGATGCACAGTTATTATTAATCTTTAGTTTATCATCTTTCAATGGTCCTAATATCTCTTCGAATCTAAGTCTGAGTTTTGGGTCCTCCATCATGTGGTCTCTCATCTTTTGTCTCCTACTTTTCCTATTTGTTACTTTATAAGTGAATTGAATTACTTGTGCAGTTACCAGAATTCCCACTGTAGGCAGTGTGGATAGAAAAACAATAATAATGAAGGAACCAGGTAGTGTATTAGGTCTTTATGTATGTTATGAATCTATTCAATCTTTGGAACAACCCTATGAGGTCTATACTACTGTAATTACTATTTTACACACAAGGCACAAAGTGGCTTACAAACTGAGGCAAAGAAGATTAAGTAACTTGCCCAATTTCACACAACTTAAATTTAAATCCAAGTAGTCTTGGCTCCAGAGTGTATGCTCTTTGCCAACATGCTTGGAAAAGCAAGTAGGGTATGCTGATGAAGTGAGAATGTATTTAAAGAAAGATCAGCTCTCTACCCAATCAGGTGCCTAAGGAGGGCATAGTCTGGTCTACATCCTTGCAGGTCCAGAAATCTGATCTCAATGCTATTCCTGCCCACACTCACAATGACCTGATTTATGAAGCCAGAATGCCAATTTACTAAGTTACAATGAGATCTACAACTCTCCATTGAACTAGATAGACCATAGAAACACATCGTCCTTTTGTAAGTGCAGTATCAGAAGAGGATAAATAGGTATATAATTCTCATATGCTTTATACTTCAAGCTCTGATAGCCTACTTCATTCATCTGCACTACTAGGATATACCTTTGAGGTGGACAGGATGCTTTCGTTTGCCTAACAGCCTCCTCACCTTACCACTCTGAGACAAGGCTTGGATTGGCACTGACCTATTACTACTACTGCCTTACTCATCTGTGGGAATATCCTATGATTATTTCTTGATCTATGTTCATACTCTTAATCTGGTTACAGATACAGGAGTCATTCTTTCTCTTAAGGTTTGTTTTGAATGTCTCAACTCCAGTTCATAATGTGTGGATTTTATTGGTTAATGACTGGAGAACAGTTATATTTTCTTTTCTTTCAACAATGTTGATCAGTTTATAACCTGGATTCCTCCAAGTTTTCTCACAACTCTTTGCCTTTACATATACTAGTCACACTACTTGACTAACTCTTTAACTCCAGGAAATGGTCTCCTATTTGGCTACACCAGGTTGGGTAACCCACTTGCATGTGTGCACTACCTTGCTATCTTCACAATGACATTTTTCATGATGTGTCTACTTACTTGTACTTGCAATTACATATGTAAGGCCTTCATTTTCTTTGTATATCTGGCTCAGAGTCTTCCATGAGATTGAAGTCAAGATATCAGCTGTGGCTATATTCTTCTAAAGGTTTCACTGGGTCTGAAAGATCTGCTTCCAGTGGATCTCACTCACATACCCAGCCAATTATTGCTGGTTGTTGGATATCAGCCTAAGTTTCTTGCTACATGGCTCCATCCTTAGGGCTACTTCAGTGTCCTCATGAAACAGCAGCTGGCTTCCCTTGGAGTGAGTGATTCAAGATAGCAAGATGGAAGTGATGCAAACCATTGTTTCCGCAATATGCTATTGGCTGCACAGATCATTCCTATTCAGTCTGGGAGGGACTAGTGTGTGACTACCAGGAGGCCATTTTGGAGGCTGGCTACCACAGCCTGAACTTGCCTTTGTCTGTCTTGCTGATTACAAACACGGACCCCAGTGCTTGTTGAATAGTAGAAGCTCTATAAATAGTGACTGAAGCCAAAAGATAAAGGAAAAAAGATAAACGGGGGGGGAAGAAGAGAGAGAGAGGGAAGGAGAGAAGAAAGGAAGAAGCAGAGAAAAAAAAGAAAAAAAATATTTCTTCACCTGTATCCCTGGCAGAATTATTGGCTGCTTAAGGATAGGGACTGGGATGTTCTTCAAAAAATCATTTTAGCTGAATCAGTTTGTTTCTAGCTTAGCACACACTAGAATCTTAATGGATGTCAGTTGATGAATGATTGAATGTATGAGTGATGAGTACATGAATGAGTACTGAATTAAAGCAAATTTGTCTGTTTTCTGACTTTGAGCAAAAGCTCACTGAGGGCTAGAACTGGATGATTTCCTGCTTTACCCTTGTTATGCCTATGATGGTATTGAGCTCACATTAAGCCCCTATAAATATCTTCATTGAATGAATGTGTGAATAAATGAACAGGTCATAGAAATCGCTATCTAATGAAGCTTTATACATATTTTATGTAATTTGTATAGTGCAGGAATATAGTATACCAGCACAAAAGCCCAGTTTCTCTCCTTCCTTTTCATCTCTGTCTAAACAGCAAAATAGTGGCTGGTATGTTCATAGAATATATCAATTTTTGGGGGAGGGGAAGGAAGGTTGTCTCTGCTGTTTGCAAAGTAAATGTGCTGCTCTTAAAAAGTGTCTACAAAAGGATTCTCAAATGTAGCTTCTAAGTTCACTTGCATTATAAATTGAGATGCTTCTTTTAGTCCAGGCCTTTAAAGTTTATTTTCTGTAAAGGAAATGGTGGTTCTTTATTTTTGTGTAGTACTGAATAGTTTACAGAATACTTTCATATTCGTTTTTTCATTTAATCCTTAGAGTAACATTATGGGATGGGTAATATTATCCATGATTTTTAAGTTTAAGAGGCTGAATTTTTGCTAGGTTGTGATTGTCCAAGATCACATTATTTTGGATGTAGCAGAGCTAGAAAGAGAACAAAAACCACTCTTCCAATTCTCAAAATTTCCCCTTTAACAGAAAAGTCACAATACATGTGTGTGTGTGCACGTATCATTTCTTTCCATATCCTGAAAACTCTCAGAAGTTTCCATTTTATTTTAAAAAATGTGGTCCAATGTCATCCATAGCCTTGTTAAGAGAATGACTGAAACAGCAGACAACAGTAGTAAATCTAGAAAGTAGGCAGTTTGTGTCAAAAAGGTCTGGGGACAAATGCAAATATCTCAGCTGGAGGGCAGAGGCTGTCTTTGGACAGAAACTGTTACAGGTAGGTGGGAGGTGAGTTAAGATAGTCTGGTAGGAAACACTCTACCTCAAGATATTGACTCAAATATAGAGTTCTTGCCTTTTTTGGAAAACAGAAAAAAGAAATAAACTCACACAACTTAAGAACAAGGAAGTGCATTGCATAATTATAGGGAAATCGCCCATAAATAAAATGCTGGAATTACAGCCAAGCCTCAAGAAACCCAGAAAACTATCAGCCATCTCTTCTCTGTCCTTGCTCTGTTTCTGAACGCATATGGGAGCTCATCTTTTCTTCTCTTGAGAATTTTTTTATCCCTTTTTTCTTAAATTGGTTATTCCTATTCACTCACTTATAGCAAATGATTCATATATTTTCTAGTTGGCAGTCTGTGCTCCCCATGACATTTCTGCTTAGGTTTCTTCAAAGTATCATAACCATTTAGTGTCCAGATACCAAAAGCATAGAAGAGTAAATACGAGTAGTTGGTCTTGGGCAAGTGTTTGCTTCTGGTCCAAGTTGTCATGATCAAGAAAAGAGATGACATAGTATGAATATCGAGTCCATGATTGTAGGCTGTATGGTTCTCTAAGAAGAAAGTATGGATGTTGAGAAAATGAATACAACTTCTGGTTCATTGAAGACCTTATAAAACCAAAGCTAAGATAAGCAAAACCAGGATACAGTTGAAGAGCACTAGATGCAGGATTAAAGCATGATCATTAGCAGGAGGACTTAACATTGAACTTCTAAGCTACTTATCTAGGGATCCTTAAGATGGCTTTAAGTAGGCATAGAATTGTTCCTGGTCCCAGCTTGTGGTACAATGGAACTGAGAGTGGGGGTGAGGAGTCTTAGCTGAGAAGACTGGAGTGCTTCAGGGGTAGAGAGTCAAGATCATTAGGCTTTTTAAAGCCAGGAGAGCCAATTCCTTATCTGCGTTAAAGCTTTTCTAAGACGAAAATTTTGGCTTTCTGGGTAGACCCAACAGGTAGGCCTGACTGCCTTGATAAAAATAGCAACATTAAAATCCCCAGGCAGCTTATGGAGCTATACTTGTCATTGAAGAAGGCAGAAAACCAACATCTGAGGAGCAACTGCTATGGGCCAGGTACTTTTCCTACGTTATTTAATTCTTCCATAGCAATCCTCTGAAGCAGTCATTAATATCACCCTTATTTTACAGAGGAGGAAATGGATTAGGTAATAAACAAACAACACTCTGCTGCTCAAGCTACCAGGCAGTCTAAGCCCTTTTTAGCTTCAGCTCTTCCCCATCTCTCTTCTTTTTTCTTTCTCTTCTTTCTTCCCTTTTCTTTTTTTCTTCCCCTCTTCTCCTTTTCCTCCTTTTCTTCTTTTCCCTCCGCTTCCTTTTCCTTTCCATTCCATTTCATTGCATTTTTTTAAAGACTTTGAATCAGACTTTGTTTCTCAGTGCCTTTTTGGACTCCATATTTGCTACACTCTTTTAATTAATCAGATCTGTGAGTGTTTTGTTCTCTGCCATCACCTGCGATGTTGATGGTAATGCTAGACCCAGAATTACCTGTTCCTAGTTCCCTACTCTCCCTATAGAACTGCCCATCCCAGGACACTTGAGTGGCTTTTTTGACCCAAGCGCCATTGTCCTGAAGGTAATGGTAACTGCCCATTGCTGTTACCATCATAGTCGCTATTTACCACTGTCATGTTATGGAGCCTCTTTTACTTTTTGGCAGTCAACAGTTAGCATTTCTTTTTCAAACTTGAAATGCCCAAAGCACTCCTCATTATTAGCACAAGGGTCTTAAGACTCACACTTTCACTCCAGTCAGATTTGGGCCCAAATGTGATTACAGTGAGAGCAATTGTGATGATAAATCTGGCCAGCTCCTCTGTAACTCAATCAGTTGGACACTAACAAAGGGAATTGGTAAGGGCTTCAGGGAAGAGTCAAGACAGCAATTAAGGGGCTGGCCTTTAAAGACAATATTGGAAATATTTAAGCCTTTACATTTGGGTCTGGTGGCAGAGAAAAAAAGGTTATGATCCCATAGAACATGCTGAAGAGTAATTTCTCCCGTGCTATGGGAGCCTCTGTGAGATTGGGGTAGGAGTCCACAATGGCGCTCTAAGACGCTGTCTGTGGGTTTTCCCTTGCTCCCCCCCATCTCCTTTAAAAAATCATAACATCATGACAATATTATTACTGTTGTTAGGAAAAGGAGACAACAAGCTAGAGTTCCTTTCTTATCCCACACAACTCTTGCTCTCATATCCTCTGCTCCACCAGCATCTCTGTAACCCAATGAAATGTAGATGTTTCAGTCCTCATTCTATGTAAACTTTCTACATTCGACACTCTTATCCACTTCCTTTTCACCTTACTCTCCCGTTATTTTCCTCCTACTTTCTTGCATATTTTTTCCCTAGGGTTCTTTGGGTTATTCTCATCTTATATCTGACCTTCACATTGCTAACACTTATGTAGCGCTTAATATGTATCAGGCACTTGTCAAACCACCCTATATACATTATCTCAGCAAATCCTCCTAACAGCCCATGAGAAGTCATCCCAGCTTTACAGATAAGGAAATTGAGACCCAAGAAAGTTATATAACTCTTAGAGTAGGGGATCTGAACTTAGGAAATATAATTATGGCATCCTTGTTTTTGACAACTACACTAAACTGCTTCCGTTTATTGAAATTCCTCGTACTCTTGTTCCTAAACCTTCTTCTCTTCTCAGTCTGTACTTCCTCTCCAGGTAGTTGTGGCAATTCCTGTGGCTTAAATTACTATCAAAGGCCAATAACTCCCACAATTGTATTGATAATCCTGACCTCTCTTCTCACCCCTAGATATTTATATTCAACCATTACTAGCCATTTCCACGGAATACCCAACAGAGACTTCAAATAAAACATGTTCATATTTTTAAGACTCATTGTTCATCTCCTTCCCACCACTTGTCACAATTGCAGTTAAATAATTACTTTTGTAATTATTTGCTTCTGTCTTCTGTGTTAGAATGGAAACCTGATGAGAGCAGAAAACCTGTTTTGTTCATCTTGGTGGCTACAACTTCTATCACGGTGCCTGGCCTACTCCAGCTGCTCAAAACTCCTTTTTGGAATGAATAACTTTTTGAATGAGTGAATAGGAAATAAATTTTTAAAAGAAAAAAAGTCCTATTACACTTTTCATTTTAATATACAACTTTCTAATGTCAATCAATCCCTTGCATACATTTTAAATAAGTCATATTCATACTGAGTTACAACTTAGTATTCCCTTCTTTTCACCTAACATTAAATCTTTAAATAGTTTCCATATGTATTTTATTATGTTAATATTGCATGTGTTAAATAACAGTTCTCTATACTGTTGGCAAAGATTTCCTCCCAACATTTAATTAATATAGGCATATTTGTAATAAACGTTTTTATGCACACAGCTATGTTGTTCTTGTGAAATATTTTCTTAAAATAAATCCCTAGAAGTATTCCAAGTTTAAATGGCATGAACATTGTTATGTGTGCTGACATATATTATAAAATTACTATAAAAGATGGTTGCATTGACACCACTTACAGCAATAGATGAGGTTTTGATCAGTATTGGCAACAGCATCTCAGTTTCTGAATGCAAACTTGGATGAATTGCAGAATAGCAGATGGAATGTTTTTTTATGTACAAAAGAATCTTACTCCTGGCCCAATTATGTTATCTTTGTACCTGTCATTTAAAATATTTTTATTGTGATAAAATATATGTAACATTAAATTTACCATTTTCATAACTTTAAAGTGTAATATCAGTTGCATTAATAACATTGTATAAGTAACATCACTGTCTATTCCAGAACTTATTCGTCATCTCAAATAGAAACTCCCGTACCCATTAAATAGTCACTCCCCATTTCTCCCTTCCCCTACTCCCAGGCCCTGGAAACCACTAATCTGCTTTATGATTTGCCTATTCTGGATATTTCATATAAATGGAATCAGGTGTTCAAACAAAAAAAATGTACATATTCATGGCAGCTCTATTCACAATAGGGAAAAGCTGGAAATGACCAAAATGTCCATTAACAGATAATTGAATAAACAAAATGTGAGATGTCCATACAATGGAATATTGCTCAGCTATAAAAATGAATGAAATACTGATATATTCTACAATGTGGATGAACCTAGAAAACATTATTCTAAGTTTAAAAACATAGATATTCATCTCTTTTATACTTCATCAAACCATTTTAACAGTGTACATCAACACAAACAGCTTAAGAAGATGAAATACATTTGAAAGGAACAAAAGATGCAGAAAAAAATACAACCTAAAACACTCACTTTCTAGGACTGAGTTTATGCTAATTAAATTTAAGCATTTATTGAGTACTACTGGGAGTCAGACACTATTCTATCTGCTAATGCTATAAACTGAATAAAAAACAGCCCTGATTTCAATAAAATGATGTACTAGGAAAGATATAAACATGTCAATAAATAACTAACATGTTTAATATGAATAGTGTGTCACGCAGAACAATATATTCTGTGTTGTGAGACCCAGATGAGGGAAAACTAATTCTATCTGGAAAATCAAGGAAGGATACAGAAAGGAGGTATCATTTTTGTTTGGTCCTGAACTTTCAGTAGGGATTGTCAGGCAGGGAACTGAGGTACAAGTGTGTTAGGGCAAGGAAGGGTAGAAAAAGAAAATGACTTTAACCTTCCCCTTCCTTTATGCTGACTCAGATCTCTATGGGTCTCACAATCAGCAATCTATGTTCCCATAAAGTGATACCACATCGGTACAAAAGTGATTGCCGCTTTGCCATTACTTTCAATGGGAAAACCGCAATCACTTCTGCACCAGAGTAATATCACTTTATCACGACAGTTTTGAAATAAGCTGAGAATAATTTTGATTTTATTTTTACAAAAAGACAACTAGAACCTTGTGGATGCTCGATGACAATAATTTTTTAATATTAGTAATATCAATATTAATTGACATTAATAACATGTTCAATGCCACATTTTTGAGTACATTTTCATTGGTTTCTAAGATGAAATAGGTTATAGATTTAATGATCCATTGAAAGGGAAACACTTTACTGCTTGTCAGAATTATAACAATTTTAATTCAAAACACTCTGTCTGGTCCTTTGAATGAATGATAGAGTGAGTCTACCATCTCTGACTCTGAATGCTCATAGTACAGAATGAGTACCCAAAACATGCAGTAGATGTGCTACTGTGCCTCCCTCCTGCTTCATGACAGGTATGTCTAATTAATAATTACGGTCTTTGCTGATGAGCGCAGACAAGCCTCTGAATGCCTATTCATTTGGCAGCCATACCATGATTAATCAGCAGCAATTGATAAAATTCTATTGCTATGTCTGTCAGAGAGAAGACTATATTGGGGTTGGGAGTCAGAAGTTGTGGATTTGAGGCTTAATTCTTTCTTTAGCAAGTTAAGTAACTTCTCTGAGCTTCAGTTGCTTCAGCAGGAAAATGCTATTAATATCGACTTTAAGGGTTGTTGTAGGAGGATTGAATATAGTCACATGAATTAAAGGGCACAGCTCCAGTAACATAGTAGGTGCTCAGTAAATAAGTGTAGTAAAACCAGAATCCTTTGACTTGCCTAGTAAACTTCTTTCTGCATCTTGCTTCAATGCATCTCTTCCTGTCCAAAAGAGAAATGACAGTTGTTCCTATTATTGGCAGTGTTGCTGCCATTCTTGCTTTTACCCAAAGGAAAAAACACAGAGCCATTTTCTGCTTCCTCTCTTTCAGCCTTTGTCACTAAATTCTGCCAATTTATTTGAAGCAACTCTAATTCTTTTCCCTCTTTTGAGCTGACCGAACACTGCCCTGACACTGATGTTGGTTCATAACTATATGCCTGCATTATTTCGTCAGCTTACTGTTTTTCCTTCCTCTATTCCGAGGTTTTTCAACCTCTGCACTATTAACATTTTGGGCTGGATGAGTCTTTATTGTGAAGGGTGCATCTTAGGATGTTTAGCAACATCCATGACCTCTACTTACTAGATCCCAGGAGCATTTCCTCAGTTGTGATGACCGAAAATGTCTCCAAACATTGCCAAATAGTTTCTGGTGGGTGGAGGAGGAAATACATTTTCCTCAGTTGAGAATCATTGCTTTAATATTATTGTTTTAAATCATTTCACCAAGCTGAGAGATTATCAATCAATGCTATTTTTGCTATGATATTTCTTCATTTCAAGAACTGTCAATAGATTTCTATTTCCCAAAGATGTTAATACTTTGTCAAGTTTATCAATAATTGGCCCTAGTTATTTTCTTTGAACTAGAACTTTTAAAGTTTAATGCACCCATTAATCATCAAGTTATCTTTTTAAAATGCAAATTCTGCCTTAGTAGGACTGGGTGAGGCCTGAGACATGGCATTTGAAAAAGTTCCTAGGTGGACTTGATGCTGCTGAACTACAGAGAATTTTGAATCACAAAGCATTGAAAGACCTCAACCAAGTGCTTCAGTACCTGCTGAGTGTTCATAAAGGACCAGGTCCTGCTTAAGAGGAGCTCACAGAACAGCAGAAGGGAGAGAGAAATAAGCAAGTAACTATAATAAAAGTTGATACTTGTTATCATTGAAGTAGGATTACAAAGATATGAAGATGCAAGTAAGGGAGAAATTCATCCTACCTGGGGCTGATAGGTGAGGGATAAAGAGGAAATACCTGCAATGATTAGAGAAAACTTTGATATGGAAGTACTCCTTGATTTGGGCCTGTAAAATAGGTAGGTGTTCTATCAGGTGGAGAGGAAAGGGAGGTACCTTTCCTGGAAGTGAGAACAGCATGATCAAAAGCAGAGAGACATAAAAATACAGGAACTGTGTTCAGTGTGGCTAGCACCCAGGTTGGGACTGAAGAGGCTCTGTAAACTGCCTTCAGAAGCCTCTTGTCTGTCATACTATGTATGTGAGATTTATTATGTTAGCCAGAGGCTTTTTAATTAGGAAAACAACATGATCAGGCGTTTGTGTTTGAAAGACCATGCTGACGGCTGTGTGGATGGTGGGTATAATGAGGAACATCCAGGAGTCAAGCCAAGCTGCTAGAGGTGAGCGTCTTAACTAGGATGAGAGCAGCGGAGGCTGTGGTGAGCTGGAGCTGACTCACACCAGCCCACAAGCGTCGATGGGGGGCGTCTCTTCCCAACTCCACATGTAATCATGGTGGTAGCTTGAACTCAGCCACAGTGGGAATATACACCATAAAAAGTGGCAAATGCCAGAAATAGTTCCCTGAGAGCCAGTTGTTAAGCATTTATTAGCACACCACTGTGTGTCACTGAGGAAACCAGGTGTTATAGCCACCTGGAGGTGATTTATTAGATGTGTTACAATGAAGAACAAGAATACATCACAGATAACATGCCCTTATTGGGCAATTGAGTTGATTCATTTATTCACACAATGCATATTGATTGAGGACTCCCTATATGCCTGGCATTGTTCCAAATACCTGTCCTTGTGGAGCTTACATTCTAGTAACATGGTGTCATTAACTGAGAAAAGCTGCGGGCAGTGGAAGATACTTTAGTCTGGGATACGGATGGTATCCAGAAGCAGTCTGATATGGTTTGGCTGTGCCCCCACCCAAATCTCCTCTTGAATTGTAGTTCCCCTAATCCCCACAAATCATGGGAGGGACCTTTTAGGAGGTGATTGGATTATGGGGGCAGTTCCCTCATGCTGTTCTCGTGATAGTGAGTGAATTCTCACAAGATCTGATGGTTTTATAAGGGGTTTTACCCCCCACTTCACTCCGCATTTCTCCTTCCCGCCACCAGGTGAAGGACATATTTACTTCCACTTCCGCCATGTTTGTAAGTTTCCGGAGGCCTCCCCAGTCAAGCTGAACTGTGAGTCAATTAAACCTGTTTCCTTTATAAATTACCCAGTCCCACGCAGCGTGAGAATGGACTAATGCAGAGTCTTTCAGGATTAATAGAGAGTCTTTCAGTCATAAATGTACAGCCATATCCTGTGCTATACTTTCTAGAACATTTCACATACAATTCTAATTGTTTACAATAACTTTGTAGGGCAGATGGGAGAGGTGGCTATTGCTCAGATGGGAAAAACTGAGACTCAGCTATTTGAAGAGATTTGCTCAGAATCACGGAACCAGTTAGTGTCGGAGTCAGGATTTGAGTCCCGGGTTTTTTGACAATTAGCGTAGTCCTCTCTGCACAGTGCCCATTCTACTGTCTGCTCAATCACCATTATACAAATGATCACTACAAATTATATGATGGGACCATCATGGAGACGTTCGCCTGCATGCTGATGCCATTTTCACCCTCAAAGTGCTTCCCCGGCTGTGATCTCGGTGCCTGCTCACAGCCCTAGGTGCTACTCCATGGTGCTCATTTGGGCTTGTTGCTAGGTGCAGCTGAGCTGAGAGTCACAGGCTTCGTGCTCCCTGCTGTAAGCCATGGTTGCTCTGATTATGCTAATAGTGGTTTTGCCTGCTGTTGCTATCAGAGACAAATCTCTCCCATTCCTGTTTCTGCTTCCCTTCCCCTGTGCCTGCTCCTCATTCCTTTCCCCTTTCCCCTGTGCCTGCTCCTGATTCCTTTCCATCTCACTAATTTCTCTCTCAAAATGATACACTGTTACCTCAGGGATTTACTAAATAATAATAAAGAATAAACAGTAAAAACAGGTAGCAGTAGACCTATATTTGTTGAATGATGAGTACAGTATCTATAAATACATTCTAAAAATAGAAAGACTGGTTCAAAATTGTACTACAATATTATACATATTAAGTTCATAATATTATAATATTGAAAGAGGGAAATGTAAGGTGTGATACAATGGATTTAGAAAATGGGGGCTCCAATTGCTCAAGAGTCAGGAGTTAATAAAACCAAATACTGCTCATGCCTGAGATAATTAAATGCTTTTCTGTAGGCATTTGGGTGAACACCCAGACAGAACAGGAACTATTTTCCAAATGGCATATCACACTAACTTTCCAAAGTGCAGCTACTTTCACATAACTAGCTTTCCCTTTTTCTTTTGTAAAAGCATTTTTGCGTGCACATGAGTATATGTCTGAATATATATTTATATATGAGACTATATATATAGATATGAGTGTATCTAAAGCAGCTACAGTAGTGTTGCTTGGCTGAGTAGGAGGTGATACAGGACTGTGCTATTAGTGAGCGGGAGGTAGGAGGTGGCTATGGCTGATGGGCAGGCGTGTGAGGTAATCGCAGGGTAATACTGTCTGCAGGTATTTTTAGATGACACCAGAATGAGAGGATGTTGGTTGGTGGTGATGGTCTTTCTTCTTCTAGAACACAGTGATGAAACACACATAATAAGAACATAAGGCTTGCCAATTTGGAGCAGACCTTTTGTCCATCCAGCCTAAACTATCGATGACAGAGTCATCAACAGCTGTGTTGTGGGAGAGTGAGTTTTTAATCTTGCTTGGCATCCACCATAAATGTTAGGGACTATGCCCTCGAAATCCTGGGTTTCCCTTAATAAGTCACTGTAGATGTGTCATCTTTTAATCTATTTCAATCTTTTAAATAAATGTTGGCTTGGGCTATTTCTTGGGGAAGAAAGTGTTTCTTGGTTTGGCAAAGTTTGCTCTCCACTGCGTCAGGCAGAACGTCTTTAAATTATCTTCAACTTACTTGTTTTTTCTTAAGCTTTAAGGGGGCACATACGTTATTTAGCTCTAAAATTCATTGCATTTTGTAGGATTCTAGCTTATCATCATGTTTTCCCTGTGAGAAATATACCAACTGTAATCAAATGAGATTATGAAGATGTAAGTGTTCTGGAAACTGTAAAATTTCTGTAAAGTTACTGTCATTTTACTCATGATCAAGGAATCTTCCCCAACTCACATCCATTTTCCAGATCCTAGTCATTTTGTCAGATGACTACCTACTAATGTACATTGTTTTAAAATTTAAATGCTACATTCAATGATGGAAGCTCTTTAGGATCTACATCCTTGAGAGGAACAAGATAATTAAAAATACTCATTGGGACAAACCAGCCTGAACTTTCTCACATTACATCTGCCATTCCTGTTGAATATGGGCAAGACCGAGTCTTTTTTATCTGGAAAGCCAATATCTGAGATATAGGTTTAAAAGCTCTTTCTCATTTTCTTTTACTATGAGAGTATTATAAAGTGTGCCTGGAAAATGTAAACCAATATTCGTATTAGAATAGCACTTTAAAAAGCAAATTGCTCATAAATATTAGTTGTCAAAGTACCCTTAAAGAAATTTGATGTATTGATATACTTTTACATTTAAATATTGCTTGTTTTTGCATGCAATCCTCCTATAACTTTGCCAGAGTTATAATTTGTGTGTGTGTGTGTGTGTGTGTGTGTGTGTGTGTGTGTGTGTGTAATTTACTTGCAAGACTTGTTTTAGGCCCTGAATGTCTCTTGCTGGGTTTCCCATCTCAGTAAATGGCACCTGGTTCCAAAGAGTTACTAGTGCAAAACCTACAAGTCTTCCACTTTCATAGGCAATCAGTTTCCAGGTCCTGTACAGTCCATCCACTTTTCTCCATCTGCACTCCCACATCTTCAGTCCAAAGTCTAATCTTTTTACAGGTTCCAGCAATAGACTCCAACTAGTCTCTTTGTGTTCACTGTTGCTTTCCTCAATCCAGTCTCCAGCTAGAGTAATTTTTTTTAAATACAAATTTGATGACATTAATTAGATCCTTAAAAGGTTTATTCCTGCTTTTAGGTTGATGCCCATTACTCTTACAACAGTGTGTAAGGCTGACAGGATCTGTTCTATATTCTGTTCTCCACCTTTTCTTCCCTCAGATACCAAGTTACTCCAGCCCCATAGACTTTCTCTCTTTCTTCCATTGTGTCATTAAACATTGCTATCCCCTGTTTCTGGAATTCTCATCTCGTCCTCTGCATGAGGCATGCCCTGATATTCATGGGCACACACACATCCCTGTAGTCTTTACTGAGTTGTCTCCTACTCACTGTTTCAGGAACTTAGGAAGCCTGTGTTGACCACTCAGTTCCCAAGACCTCCAGACTTATATCTTCCAAGTCTTATCTGCTAATATCCCCTTTCTAATTTTCCATTAAAATACCCAGAGTAATTCTAAATATATAGTTTCTCTGTGATTCATTTATGTCTCTCTTTCCTTCTAGACCATAAGCTCAGTGAGGGCAAATAACTCCTCTGATTTACTGCTGTATCCCTAGCACTTAACGTTGGTCCTCATTCATTATGGCCGTCCATTCAATAGTTATTCATTGGATTGACAAATGATTGTTCTGTAAATATTACAGTGGTCTCTTCTAATGCAATCTCTTTCTAATTGTTTTTTTTTTTTTTTTTTTTTTTTTTTTTTTGAGGCGGAGTCTCGCTCTGTCCCCGGACTGGAGTGCAGTGGCCAGATCTCAGCTCACTGCAAGCTCCGCCTCCCGGGTTTACGCCATTCTCCTGCCTCAGCCTCCCGAGTAGCTGGGACTACAGGCGCCCGCCACCTCGCCCGGCTAGTTTTGTATTTTAGTAGAGACGGGGTTTCACCGTGTTAGCCAGGATGGTCTCGATCTCCTGACCTCGTGATCCGCCCGTCTCGGCCTCCCAAAGTGCTGGGATTACAGGCTTGAGCCACCGCGCCCGGCCCCTCTTTCTAATTGTTAAGGCACTCTGTAGTATCAAGCTAATCAAGTGGTTTTCTCTTTCAGGTAAATAACAAAGTCATGTGCCTCAGATTGCACCACCATCAACCTGTGAAAAAAGAATGTTAATATCACTAACTTGCACCTAGAAAACCTCAGTCATCCTAAATGACTATTTAAATCTTTCTCAGAAATACACAAGGACTACGGTATTTTACTGGAGAAAATTTTTACAAATTTTCTTAGGTCATTTGGCTTTCTCCTTCTACTATTTGCCTTGTCAAAAAATTTAGTTTGTCTATAGAATGGTCTTTAATTCAGGAATTACAACATTATTTAATATGCATAAATCAATCCATTTATTTATTTACTTATTTATATTTTTTGGTATTTATTCCCTGGACTGCTCAGCAGAATGTATTTCCTTCTCTCTTTTGGGGGTATATCTATATTTATATCATCTATACTTATATCTATCTATATGAAATCTCTCTATATATTTATATAAAATAATTAAAATTATTTTTATAAAATAAGTATACATAGATTTAGATATATTTAAATATACATAACATACATATTTTAAACTTACTGATTTATTTTTTGTAGAGATGAGGTCTCACTATGTTGCTCAGGCAGGTCTTGAACACCTGGGCTTAATAAGTGATCCTTTCACCTCAGCCTCCCAGAGCACTGGGATTACAGGTGTGAGCCATTGTGCCCAGGGCTAAATCAATCCTTAAGTCCCTGGCACTTATTGTTTTGGAATATATAGGCTTAATATGCCCAGCATGCACATTCTCTCCTCAGAAGACTAAGTTCTTTGACACTGGTAAAGTGTTTTTTTTTTTTTTTTTTTTTTTTTTTTTTTTT
>NW_016803776.1:2295023-2344762 GCF_001698545.2 Rhinopithecus bieti | reverse complement strand
TTTTTTTTTTTTTTTTTTTTTTTTTTTTTTTTTTTTTGTTTAAACAAGGATAGGCCTTAAAGAGCAGTATATCAGTAGCTCTTGTCCCTTCAAGAGTCACATATTTGTTGCTGCCTTTTGGAGTTAACTCTTCCTGTCAGAACTAACAGCATACATGAGTGAATGAATAAAATGAGAAATGTATACATTTAGGCAAAAAAGCAAATTAGAAGGCAATGAGTTTATTGTTTTCTGTAGCCAAGTTCTAGAATCCCTAATTGCCCTTCTATTCTGTAAGTCTGCTGAATAAATACAACAGTTTCCTGGCCAGAATTAGATTAGTGATACTGAGTGGAGTCTTCTTCACCTGGCAGAACCTTCTTGACCCCAGCCAATAGAAGGGAGTTAGGATTATGTCTTCCCCAAGAGGACTTTCTAGTAATTGTGCCTGGAAGGGATGTTTTGACGGCAATAAAAACATTATAGAATTATGAAAATGATGATGAAATTTTTTAAGGAAAAAAGGTAGTTTCTAAATCTCCCCTAGGCATTTTGAGAAAATATTTTGGTATGTATTCTATGATGTCAAACTCTGGCTTCTTAATGATTAGTATAAATGGTCGTGAAGAGGCCAATTTTCTTTCTTACAGTAGCCACCAAGGTTGGCAGGATCCAGCCTGCATCCAAGAAAATTGTATTTTCAGGTCACCCCTTCCTTCCTGTTCCCATCTTCCTTTATGTTGTTGACTAAAGCTTGCTGAAATAAAACTTTTATCAGGCCCCCAAACCAAAGCTACCTCTTCCATAAGAGAATTTTACTTTGGGTTGATATTTAATTAGAAGTGACAAGAAAATATTTAGTGGAAGGGACATGAAATTTTATGTCAGAAAACGTGGGTTTGAGTTCTGACTACTCCTACTGTGTGCACTGTCTTGGCCTGCTCCTTAGCAATTCTGATTTTTTTTTTTTTTCCCTAAAAGAAGACCAATGCTAGAACCTGTCTTACAGGGTTATTATAGTAAAAAAGAAATGTGATAATGGATATAAAAATGCTTGATAAACTGATAAAAAGTTCTACATTTGTTAGTTGCCATTGTCATTAATTAGCAACATAGACTGTTTATGCTATTGGCAATTACTAGGGCATCTGATCATAAATTTAACATCAGCCAAATGCTCTCCAAAGACAGCTGACATTTAAATAAACATGTCAATTATCTGTGGAACTGGAGGCTTTATATTCTATCCCTATATTAAGTCAAGCAAATTATTTGAACTATATTATTTATATTATTCTGTAGAAATATCCTAGGTGACTTTTAGTTTATGATACTCTATGACTTTATAAAGATTTGATATTAAACTTATCCACTTAATGTAACCTTTCTCTATTTTTTGTAGAACTGGGGCTAAAGATAGCACCCATAATGCTGTTGTTAAACAGCATCCTTTTTGCTAGGATAAATACATTCTTTATTCTAAATGTAAATTTTGACTGCACCTAGATTTAAGTTCTTCCTTATGGCAGGAAATAAGACTGCTATCATTTCATGGCTTTTTTTTTTTTTTTTTTTTTTTTGCATTTTGTCAAATTTATTAGACTATTTAGAGCTAAATTTTGTGAAATTTAATGGAAAGTCTGACCAATCTATTCCTTGAAGTACACAGGAACATCTTTCCCTTGAAATTGCTCTTGGTGAAGGGAATACTTGGTTTTTCTTTAAGTCACATTGTATACTAGCCAGTAAGTTGCTTTCAGTCATTTTGGGTTCAGTGGAGTGTAAATCTTAAATACATAAATAACTGCAGTCAGGGCAAAGATGCTATATAATTCTGATTTCCTATGTCTTAATGAGTATATTCAATTCTATATCCCTTTGGGACCCAACCTGATGAATAGATAATTGCATTGTAGTTTACAATAGTAAGAGTGAGTAGTTATACAATAAAGCCTTACTACCTACGGCCCCCCCAAAAAAATCCACATATCAAAGAAGTGTCATGGTTGAGACCTTTCACCCTTTCAATTGCTCCTCCCCACTCGTCCCACTTTTCAAAATCACAAACATTTGGTTTTTCTTCTCTATGTCCATAGAATATTCACACTTAATACCTCTCACATCTCCTCATCTCTAGACAGGGGTCTTTTGACTGCATCCTGGCTCCTCTAGTGGCTTCTCTGATATCTAGGCTCCCAATGGGAGCCCAAGCGTAGGAGGGAGGCAACAGAGGATTGGGCTTATCCTACATGTCCTCCCAAGAGTCAACCTTTTTTTTTTTTTTGGAGACAGTCTCACTCTGTCACCAAGGCTGCAGTGCAGTGGTGCGATTTCAGCTCACTGCAGCCTCCGCCTCCCAGGTTCAAGCAATTTTCATGCCTCAGCCTCCCGAGTAGCTGGGACCACAAGTGCGAGCCACCATGCCCAGCTAATTTTTTGTATTTTAGTAGAGACAAGGTTTCACCATGTTGCCTAGGCTGGTCTCGAACTCCTGAGCTCAGACAATCTGCCTGCCTTGGCATCCCAAAGTGTCAAGAGTCAGCCCCTTGAGCTGGACTTTCTTATCTTACTATCAATCTCCCAAGGCCAAATTCTTTTAAGCACTTGTATTTTAAGAAAGATAAAAGATAATCTGATCCATCTTAATATGCCTTGAGGTTTGCATCTTACTGAGGCCAATTTTGTCAACTTTTTAGATTTTCCTTTCTTGTGTCAAAGGATTCAAGGTCCAATGAAGACCTATCTGTAAAAGAAGTGACATCCATCTGGTGTTTAAAGCAATAAAAAATATTATAACCAGATGTTTTAAAACTTAGAAAATTTTTATTTCATTTATTTCATTAAACATTTTGGAGCAACATATTAGACACTTGGGATACAAAATTTTATCAGTTATAGTTTTACCCTTAAAGAGTTTACTGGCTCATGGTTGTCATTGCTATTAGCACCTAGCTCAATACCTGACATATAATATGCAACCAAACAATGGTCAGTAAGTGACACTGACCACTCAGTGTCACTAATCAAATTCTGGCCAGGAAACTGTTGTATTTATTCAACAGACTTTCAGAGTAGAAGGGCTTAGGGATTAGGGATTCCATAACTTGCCTACAGAAAACAGTATACTCATTGCCTTCTAATTTGCTTTTTTTGCCTAAATTTATACATTCCTCATTTCATTCATTCACTCATGTATGCTGTTAGTTCTGATAGAGTGAATTAACTCCAAAAGACAGCAGCAAATATGTGACTCTTGAAGGGACAACAGCTACTGATATAATGCTTTTTAAGGCCTTTCCTTGTTTAAATGAAAAAAAAATGGTTGCATATTATGAAAAAAGAATAAAAGAATTAGATGTTTAGATTTATGTAAGTTTTGCATTAGCATATCTACAGTATTTTACAGAAAAGGAATTGAAACCTGTATTCCTGTGTCTATTAAGTCTCTGGGTGTCCTATTTGAAAGTTTAATATTTCACTAGAATCTACGTTGAATATTACTTCCCCCAACAAAGAAATTTTCACACCATTCTGTCGGAACAAGGTCAACCCCAAATCCTTTTTTGTTGCTGTTGTTTTCTCTTAAACAGAATGGATGGGATAACAATCATTTTTGCAGTTTGCTTCTTTTCCACATGGCAAACATTTCTCCAAAACGCTCAACTGTTATTTCAGCTGCTTTCCAACTCGTCCAGTCTCTAGCAGTTAGGTCTGGGAAGTAAAATGAAACTCTTGAGCGTGATTCCTTGAGACTGTGTATTACTCCCTTGTCCATTCAATTATAAGGGGAAATGGTGTGATCATCAGGGCCAGGGAAGGTACATACAAAAGTACATTTTGAAGAATGTGACCGGTATATTTAAAAGAACAGTCTCACTTTCATGGAATGTTTCTTTAGCGATATAACAACTTAGAATCATAGAGTCATGAATTTTGAAGATAACTCAAAAACCAGATCATTTGGGAATTTACTTAGACTTTTTTAGATTTATTGTTCAGTTTTAGCAAGTGTCACTAGTGGAAATAATCAGTAAAAATAGAATAGGATGCTTCATGTAAGTGGTCCAAGCACATTCAGTTAAATAAACTTAGAGCACTACGTACTTTATTTCACTCACACCAGATTAGATTGCATTGCTTTTATATTCTGAGACAAAACTAAACTTTGTTGAAACAACATCCCGTAAGAAGTAGCTGCCTTCTTGGTTTTGCCCTCTCTGGGCAGCATTATTTTTACTGTAGTAATTAAACAGTGGTTATTTCATCCATTTCAGATGTAAAGATGCTTATGTCTGGCATGGTTTTGAACACAGGATTTATGAGGGCAAAAAAACAAACTGTGTATACATAAATGAATCTGTGTGTTGGAATGAAATATTTGTGTTTGTAGTTACACAGTACGCTTAACTAAAATTTACATCCAACAGTTGCAAAGGCTGTAGAGGACTCATCTTCTTTGTAATTCATACCTTCTCAAACCACAGCTCTGAATTTTATTTATAGAAATGGCTTCATATTTTTATTTTTAATTACTCAAAGTTTACCTTTGTTTAAGTTCCTGTCTCATGCGGTTAAGAGCGTGATCTTAAGTACCTTGCTTGGCTTGGCCGTTTATAATACTAGCCATGTGATGTTTGGCTAGTTATTTAACATCTAAGTTTCTTCCTATATGCAAACTGGGAATCCTTATAACACTTAGTTTATTGTGTGGTTGTGAGAATTAATGAGTTGGTGCATGCTCTTAGTTCATTGCAGCATTAAGTGTTAACTGTTGCTATTATTACTATCTGTAGAATATTGATGAGATTGTGTTGTAAGGATGCCTTCCCAAATGTCTATCATTTGTTATTTATGACTGTGAA
This sequence comes from Rhinopithecus bieti, assembly GCF_001698545.2. NCBI lineage: Eukaryota > Metazoa > Chordata > Mammalia > Primates > Cercopithecidae > Rhinopithecus > Rhinopithecus bieti. The sequence goes on along the minus strand of NW_016803776.1, from coordinate 2,339,921 downwards.
AATGATCTGATCAGCCCAGGGGTGTCCTCTCTCATGGTCTTACACTATGGTTTTTGTTCCATGAGCTACCTGTGGACCTCTATACTTATTTGAGCCTATCCTTGGGTAATTTAGTATCATAATATATTTATAAAATTATGAATCATTTTGTGTTTATGAAACTCTGTGTTCTGTGGACAAGATACCCTCTTTTCAGAGAAGCTATGTTAGTCACATGGGACATTTTTATTTAACTCTCTATCTAAAAGAGAGTCCTCCATACATAGCTAGGTGGTTAAGTTGCTATTGTAACGAAGTAATAGGTTTGGACATCTGCTCCACAGTAGATACTCAGTTTAGGTCATTTACTGACCCTGCATTCAGTAGCCTTCTGTCTTGGTGTTCGCCAAGAAAGGCAAACTTTCTATTCTTTGTAATGATTTGCTATGACAAAACAATGCCTCCCTACACTCACCTGTACGTTCTCCAAAAACTCCTCCCTTATTCCACTGAAATTCAAACTGCACTGAATTACTTAATTCCTCTTAGATTAAAGCTGATTTATTCTTTCAAGGACTCCTAGGGTATGGGAAGGACATTGGGGATATGGGGTAAGACAGTTTATTTTTAAATTTTCAGGAACCCCTAATCTGCAGTCTCTCTTCCACTCCCTCTTTATCCCATTATTCTTGTCATTTCTGGGAACATTGTGGATGCTAGTTTGTGTTTGTGCATAAAAAAAATAGTAGTCAGGAACTGACCCTTCTGCCATATTAGCTGGGTCCATTCCCTTCAATGTGGAAATGGGGCCGTTGAGGGAAGAATGGCCAGTGGTTGAACTGAAGCTCCTCTGGAGGTGAATTTAGACTATCGTAACAAGCTAAAAACACATTTCCAAAAGCATATCTGAGAAGCAAGTTTACATTTATGGTACAGTGACTTGTTCTGGGCCATATACCCACTGGAGTCACTCAGGGCATACAATGTTCAGTTATCTTTGAGATGGAAATCTCTCAGGGATTGGAAAGCCTCTAGGCCAATGTACTGAGTCAGGATTGATGTAAGCACTGTTATAGGACCAAGAAGCAAAGATGTCCTTCTATTTATTATTTCTAAGGTGTTAAACAGACACAAGGTATATCTACAAATTTCTTTGAGATGAGGCTTTCTCTTCCTTGGACTGCTGCTGAGATTGCTAACGGTCAACATCCTTCAGCTGCTTAGAAACTCAGTTGATTGAATGGTTCTTTGAGGCACTGGCTTAAATGTTTCTGAAGTCACATCTTTGGCTTCATCTTTTGTTTTCCTAAAAGTGTCCTGGATTTGATCTTTGTCCGGAAGATGTTTCTTAATTTTAGTATCATAAATTGTCTGGAGAGACTGAGAATTTTCAAATCCAACAATTCTTGGCTCCTTTTCTAATCAGTCCTTCCTTTGGCTTTTCACTCTCTGCTTGCATTTTACTATAAACAGCAGAAGAAGCGAGGTATCCCCTTCAACACTCTGCCTGGAAACCTCCTCAGCTACATCACCCAATTCATTAGGTATGTTTCCCTTTTCTCATGTTATCAAAGAGGACAGTGCTTCTAAACTTCCTGACATTATATAACAAGCATCCCATTCCCCAAGTTCTAGTAATAGTTTCCTCACTCTGCTATAAGCTCTCACCTTCAGCCTCCACAGAGCCTTCTAGTAGTGGACCCTTAAAGATGCTTCAGGATTTCACTGACATTTTTCTCACATTCTCTCCAGCTGCCATCTACTGTCCATTTTCAAAGCCATTTTCATAATTTAGGCTTATGGTAGCACATAATTCTTTGTACTGAAATCTTCATTAGTTATCTGTTGCTGCATAACAATTTATACTAAAACTTAATGGCTTAAGCAATAATAATCATTGTCTCATAGAATTTCTGCGGGTCAGGATCCAGGGACAGCTTTGCTGTTTGGTGCTGGCTCAGAGTCTCCCATTAGGTTACAGTAAAGATGCCAGTCTGGACTGCGGTTATTTGAAAGCTGAACATGGCCAAAGGATCTGCTTCCAAGCTGGCTCAATTAAATGACTTGTTGCTGGAGGCCCCATTTCCTTCCTACACATACCTCTCCATACTGCTGCTTGAGTCTACTCATAACATATCAGCTAACTTCTCCAAGAGAGTGTGATTCAGGTGAGAGTAAGGCAGAAGCCATTAGGCTGTTTGTGACCTAGCCTTGGTAGTCACGTATCATTATTTCTGCAATAATCTAATGGTTACACAAATCAGCCCTATTTATTATGGGAGGAGTCCCTCCCATAATAAAGGTGTGAATATTAGGATACAAAGATATTTGTGAGACATCTTGAAGACTGGATACAGCAGGAGGTAATCCAGAGATTAGCGAGTTTTGGAAGCCAAGCAGTGGTGTGCTAATAAACCAGCTCTCTAAAAAAATAAAACAAAAATATCCTGATCATAGTGTTTTCGTGATGTAAATACTCTTACTGTGTTCAATTTTAAGCTACCAATGGTTTAATAACAGGCTTGCAAAATTCCCAAATACTTCAAAATTGATTCTCATGAGTTAGCAAGAGCCAAATCCAGCACACAATTGCCTCCAGGGCCAGAAGGGAAGGAGGCTATGTTCTTGGGGGCTAGGGATTAAGGCTCCTTGAGGAAAGCTGAAACTCCAGTGGGCTTGTCAAGTGCCAGTTGGAGACTTATGGAAGAACCTCAAGAGCTGATTGAGGAGCTGGTGATATAGGGACCTCAAGAATGCAGGCAGCAGGAGTTAGCTCTTTGCAACTTTGAGCAAAAAAAGGAAAGAGGTGCAGAAGGACTGCCTCATTTTGATGGCAAAAAAATGGAAGAGTTTGAAAAAATCTATGGGGACAGAAAGCATATCAGTAGTTGACTGAGGATGAGAACAGAAATTAACTATAAATGGGTATGAGGGATCTTTTTGATATGATGGAAGTATTCTAAAACTGGGTTTTGAGAATGGTTACACAACTCTGTAAATTTACTGAAGCTCTTTTTTTAATGGAACAGCTAAGATTCTATCGAAATCTCTAATTCCACCAGACCATGTAACTATGTGGTATCAAAAAAAGAAGAGGTTGCCCATTGTACTGGGTTTGGTATTTTAGCCTTTAAGGAGGCCCCAATGATCTCTACCTCTTGGTATTTACATTCTTGTTTAATATCTTCCCTTTGAGTGTGGGCTTGCTTCTAACCAAAAGACTATGACAAAAGTGAGGTGATGTTACTCCCTTGGTTATGTTACATTACATAAGATTTCATCTTACTAGCAAACTCATCTCTTTGTCTTCAAAGTCCCTTCCTGGCTTTGAAGAAGAAAGCTACCCTGAATCCTATAGTCAACACAAATGCATTGTGTCAACAATATGAATGAGCTTGGAAGTGGCTTCTTCCACAGTCAAGCCACCAGATGGGAATGCAGCCCAGCTGACACCTTGATCACAGCCTGTAAGATGCTGAGCAGAGGACTCAGTTAAGCTCTGCCTGAACTTTTGACCCACAAAAATATGACAGAATAAATGTGCACCTTTTTCAGATGCCAAGTTTATGATAATTTTCATGACCACAATAGAAAATAACAAAACATTCTTTGAATATAGATATATAAAATTATGGTTATATTTATGTTCAATATTTATGCTGTCATAATTTTGTGAACACATTTTGCAGGTGAATGATATGGTGTTTACAGTTACATTTCATTTATTTCAAAATTTTTATTTTCCAGGATTATTGATTTTCTTTGATTTGCTTTCTATATACCAATCACTAATTCATCATCAAACTCTCTTTATAAGTGTAACTCTGTTATAAATATGGTCAAACACATGAGGCAAACTCTCCACTTAATTGTTGCTATTGAGAAGTTTAATTCCATTCTGATTCTGTCTCCTCATCCCCACCCCAGAAAACTTTTCAGTTATCTTCATCTGCTGAGTTCTGAACTTTTATGATGATGTGTTACAGTGGTAGTTCTCTTTTATTCATTGTGTTGGGCACCTAGTAGGAACTTTCAATGAGGAAACGTATGTTAGTTCTGGAACGTTTGTTTTATATTCTCGCTTTCTCTCTCTTTTTTTGGAAGGGGTAATGTCCTCCTCTATGTTTTCTCCTCAAGTGGGAAGACCTTCACATCCTGTTTTAGCTCTAGATTTCTCTTTCTTGCCTTCTCAAAGACTTCATTCCTACAATTATATTCTGGGGCTGAGGAGTGCAAATTAAGTTACTTATCTGTTTTCCTCTTTAGGTTTCAGTATTTTAGGATCTGTTGAATCAGTTATCACTCATCCATCTGCCTTCCAGCTTCCAAAATGTTGCTGTATTCTCCTCTTCCTTTCTTTTTTTTATTTTTGTGAGCTTAGCCCTTTTAAAAGATCACTTTACTGTCATTTCAGTGTATTTTTGGGAAAAGGGGAATATAAACTCTTTGTTCATTCTAATATCTTTAACCAGAATCTGACCTCTCTACATTTTACTTTCCTGTTATCCTCTAATAATAGTCCTATGAGGTAAGCAGGGCAGATATCATTGTCCCTCTATTATTGATAAAACACTCACGATTCAGAGAGCTTCTTAAAGGAGTTGTTTGGAGTTACTAAACAGGCTGAGAAATATTAAAATCTCAGTAGCTATAGTTTGTTGTTCTTTCCATGTATAGCACATTGCTTCCCAATTCTGGCCAATAGACTCAAAGGTTAGTAAATTTGGAAGTGTTGTTCTATTCCAGTGTTTTCTAAAATGTACACCAAAGAACACTAGTCCCAGGAGAAGCTTTTTAAAAAAATATTCCACAATCAATATGGTGAAACCCCATCTCTATTAAAAAAAAAAAAAAAAAAAAAAAAATAGCTGGGTGTGGTGGCACGTGCCTGTAATCTCAACTACTCAGGAGGCTGAGGCAGGAGAATCTCTGGAACCCAGGAGGCAGAGATTGCAGTGAGCTGAGATCGCACCACTGCACTCCAGTCTGGTGATAGAGCAAGACTCTGTCTCAAAAAATAAAAAATAAAAAATAAAAATATTCCACAATCAGCCACATTTGAGAAGCATTGCACACTAATGGATTTCCTTAATTCTATGATACCACTAATGTAGGAAATAATAATTAAGAGTTAATAACAGGCTGGGTGAGGTGGCTCACGCCTGTAATCCCAGCACTTTGGGAGGCTGAGGAGGGCAGATGATGACCAACCTGAACAACATGGTGAAACCCTGTCTCTACTTGAAAATACAAAAATTAAGCCGGGCGTGGTGGCCGTTGCCTGTAATCCCAGCTACTCAGGAGGCCTGGAGGCAAGGAGCATCACTTGAAACCCAGGGAGCAGAGGGTTGCAGTGAGCCCGAGATCAACGCCACTGCCACTCCAGTCTGGGTGGACAGAGCGAGACTCTGTCCCTCAAAAAAAAAAAAAAAAAAAAAAAAAAAAAAAGGAAACCTGTTAAAATAGTTAATTCAGCAGGTCTCATTTGACACCTATTAATATTACAAATGATTCATTTATTCATTTAATAACTATTTGTTGAGCCTCTGTTTTTCACAGGACACCGTGCTGTGTACTAGATATTGGCAAAATGATAAATGATTCCAGCCCCTCAAGGAGTTTAAGTGAGGTAGCTGTGTGTCTAACAAAACAAAAATCTTAACCTAAACCAATAAATTAGTTTACTGTGAGGAGCTAAAATTCCAACTAAAACCAGAAGGAGGAGTATGAGTTAGTAAACTTTACTGGGGTGTTGGGGAGTGGAGGTTGTGGAGTTGGAGATGGGGAGAGAGCAAAGAGCATTCCAGGAATAGATAACGTTGTTTCATACTCCACATTGAGAAATGCTAAGAATTTCTCAACCACCTTTACAGACAAGAAAAATATATGCGAGGTAAGTTAGAATTAAAAAATGCCAATATTGAATGGAGTCTTAGACATCTAGTACAATACTATGTTCAGTACATAAATTCCCACATCTTTAGATAGATGTCCTCTCCCTTTCAAACGATGTTTAAGTGGCAAGGAATCAAAACTTCTTACAGGTTGAGAGAGATCTGAGTAATTTCTCTGTTTTAGGTTCATAAAGTATTTTTTTTAATGCCAAGCCAGAGTTATCTTACATTTGTCATGTTTATGTTAATTTTTTGACATATATAGAGAAAACACTAGGAAGATAACACAACAATTAAACACAAAACCTCATATAGAAATAAAGCCAAAAGTTTTCAACATGAGACCCAGACTAGATTATCTTCCTGAGCCCCACCTTTCCTGCCCCTCCCCACTTTAAGCTTTACAGGAAGCTCACTAGTTCTTATTCCATAGGTTGAACTGATAATATAGTATACATACATTGGGCTACCTTTTGGAGACATGTGAAACCGTCTATCAGAAAACACTTTAAATATTTGTGCGTCCCCATGGCTAAAAAATCTTCCGGGACTTCAGCATTTCTCAGATGCCACAGTTTCAAGAACTTTCATTCTCCTGATTCATCTGAAAATATTCTGAGAAAACCTAGAGGTTCCCACTCATTTGGTTCTAGGAAGCACCTCTGTCAATATAGGGATATGATAACTTTCTACTTAATTAAATACAAAGTCTTCACTGAACCATTTCAGGCCCCTTTGACTCACTTCATACTAATGGGGCATTTCCCCCCGCCTTAGCTCTATGCTGTCAATACCTTTCAATAATACATTCTTTCCCTGAGTGGAGCAGGTTTTTGCAGCAAAACAAAACAAAATTAATTTTGCATGTTACTCTTCAGTCTGGGTATTCAGATGTAACACATGTATCCTGCATCTATATTTCACCTTATTTGATGTGCCAATAGGCCATACACATACCAGTCACCGAAGGGAAGCCAAGGATGCTTGAGAGAGATATTTTTGGCATTTCCAGGACTCCCCTTACTCTTCCTGACTAGTCTCCACTTGACCTCATGCCCCGTTTTAGACTTGATTCTTTTGTAATTTTTACTCGGCTCTGACTCTCAATATTCTTGTAAGTGGTTTGACTGACTCTTATTTCTTTGGCTTGTTCTCTTCCCAATGACCTCACGAAAGATATCTTTCCCTTCATTTCAGCCTCTTGGACCATTGTCCCTGTAATATTCTTCTTGTATTTATACAAGCGGGACCCATTTTTGCCATTTGTGAAAACAAAAACATAGAGCATGAATACCTGGGGAAACTAATTTCTCATTAACTCTAGAGAGTTTTCCATGATACCTAAATTCCTGGGACATTTTTATTAATCTCTGATACATGTAATTGTTACACAGTATAAATAAAAATCTCCATATGTAAGACCTTCATGAAGGCTTCTAGAAGAAAGTCCCAGTCCCTGTCTCTATGTCTGAGCTCCTTGAAAATATCAGAGCCGCAGTGAGTAAATATTTGGTGATAACCTTTGTAAAATATTGGATAATTGTTCACGACTCTTCATTTCTTTTGCCATATGCCTTTCATTAGAGTGGACAGAGTATCCTTCCTGGCTCCATTGGATGTTGGGCTAAGTCATGTGAATTTCTTTGGTCAGTGGAACATTAGCAGAGGTGTGGCAAGCAGAGACTTTATGTGTGCTTACCTAGATTGCTTGGTTTCTTGCATTTTGGCCATCCGCTATAAGAAGATGACCCCTGGTTCTATAATGAAAGACTTAAAGAAGGCTTGAATCTGACCTGACACTTGTGGGAAAAGCTACCCTAGCCAGACTTCAGCCTCATTAGCAAGAAAACATTTCTTGTATGTCACTGAGATTTCGGGGTTGTTTACTATGTGGCTTATCCTAGCAGAAACCTAATTGATAAAATCCTCTTTTATACCACTTTAAGAATTATTAACTTTAAAATATTGCCTTTGTTCTTTCCCCTGGAAAGCTTTCTGTTACAGGTTAAATTGTGTTCCCAAAAAAGATAAGATATAGTCCTAACCTCTGGTACCTTGAATGTGATCTTATTTGGAAATAGGACCTTTACGGATGGAATCAGGTTAAAATGAGGTCATACTTGATTAGAATGGGCCCTAATTGAATTTGATTGTTGTCCTTATAAGAAGGAAAAAGAGAAACATAGACATACAGAATACTGTAGAAACAGAGGCAGACATCAGTGTAATACAATTGCAAGCCAAGGAAGGCCAGGGATTAATTGGCATTACCAGAAGCTAGGAAGGCACCAAGAAGGACTCCACCTAGAGTCTTAAAGGGAAAATGGCCCTTCTGACACCTAACTTCAGAATTCTGGCTTCCAGTGCTGTGAAAAAATAAGTTTCTACTGTTTTATACCACCCAGTTTGTGGTATGGCAACTTTAGGAAACAAATACACTTTTCCTAATGATCCTAAACCCAGAAGTTATTTCTCTCTTGACAAAATACTTTATACTGCACTTGGTTACTTTCATCTCTCCTACTAGGATTTGTACCCCTGAGGAGTCTCACCCCTTAGCCTTTGCAAAACTGTAACTGCAAAGAACCACATCTGAAGCCACAGCATGTTAGTGGTACTTGACTCTTAGTAGATACATGGTTGTCTTGGAAAGAGCAGCAAATGTACAGTGAGAGAATATGTTTCTCATGCCTGGATTCTTCCCTTAATTGTCATGTGATCTCATAAAATTTACTCAACCTCTGAGAGTTTCATTATGATAAAAAGTAATCATAAAATAACTACCTCACAGAGTTCTGTGAAGATTAAGTGAGTTAATGGATCTGAAAAGGTTTCATGAATTGCCAAATTGCAATAAAATGTTGGGTTGTTTTGTGATTATTAATATGAACTTTGTTGCATTCTGTCATTTTTCTCAGCACATATTTATGAGTGCTTACTAATGAGTGCTGAGCACTGTGCCAGGTGCAATGCATAGTATGCATGGAGCTTACTAATGAGGTAAATTCATTATATGAGATTAAACAAGGTGTGGGATGCAGAATAATGGGGTAGAGGATCACCTTTAGAGAGATATGACAGTCTTCTCTGATGAGATGATATTTGAGAACTGAATGATGAAAATATGTCATCCATGTGAAAATCCAGGAGAAAATTATTTCAGGCAGAGGGAAAAGCAAAGCCCAAAGAACTTGTTTTGAAAAAGAGCTTTGCCCAGTCCTAGAGACTGAGAGAAGGTAAAGGAGACAAGAACCAAGTGAATTGGGCTCAGATCACATCATTTGATGTTTGGGAGGCAGGTAGGGGACAGATCTTTCAGGATGCTGCAGGCCATGGTCAAGAGCTTAGATTTTTATTCCAAATGAAATAGGGGAACTATTATTGGAGGACTTTATGTAAAGGGTAACATGGAACTTAAACTAAAAAAAATACCTCTCCAACTTCTATTATGAACTATATGGTGGTAGGAGTGCGAGGAAAAGCAGGAAGAGAATAGGAAGGAGGCTGTGATAGTTATCTGGGTGAGAGGTGGATGGTAGCATGGACTGGGATAATATCAACGATAATTTTAGTAACTTGGATTAGGGTAGATATTTTCAAAATATAACTGACAGGTCTTTGTGGATCCTTAAGTGAGGGCTCGAGAGACAGTTAATGAAGACTTCCAGGTTATGTGCTTTTGTAACTGCATATATACTGGCCTCTTTTGCTGATATGCAGAGATGGCTTTTGGAGAATATTTAAAAGTTAACAAGAATTTTTTCTTCATGTTTTCCTTCTGATGTCAACTTTGGGCCTTAATAAAAGGCACAGAAATTCTTGTCTAATGTACATGGAACTCAGGTGTTGATATAGTTTGGCTGTGTCTCCAACCAAAATCTCATCTTAATTGTAGTCCCCATAATTCCCACAATTCCCACATGTCAAGAGAGAGACCAGGTGGAAGCAACTGAATCATGGGGCTGTATCCCCCATGGTGTTCTCGTGATAGTGAGTGAGTTCTCACGAGACCTGATGGTTTTATAAGAGGCTCTTCCCCTTTTGCTCAGCACTTCTTCCTGCTGCCTTGTGAATAAGGTGCCTTGCTTCCCCTCCACCTTCAGCCATTATTTTGAGTTTCCTGAGGCTCCCTTAACCATGCTGAACTGTGAGTCAATTAAACTCTTTCCTTTATAAATTACAGTCTCGGGAAGTTCTTTATAGCAGTATAAAAAGCAGTATAGTACAGGTATCAACTGACTCTTATGGTTAAGAACAGGTGTTGGCTCTTTAAGAACAGGTGTTGGCTCTTTTTTTTTTCTTTTTTTCTTTTACTTTCCCTAGGTTTTCTGCAATCTTCCAGAGGCTTATATTCTCTTGGTTCTCTCCAAATCCAAGTTCTTGTACTTACAAAAGGATTATTTCACCACCTCACATGTGTACTCCCTGTTGTATTACCTCAGAAGGAGAATTGTCCTTGTCTCAGGACACTATGCCCAAACTATACCCATACCACAGATGGGTGGCTTATACACAACATAAATTTATTCCTCATAGTTCTGGAAGTTGATAAGTCTAAGAACAAGGCACTGGCAAATCCAGTGTCTAGTGAGGCCACTCTTCCTGGTTTGCAGATGGCTGTCTTCTCATATCCTCACATGATGGAGAACAGAGAGAGGAAGCAAGATCTCATGCCTCTTCATCTTCAGTAATGGCATAAATCCCATGATGAGGGTTAGCCTTTATGAGCTAATTACCTCCCCAAGGCCCCCATCTCCTAACATAATCACATTGGGAGTTAGGATCTCAACATATTCATTTTGAGGTGATACAGTTATTCAATCCGTAGCGTAACCTTTTCTTTTTTTTTTTCTTTTTTTCTTTTATTTATTTTATTTTTTGAGACGGAGTCTCGCTCTGTCGCTCGGGCTGGAGTGCAGTGGCTGGATCTCAGCTCACTGCAAGCTCCGCCTCCTGGGTTTATGCCATTCTCCTGCCTCAGCCTCCGGAGTAGCTGGGACTACAGGCGCCTGCCACCTCGCCCAGCTAGTTTTTTGTATTTTTTAGTAGAGACGGGGTTTCACCATGTTAGCCAGGATGGTCTCGATCTCCTGATCTCGTGATCCGCCCGTCTCGGCCTCCCAAAGTGCTGGGATTACAGGCTTGAGCCACCGCGCCCGGCCACCTTTTTCTTAAAGAGCCAGACAGTAAAAATTTTAGGCTTTTCGGTGCAAGAAACAAAATAGTAGATATTATGTAGGCACTTATATAATCATTTTAATGTAATCATTTTTAAAAGTAAAATATATTTTGTAGCTCACAGGGCCATAAATAGGCAGGGGACTACAGTTGGTCCTACCTTCTTTGGAAGGTAGTTTGCTGAACCTTGGTTAAGATCAGCAGATGGCAAACTATTGTCCATGGACCAAATCCAGCCAAGCGCTTGTCTTTGTAAATAAAATTTTATTGACACACCATCACCCTCCTTTGTTTACACATTGTCTATGGCTGCTTCCCTGCTATGATGTAGAGTTGAGCAGATGCAACAGAGACTATATATCCCACAAGTTTATGTGATTTACTAGCTGGCCCTTTAGAAGACAATTTTGCCAACCTTGGTCTAGATAACAGTGCCGGAGTCCCCTTCTCCTGTCCTATAGAAAGGACCTTACTTTCCCTAGGTTTTCTGCAATCTTCCAGAGGCTTATATTCTCATGGTTCTCTCCAAATCCACGTTCTTGTACTTACAAAAGGATTATTTCACCACCTCACATGTGTACTCCCTGTTGTATTACCTCAGAAGGAGAATTCTATCTTCACTGCTTGACGTCCATAACCACTGCAGGGAAAAACCCAAGTGATGAAACATTCCTCCAGAACTTTGTGTAAGAGTTAGGCTTTGAGGATATGGAGGGGGATTATACATTAAAACAATAGCTTAACAGTTGATCATTGGACATTTCCCGTTTTCTTCTTTAAAATTCCCTTGAACACATTGACTAACTTAAACTCTAATCTCTCACCATGATGCTCTGCTGTCTTCATTTTTCTCTTTTTTCTTTTCACTTCTCTGCTTTCTCCCATCCCCAGATTTTGGTTCCTTCATCTTGCTGAGTAGTTAAGCTACATTTTTATTGCTTTCTGCCATTGTATGATAGGTTTCAACTGCTGCTCTCTAAGAAATGTATCAATATTTTTTCTTAAACAAAAACTACTTCCTCTTAAGAATTCCATTTCTAATCTTAATAATTTCTTTTTATCTTAACACTAAGATATCTTGGGTGGTGATCAGCCATCTTATGCACAGGTACCTGCTCTACGATCTTGCCACAGTTATGACTTTTCTATATTTGGAGACACTGGTGGTTCCCTAATATGTGTCAGGCAGTGTGTTTGATATGTGAACTGCAGAACAATTATCTCATTTAACTCTTACCTAACTTTGTTATTTAAATCTTTGTATCCCCATTTTGTGGGCAAGAATATTGAGGTTTATATGCCGTTGTACTCAGAGTCACATCTCTGATCAATGGGATTTTAATCCATCTTTCTGCTGCTGATTTTCAAGCTGTTTTTACTGCACCATTGAGTTTTGAATCTGGCCAAGTTTTTATAGAACACCAGATACAAACAGAGAAAATATATTATTTTCTGGAGAGCATGAAAATAACGAAGTATTAGTTGGTATTTTTAGACACTTTCAACTGTTGGGCCAGATTGTGGAGAACAGGAAAATGACAAATACCGTATTTCTGTTCCAAAAAAGACAATAAACCACGTAAGTAGTTCTCCCTAGGTTAGTATACAAAGCAGGTGTGGGGGAAAACATGAGAAACAACCTTGTGGGTTCCAGTGAGGAAACACTTCAAAAAATATCATTTGATTAAGAGACAGCCCGCATGATTCAATGAGGAGGCGGAGGTATTGCCTTGGAAAAGCATCAGATAAAGAAATACTAAATGCCTGTAGAAGTGTCGTGGGTATGGGGGCTAAAAACAGCTTGTGGAATGGCAAACTTTCTGAAAAACATGGCAACAGCAAGTGTCCATAAATGGCAACTTCACTCTCTGTGGATGAGTGGGAAACAGCAGAGGGTAATTTTTAGATTGCTTGTTTTTTTACGTTAGTGGAGTGCAGTGATGCCATTGGAAATATTAAGAAGGATGAAAATGTGTTGGTGACGAAAGAACACTTATGAAAATAGAATAGCACCAGGACGTGGTAACCTGATGGAGATCATTTGATGACTAAACAGAGAATATTGTTGATACCTGAAAAATAGTGCTGTCAGCCAACTGACCAGAATAGACCTCTTTTTCTTTATGTAGCACGCTGGTGTAAAACAGTGTTCTCCACATAGGGAGGCCTTTTGGAGTTTCCTTCTTTATCTTTAAGTAATGGAAAATCTGAAACAATCAGATGTCTGAAGCTTGTGGGATTCTGGACAGTTATATTTTCTGATTATTTGTTTAATTTTTTATCTTGTTTCACAAATGTCCAAATTTCATTTTCTGCCTTTCTAATGGATGCTTGAAAATCTTGCTATGTATGCTGCAAGATTTCTTTGGATTGATAAGGTTCCTTTATCCATTCAACAGATTTTCATCAAGCAATTGCAGTATAGCAGGTTTTATGGTGGGTGCAGATATCTTAAAGATGATTAAGATAAGGAGCCTGCTTTGTAACATTCAAGGAACATTAAATGTAGCCATTGAGCCTGAAACAGATTGAGATGACTGCAGGTTGAAACAGAAACATATTCTGGAAGCTAAAGAAAGAACCCTAAGAGAGTGTCTTTTATGATCATCAGACTCTTGTCTCCTAAATATGAGAAGCAAATATGTCAGATTGAAAACTAGTAAGCTAGATTCTGGTTGGCTGATGAAATGGTTTGGCTCTGGGTCCCCACCCAAATCTCATCTTGAATTGTAATCCCCATGTGTTGAGGGAGGGACCTGGTGGGAGGTGATTGGATCATAACAGTGGTTTCCCCCATGCTGTTCTCATGATAGTGAGGGAGTTCTCAGATCTTCTGAGGGAGTTCTCACAAGATCTGATGGTTTTAAAGTGGCAGTTTCCCATGCACCCTCTCTCTCCTGCCACCATGTAAGACTTGCCTTGCTTCCCCTTCACCTTCCACCATGATGGTAAGTTTCCTGAGGCCTTCCCAGCCATGCAGAACTGAGTCAATTAAACCTCTTTTTGTTAAATAAAGTACTCAGTTTCAAGTATTTTTTTTATAGCAGTATGAAAGTGGACTAAGAAAGCTGAGTTTAGTGTATATCAAACTATAATAAAGATATTATCAAATTCAAGTGCCATCTTATTTCTTGGATTAACAGTTTTTATTACTTGCATGACTTCTATGGTAAGAACACATTGTCCTGGATTATTAGGATGAAATCAAATATGCCATTTTTAAAGTAAGATAAAACAAGCCATCTCTTAGCAAAGAATATGGCCTAAGGAAACTTTTTGAGGGCTAGGCATATTTTGGGGAAAAGGTGCTTGGGAATTTGAAATTAATATCTAGTTAAGCAACATTGCAAAAGTTTTATTTTATCATGTGATTATAATCACATCTATACAACACAAGTAATCCAAATGAATAGGGCCTTTTGTGAAATTTTCCCACCAACTTCTATTGATTAAATGATCACTGAATAACAGTTGCACTGTGAAAGATACTCTAGAAAGCACTGGGTCAGAGTGGAGAACAGGATACAAAAATGGATAAAACACAGAACCCAAGATGCAGTCAAGATGGAGACCAAGATATTTCCCATGCAGCTAGAGTACAATGTTGAATAAGATAGATGCTATGAGAGAAGACCCAAAATTCAGTTGGAATTCAAATCCAAAGAAGTCACATGTAATTGAAGGGATATCAGGAATGACTTAGTGAAGGAGATCATGTTGAAGCTGAGCTTCATGGTTAGATATTTTAACAAGAGAAAAGTAGGTAAAGTACCAGATATACAGAATGTTGTGAGTAAAATTATAGCATCAAAAAACTTCAGGTTATGCCTGGGGAATAGGTCAAGATTCAGTTTGGATAAAGTGATAGATTTTCAATTTTTGGTTAGTAATAAAACTCCTTTTTTTCCTTCACCAAATTAAAGGTTATGCTGAACTCCAAAATATAACATAAATCAAAATAACAAAGCTGCTCTAATTAAAGGGTGTATGAGGGGTAAATACGTATCTGTGTGTGTGTGTGTGAGTGTGCGCATATGTGTGTTTGTATGTGATAGAAGACAACCAGAGGAAACGTATTAATGTCCAGGGCTGCCATAAGAAATTACCACAAACTTGGTGGCTTAAAACAACATAAATTTATCCTCTCACAGTTTTGGAGGCTGTGTATGAAATCAAGGTGTTAATCGGGCCATGTTCCTTCTGAGGGCTCTAGAGAAGAACGCTTCCTCACTTCTCCCAGTCTCTGGTGACTTCCAGTAATTCTTGGTGCTCCTTAGCTTGTGGCAATCTAATTCCAATCTCTGTTCCATCTTCACATGGCTTTCTTTCTTGTGCCTCTGTCTGTATCTGCATCCAAATCTACTTCCTCCTCTTATTGGGACACCAGTCATATTGAATTTAGGGTACACTCTAATTCTGTATGACCCAATCTTAACAAATAACATTTGCAATAACTGTTTCCAAATAGCATTACCTTCACAGCAACCTGGTGTTAGAACATATATTTTGATTCAACCTGTGAGTTCAACCCACGACAGGGAAGGTTTTTGAGATTCTGAGCTCCCCTTGCTTCAACTGGTACCCTCTTCTAAGGTGACCATTGAGGCACCTTTACCGAGCCTTAGGATGAGCACTGAAAACCACTGGGCCAGTGCCGACTCCCCATATTGCTGGATCAGGAGAATCATCTAAGGTCTTTCTTATACACAGAATCCCTGGGCCCCACCCCAATCTACTGAATCAGAATCTTGCAGTCTGTGGTTCTATCAAGTGCTGGAGGGCAGTCATGATAGATTAGTCAAGTTCATAATGAATGCTGTGCTAGAGCAGAGGTCCATTTTGGAAAATAGACTGAAGAGGCAGATTATAGAGAATGTTGATATCAGGCTGATGGACAGTAGCTTCAAGAAGAGTTTGCAGTGAACGTCTTCCTGATGCTCATCATATCACACGGCATTCAGGTCTCCCAGTGTGTTAATCCATGAGAAAAGTACCAAAAGCAAGTGTCTAAGGGTTTCTCCTCACCACAGAGGCTGCTCTGGTGTCTTTGGGGTCTATGAGCCCAGCCCAGAATTCTTATGGTTCCCCATCCTAGGGGTGAGCTCCAGGTTACAGGGCTGAGGGGAGCCTGGGTTTGAGGGGTGACCTGCAAAGCAGTGGGCCGGCAGGTCCTGCAGGCGAGGCTGCTGCAGGCCTCCTTTTGCTGGCTAAGGAAGAAACGCCTGCCACAGCAGCTGCCTCGTGTTTCCTCATTAGGGTTGCCTCCACCTTGAGCACACGTGTGGGAGCGAGCGAGGGAAGTCAGCATAGGAGGGGAGCTGCCGGGCCTAATGGGCGGATGGGCCGCAGGGGAGGGAAGGCATGCTGTTGGTGACTCAGAGTCAGCGAGAGGTGGATTTCGCCAGCAGGAAGTTGGATTCAGGAGGCACTGCCGGGTACTTTTCCATCCTCCCTCCTCTCCCCTCCCCCCCCCCCCCCCCCCCCATGATCCTGTGGTTCAGGATGCCAAAATGCACAGGCCAAACTCAGCTTGTTTCCTAGAACTGTACGAACTGTTTGGACTGACTCGAGCTGGTCAAAATAAAACAACTGAGGAATCTGTCAAAATCCAGTGAAGAATGTACAGCCCTGCTTTTGTGCAGGTGATTGTTTTGAATGATAGATTAGGCCAGGTGTTTGTTACCAACAATCCACCACTATTTTCTACCATCAATCATACTCTGCTCCAATCAGAAAAAAAGAGAAATAAGAATTTATGAGAGATGCTCTTTAAAAATAGAAGTTGTGTCATTGAAATCTCACAAGAAACCTTAGAAGCAATTATTCCATTTTATGGATGAGGAAACAGAGGCTGAAGACCTTTCCTGCTCTTCCGTACAGTCAGTAAGATACTGAGCAATAATTTATATCTCACTCTGTCTGGCTCCAAAGCCTGTAAATGCCTGAGTCCAGGCTCCCTCCCAGTCAGTTCTTTCTCAGCACTGACTCTGCGGTGCATCCTCCTGTACACATCCCAGCTCGGATTCTTTTTTCTCACTTATGATGGCTTCCCGTCTCTTCTGCACCTCTCCGTGTGTTATCTGCTCTTCAGAACAATAAGTGAGCCAACCTAAGTCCAGAATCAGTTAAAATTCCATCACCACCCTGGCTGTGTGAATCTGATATATGTAATTCCTGCAGGTCTTTCTTAATATGGAGGCAGTAATAATAATTACTTATAAAGCAGTTATGCATAGCATGTAAAAGAATACGTGAAAAGTGCTACAATATAGGTAGCATACATATTTTATTACTCAAGTAGTAATTTCTGGTCTGTTTGAGAGGCAATGAGTTCTTTTGTACTCCCTGCCCAAATGACATCACATAATAGCTACACACTTGTTTGCTTCATGTGTCTCAACTTTGTATCCCAGAGGAGAATTTAAAGTACTTATGGACATAAATGAATGCTTATGATATTTTTCTTTCTACATTTTGTGCTGGTCCTTGGCTTAGATGCACAATAACTATAGATTGAAGGTCTTTTATTATAAAAGCCAAACAATTAAATTACATTCTATATGTAGAGCCAACCACCAACTAATGAATTACTGTTGTTCATTGTACAGTATTTCAGATATAAAAAATTGGTTCTGTCCTGCATATCTTTTTTCTATCCCATCCTTCCTGTCTCTTCCTTCTTTCCCTAACTATTAGGTACCTTCTTAGTTATTAATACTGGGCAAACCACTGTGTTGGATGCTGTGAGCCATATCTATAGGGAATAGATAGGAGAAATGAGGGTACCCTGGGGCCTGAATACTCAACCAGCACTTCTGATAATCACAACGAATTCCACAATTGACATGGAAGATATAGGACAAAGAAAAAGACCAAAGTCACACTTAACTATTTTGTTTTTGGTTTTGTTTGTTTTTTCCTTAAGTTGCCTTGCAGTACGCCTAGCTGAGCTGTAATGCTTGCAATTGCAGAGAATCCTTTGGAATAGACCAGTTTCCCAAAGCATGGTCCTCAGATCACTTCCATAAAACTCACATCAGGACGATATCACAAATAACATTAAGCACATCAGTTTGAAAGGAATACTGTGAGGAAAATATTCCTGAAAGGTGCTGCCAAAAGGCCAGAATTCCCAGGACAAAAACTATGCCTTGGAAAGAAATATTTATTACATGGTTTATGTACTGTATCTTTATTTTTATATTTTAGTCAAAGTAATACATGTGCATATTTTAAGATACCAAAGAGTATATATAATTTTATATATATACATATAAATAGCACTCCTTTGCTTTACTCTTCCCTATTCTACCTTATACTCCAGATCCTCTTCTCAGAGGGATTCATTTCAACCCTCATACCTATTGATTTGGGTATTTACCTCCAAGTTTCTAAATAACATGCTTATACTGCTGTTTATGCTTGTTAACTTTAGACATTAGTTATTAACTGCTGGTGTTGAGGTAAATCGAGATTTACCTGTTTTATAGTCCCCCTTTCCATTTCTTTCTGGAGATTTCCTTTTCGGTTCTGGGAAATTTTGCTATATCCCTTCTCTGATAAATTTATCACTTCTATGTATTTTTAGTCTCCCTGCTACCCACACTAGAGAGATGTTAAACTTCCTGTTTGACCCTCTATTTCTCCTTTCCTGTTTTTCTTTCTTCTTTCCTATTTTCTCTTTGTCCTTTTGTGTACTTTCCTAGAGATTTCCTTGATGCCTTCTTCTAAACCTCCTATTGAGTGTTTTATTTTGGCTACTTTTAATTACCAGGAGTGATTTCTTCTTTGCTACTTGTTTCTTTGTTTTCATGGAATCTTCTTCTTATTTGGATGCAAAAAAATTTCATTATCCTTTGTGAATTGTGAGGCTATTAAGTATGGATTTGTTTCTGTTTGTTTGCCTGTTTGAGTCTTTTTCTTTCGTGTTGGAAGCCTTCCTAAAACACCTGCTGATCCTTAGCTGTCAGTTCCCACTCAAGTGTGAGGCACCAAGAGACCAGCTGAAAGTTCTGTGTCTGAGAATGGATTGGTGAACTACTATCAGATGACTGAATGGTGAGCGACACATTTTAATAGGACGATCCACCAAATTTCACGGATTTTCTGGGGATTGTTCAGTTTTCCAAGGGGAAGAAAAGAAACATATAGTATTTTTCTTGGAAAATAGGTCTTATGGAGTCTTATAGGCCAAGGTAAAAAGTTGAGATTTAATTTAAGGTAAACATTGGCAGCTCCATAAGGGTTTTGTGTAGGAGAGTGCTAGGATCTGATCTGTATTTTTATGTGATAATTACAACTGTGACATATGGGGACAAGTGTGAAACCAGAGAGATCAGTGTATCAGGAGTAGTCCGAATGAGATTGAGTGCTCTATTCCTTACCACTGTAGCTCAAACATTTCTGAGGAATCAGTTTTTTGTTTTGCAAAGAAAGAGTCTTGAGGCTTTCCAATAGAACAAAAGATCAAAAACACAAAACAAAACAAAACAACAACCACCATTTCTTCTCCAAACCCCTCCAGAAAGAGTTCAGCAGATGAGGAACCATTTGGAATCCTTAGACCACTTAGAGTCCAGCAGGTGACAATGAAGTTTGTTGAATTTGTTTTTGATATTTTATATCTGGAATAACTTAACATGAAAATACCCCCAGCCAAGCTGCAGAGGCTAACTTAAATGTCAAGTGTATTTAACTTTTGCTGGAATTATATAAGCTAAGCTTTTTCATTCATTCATTCATTCATTCAACAAAGAGCAGTTGTAGAGATTATATTCTTGTTATTATTCTAGCTTGTTCAAATTTATAGTTGGAAACTATACATCTTGGGTTAATTAAAAAGAAAAATGAATTCATTATTTTTTTTTTTTTTTTTTTTTTTTTTTTTTTTTTTTTTTTTTTGAGGACGAGTCTCGCTCTGTCGCCGCAGAGCTGGAGTGCACTGGCCGGCCATCTCAGCTCACTGCAAGCTTCCGCCTCCCGGGTTCACGGCGTAAGCCCAGCGGGGGAAACGGCAACCCAATTCTCCTGGCCGCCTCAGCTCCCCGAGTAGTCTGGGACTACAGGCCGCCCGCCAGGGTCGCCCGGCAGTTGTTTGTTTGATATTTTTTAGTAGAGACGGGTTGTCACATGTTATGCAGGATGGTCTTGATCTCTGACCCAAGATCGTGATCCGACCCGGTCTCGGCCTCCCAAAGTGCTGGGATTACAGGCTTGAGCCACCGCGCCCGGCCATGAATTCATTATTTAATAAAATTTGGTAATTCATATTTAATTAGTTTATATAGACAAATGTTTCAAAAAAGGTTTTCATAAAGGAAAAACATGACTAAAAACAGTCCTTGAGAAGTGGTAGAGGACAATGGTTAAGAAGACAGAGTGTCTGAGTTCAAAGCCTGATGCTTCCACTTACGAGCCGAGTGCCCTTGGGGAAATAACTTAATATCCCCAAGTCTTAGTTCATGTTTCTACAGAATAGGAACAATAATAATAGAACCTACTTCACAAGGTTGTTGGGAGTACGTGGGTGAAGTTATTATTATTACTTTGAGGATAAAATACTTGGAAACTAACTACTTTAGATGATATGGTTTGACGAGGCATCTAGTTGGGGAGACCACACTGGGACTCCACAACTGGAAAGTAAAGTAAATCTGAATTAAAGTTGTCATCCAAACTGCCAGTACTGAGAAGCAGAAGAATTAAGATGTGCTCAATTTGATATGGGGCTCATGAGGGGAAACATCTCAAAGGGGTTGAGTCTCAGATTTGGTTTTCAAAGTATAGAACTTTAGAATAAAAGTGAATGTGGAAATCATCCAGTTCGACTTTCCTCATAAACTCTTTCGCATTCTTCATCTAGTGGGAAAATGAGAGAAGGAGGGGAAGGAAGATAACATAAGATTGATCAACGAGAAGCTTCCTGCTGCAAGGCAATTGTGCTCAAGGCTAAGGGGGCTCCCAGGAGACCAGGTGGAATTGTTTCCTTTCCCCTCTGATAGCTACTAGCCCACCAGGTGGATTCTTCCTTTCCCCTCTGATATCTACTAGTGCCCCATATTAAGTTTATTCTGTTCCCTTACTGGTTCTTCATTATAATGGATTATTACAATTTCTTGGAAGAAAAAATAAAAAGAGATTTAGTGGCATAAGTTACAGTACCCACTGCTGTGGATGGTCCTGAAGCCACTATTGATACTTGTCTCCTTCCTCTACCATCCATCTCGATTTCCCTCATCCTCAGCCAAAACTTCTGCTTTCTAGGTTGCTTGGCCTATTGAGTAATCCAGACCTTTATCCTTGAGAGGGTCAACTTCCTTATTACTGGCCCTGGTTACTCTGTAGCATCTGGAATTGATGGTTCACGTTTATCAACAGTCTGGAAATACCAAGAGATGCGTGAGTGAATCCCCTAAGTTCCATACAATTCTCTCTACTACTCCAACTCTGCAGTAGTAGCCTTCTCATGCTTCCTAGGGTTAGCTACTGCTGACAATATAGAAACTTCCAGTTGTTCCTGTCAATAGAAAGCCCCAAAGGATCAGTCAGCAGGTTTAGCTTTAGGATTAGAAGAACCTTTACTGTCTGCTGACAAAAGTGCCTCCCCATGGAGACCAGTAGAACCTAAAGTTGTGGAAAAGAGAAGCACAAATGCCCTTAGCAGATCCCTGGAAGTAGTTCTTTCGCCCTTGAGTTCCCAGATTCTGGCATTCTGTTAGAAATGGAGCACTACATAATGACCATTTGTTAGAACAATATACTGTATCTTGAAGAACAGCACTCCAATTCTGCACGGTTAATCCCTAAGCTGGTGTATTAACTACATCTCTAGAGGCTATTCCAACATTCTATCAGGCCAGCAGCTTCCAGATAATGCAGTATTGGTAGGAAAAGTTAGTCTCATCATCACGTGCTCATTTCACATCTCCTATGTCTTAAAGTGAGTCATTTTTTTCTGAAGTGATATTATATGGGATCTCAGTAAACAGACGTTCTCTGGACCATCAAATAGTGATGCTGACCAAAATATTACAGGCAGAGAAGGAAAATTCATAAACAGAATATGTGATCAATTTCAGGATGATTCACTATGCTTTTAGAGCGGAGACCAATATCATTGACTTACCAACAAATGGCTGGCTGGTTTCCTTGAGGAATGGTACTATATCAAGGGCTCAGTGTTGGTATCCCAACCTGTTGGCATTAGCCAACAAGTGAAATATTTGACAGTGGGGATTACTACATTCGCCTTGTCGAGTGGGACATCATGGTGTTGGGTTCATGCATAGTCTCTATCCCTGCCACTACCACTGTTCAAAATCACATGGGAATGATGTGGAGAGGCCTGAGTAAATGCTGTACACATGGTAGGTTTGCAACATGGTTGCGGAACACTGAGCTTGGGGAGTTACCTCTTTTGTAGTAAGCAAAAGCAATTCTGCTCTTTGTGTGAGGGTAGATATAGCCCCATTTCTTTTACTCAGTGTAATCATTTTGAAAGTCATCTATGTTTGTGTGTCCTTATAATGTACTCCTTTTCACTGATATTTCACTATAAGGATATACCATGCTTTGTTTATTCATTCACCTGTATATTTCACTATAAGGATATAATATGCTTTGTTTATCCAGTCACCTATTCATGGACATATAGACTGTTTCCAGTTTTTGGCTTTCATGAATAAAGCTGCTTTAAAAATACATATACAAGTTTTTGTATAGATGTATTCTTTCTTTTCTCTTTAGTAAGCATCTAGGAGTGTATGGATGCATGACATGAGAGGTGTGTCTTAACCTTTTAAAAAAATACCAGTTTTTTTCCAAAGTGGTTGTTCTATGAGAGTTCTAGTTCCATCACATCCTCTCCAGCATTTCGTATGGTCAGTCTTTTTAATTTTAGCTATTTTAGTAAGTGTGCAGTGGTATCTCCTTGTGGTTTTAATTTGCATTTCCTAATGACTAATTATGTTGATCATCTTTTCAAGTGCTTATTTGCCATCTGCGTTTCTTTCTTGGCAAAGCATCTGTTCAAATGTTTTGTACACTGTTTTATTGGTTTGTTTTGAAAGTTATTATTGAGTTTTGAGAGTCATATTTTTGCTTTTATGTTTTTGCTATATGGGTTAAGCTTTGTTCTTGTTAGCTGCCCATCTACCTTGCCTTTGGCACATGCGTGGTCTATTAGCAGTCACCTTAGATCCCTGTGGCTCAAGGATCATGGTTGCCGTTTTGGTCTTGTTTCGCATTTCATTAAGTCTCTGCTTGGGTCATGCTGTGACTTGGTCCTATATATCCTATATGTCTAGAGCCACTGCTATCCAGTATTTTCTGCATTGATTGAAAGTCCTATATATTTGCCATAATTGCACTACCTTATTTGAAAAATGAACTTCTTAAGACTTTGTTTATCTTTGTCCCTTTTCTACCTTTACAAAATAAGTAAAACACAGGGGTATAAATCTTTATAATGAAATCTATTTTAAAATTCAGTGAGTTCACATAAAACACTTAAAAGTATAAGAGTTATTTTAAGTGTACACAGTGAGAGGCACACATAGGCTAAAAGTTAATTAACAATAAATTTTCTAATTAGTCAAATATATTTCTCACTCATCTCAAAACGATGAGGGAAGATAGGGGCAGATCCTGAAGAAGCCAAGATTATCTTACAATGAGTCTATCTCAGGTGAAGGACTTTGCATTGTTTCCAGGCCATTGAGGGATGCTCTTCTTTATCCATGTGGAAGCAGCCTCTTCTGCCATCCCAGAAGGGTGAGGGAAATCTGAGGTTTGAATGTTCTCAAGCAGATTCACCGAATATTCTCACTCCTGTTCTCAAGAACCCACTGCTTCCCTTTAGGACCTGAACTCTCACATAAGGATCTTGCCAGAGCTATGAATTTAGCCTCCTTTTTAACTCTGTCATTTTTACAATCAGATTTTGGGTGTTATTTTCAGCCATAGACTGCCTTCAAGCTGCAGGAAATTAAGTCTTTTTTCATGCTGCCGTGGAGCCCTTCCACCTTTCACATTATGCCCTGAGTTGATAGTTGGCTGATCTGTCATTGTACTTTCAAGTTTTCTGTTGCCATTAAAACAACAAAACAACTTCACCATTTTTAGGCTTAATATTGCATTCCTGTCTTTAAAATCCTAGCGCTAATGCCTAAGCGTTCTACCCACATTTCATCCCAACTCTCAGGAGATGAACATCTTAGTAACTGTGATGCAGCACATGCTGTACACATGCCAAATAATTTCCTTGTACTGAAATCTTTAAGGAAAACCCAAAGTAAGACAAAAATTTCAGTACAAGTTGTTTATTTATTTGGAGAGTGTATTAGTCCATTCTCATACTGCTAATAAAGACATACCCAAGGCTGGGTAATTTATAAAGGAAAAAGTTTTAATTGACTCATACTTCAGCATGGCTGGGGAGGCCTCGGGAAACTTACAATCATGGTGAAAGGGGAAGCAAACATGTCCTTCTTCACATGGTGGCAGGAAGGAGACGTGCCAAGCAAAAGGGGGAAAAGTCCCTTGTAAAACCATCAGGTCTCGTGAGAACTCACTTGCTATCATAAGAACAGCATGAGGGTAACCGCCTCCATGATTCCATTACCTCCCACTGGGTCACTCCCATGACACACGGGGATTATGGGAACTACAATTCAAGATGAGATTTGGGTGGGGACATAGCCAAGCCATATCAGGGAGTGATCCTAGGAAGCAATGTTAGGCAAGTGGAGAATGAGACAGGGAAGGGAAGAAAGCTAATATGTGTGCTTATGAGCACACTGGGAATTATAGGGCACTATATAGAAACTGTCTCAGAGGCTGAGCTTGTTGAATATTTATCAACCAACTACCATTCATCATTGGTGTGTGGCTTCAACACCTCAGTACTTCAGTCCACCCTGTGAATGGGAAGAACATGCTCCTGAGATCAGAGAAAGCACTCTGGAAAAGATTCACTGGTGCTGGCAGGAAGAGTAGTCAGCATGTATGGGAACAATGAGTACTGAGTGAATCCAGTCAGAGGCCTGGTAGTATAAGACACAATGTCCTATCCCTTATCTTCTGTTCGTTCTTATCCTGCACAACTCATAGCACCCTTGGTTCTCTTGAAGATTTGCAGTTTCCTGCAATAAAACATTTGTTTTCTTACTTTAATGCCGTTGCTCATGCTATGTCTTTGCTTGGAATATCCTCCATCCCCGGAGGAGGCCCGCCCCACTTCCCTGGTGAACTCCACCTCTTCTTTCAAATCTTAATTCAGCTGCCACTTCCTGTTGGATGGATTTCCAGTTTCCCTTGGGCAGAGTTGCACTGTCCTCTAAGCCCATTTAATATGCCATGCATATTTCTGCAACAGCATGTTGCTGTTGTTGCAATGCTTTCCTTGTCCCCAAGGAACTTGGAACAGCTTATAAAAGGATTTCTCTTGTTCACCTTATTTCTTAAGAACATAGCATGGGGCCTGGCATTGTGTAAAGTATCAAAGTCTGTTGAATGAATAAACAAATAAATGTCATGTACTATAGCTCAGATCCTTTTCAAGGTCTCTTAGCTAGTTAGTAGCAAAGTTGGCAGTAGAATTAATGTCTTCAACACCGAATCCTGGAGAAAGTGACTTCTTTCTTTAGAAATTAGAAGCCAAAAAAAACCAAAAAAACAAAAAACAAACAACAACAACAACAACAACAAAAAAAACACAAAAGTAAATGTCAAGGATGACATGTGGACATAATGTTGTTTTATTTACTTTGTATAGGAGACCATGTGGTTATACTGCCAACCTGGAAAAATTTGGTCTTAGAGTGATATTTGGAGTGGGTGTGGGGGCATTTGGGAAGCTGTGTGATGGCTGGGCTCTTCAGATGTCTGGGTAGAAAAAACCTGGTGGAATGGGGTTGTATTAAGGGAACAAGCTGTTGACTTTTCAGAAGTTTCATTTGCATTTCATTGTTTGGAAGTCCCTTTTAGTCCTTTAATGGGTATGGTTGGTTCATTGGCTGTATTTCACATTTTCAGCAGGCAAATTTCTTTCCAAATGAGTTCAGTAGAACCTCAAAGTGACTAGTTTTATTTGCTTTCAAACAAATGCCTTATGTATTACCTTGTCATCACTTCAAACAATGATCTTTATAGATGTTCATAGTTGCTCCCCCAAAATTAAGACTTGTCGAGCCACTGCATTTCCGTGTGCATAACTGCTCATTCTTTGAGGTCAGCCACCAGCTAAGCTGGGTTTTGCACTGGTTCAGAATTTCATGTAAGCCTTCAAAGGCCTGTTTCAGAATTAATCAATGACTTTCTGCTTAGTAGCCCAAAGACTTGAGTGGACAGCAAGGTTTGAGTTTGGAGATTTATCAGGGCAGGCTCTCTGGGGGACTACCGAGGCACTGCAAGATGGACATTTAATTTAGCCTTGTGGGTGAGACCTAAGGGCTGACCTTCAGCTTTACTGCTTTAGAAACCTGGCATGTCAGCTCGCAGAGGCAAGATCTATCTCACAGGAGGGTCTCACAGAACCTGAGTTTGAAGAGACTGACAGGAAACACAGAATATGCATTTACTGCTTTATATTGACTCACGTATCCCTCATGTACATTCGAAAGCACATGTCATGGTCTCTCTTTGTCAAATTCCAGAAAGCCAAATTCAAATCAGTTAAGAGTTTAGCGAGCATGGAATCAGAGAAAGGGGAGTTTGCTGTATGATTCAAATGCTTTATGGCATTTTTCTGATACCTCTGATCCACCATCCAATTGGTAGCCAGGGTGACATTTTAAAAATGAAAATCTGAACATGTCATCTCTCAGTTTAAGACCTTCCATGGTTTTGAATTGCTCTTAAAATAAACGTGGAAAAAATAGCTTGTTCCATAAGGTCAGACATGATTTTGCCTCATCTTCCCTCTAGCTTCATGGTTTGCTTTTAGTCTCCAAGGTCTGACCTGCCCCTCTCTTCCTACAATGGCTTTCCTCTTCCTTATCCTAGTTAACTCCTGTTACTCTTTTAACAAATGAGTAATAACACTTTGAGATCAGATATATTTTTTTATTCATGTTTTTAATAAACATGTATCTGTGTCTACTATGGATACTAAGAATGTAACAGAGCAAAGCCTATGTTCTCTTGAAGCTAACATTCCTTCCTTCCATGAATAGAGCCATACAAAAAAGAACAACCACCAAAAGAAAATATGAAATATATGCATATATGTAATATCTGGAAGTAATAAATATGATGGAGAAAATGTAAATGGCACAAGGGATGTGAGGAAGGAGGAAGTTGCTGTTTTACATATAGGGTTATCAGGGAAGGTTCTATTGATAAATGATGTTTGAGCAGAGGCCTGAAGGAAGTAAGTAGATAGCCTTAAGTGTATCTAGGAAAAGCAGGTTCTAGATAAGAGAAATAGCAAGCCCGAAGACCCTAAGGTTGCATTGTGCTACTGCTTTATAGCATTCACCTCATGCGTTACTTAAAGCAATTATACATTTCTGTGTACCATTATTTGATTAATGCCTGCTTCCTCCACTAGATTTCTGAGCTTCTTGAGAGTAGAGATCATGTCCATTTTTTTTCCACATTATATTCCCAGACTGTATAGCATGGCCTAATGCAGAATATATATTATATACATATTTGTGGAAAGGAAAAAGGGAAGATGAGAGAGAGACAGGGAGGTGGAAAGAGGGGAATGGGTGAAAGGGAAAGAGGAGGTTTGGAGAGGGGAGAGAAGGAGAGAGGTTAGGGAGAAAGGAAGGAAGAAATCCCCAAAGAGATAAGTCCTGAGTCTCCTCTTCTCTGGTTTGGGGGAAGAAGGGTACCACAAATATTAACTCCCCACATCTTCCTCTCCACTCCAGGCTTCTGTTGCTGAGCAGTTTTTCTGTTGCTAGGCACATTTTCCCCCCTTTAAATGGGCAAATAATTTCATCTGGATTAATGTCAAGTCTTACAGGCCTGGAAGTGCTTTTCGGAATCTTTAACATGACTTCTCATATTTTTGGTATGATTCATTTCTGGTGATTTTACAGTTTAATTCTCAGGAGGCCTCTACTTTCCTCATGCCAAACTTTCAAAGGCACCTTACTTTTGCCCTTGTCACTCCTTCACATGCATCCTTCCTAATTTCCTTTGGATCTTCATGATCTACCAATCCAGGCCAATGGAACAGGTTAGAAGAGTATCCAGGAAAATGCCTCTTTTCTGGGACAGTTTAAATTCCCCAGGTAGTTAGCAGAGATTTGCTTCCTGTGTTTTTGAAGCTCTCATAATTCTATGACAAGATTGAAATAGACACTGAAACAAGGATTCTCAAAAGGATTAGCTTTCTATCAGGTAAGATGGGTCAGAGCCCAAAATCTGATCTGTGTTCCAGGATGGGTGAAAACAACCACATACCTGCAGTTTAATGTTGCCTTTGCTTGAATTTACTCCTGAACCAGCATATCATTCATTCACAGGTCATACTCAACACCAAGGATATACATGTGCTGAAAGTGTTTTGCATTTGCCAAGAGTTTTACATGAGCCCTCTTGGTTCAGATCTCCCGTGATCTCTCCAACTAGCCAGATGATGTGGAGATTTTCTGGACAAGATAATTTGGGGGAACTTTTATATTTCTTCTAAGCACTGTCCTAGACATTTGGATTTCAGGGCAGAAAGTGAACATTTGGATTTTCAGGGCAGAAATCTTAAAGGGCAGCTAAGTGTATAAATTCATAGCTAGTAAGACAATCAGAAATCATGTCCTCAATCTTACAGGCCCAGGAGTCAGCAAGCATTACAGAAAAGGGCCAGATAGCAAATAATTTGGATTTTGGGGCCATGTGGTTTTGTGGCAATGAATTAACTCTGACATTGTAACATAAAAGTAACCATAGACAATGTGTAAATGAATGGGTGTATCTGTATTCCAATAAAGCTTTATTTATAAAAACAAGTGGGGGCCTGGATTTAGCCCATTGGCAGTAGATTGCTGATCCCTGTTATAGGCCATAAAAGTCCTACATTGTTGTGCTGATTGAAATACACATTTGATGGTGAGCAGCCCCTGTATGAACCAACATAGGGGATAAAGTTAATCACAGTTATTCTTTTATACATTTTGCTACATATAATCTTTTCTTCCAAGGATTCCCTCATCTAGAATGTTTAATGAAATATCTGTAGTGATAAGAATTTCTTCAACAAAGTGAAAGATGTTCTAGCACTTTGCTGCTAAAACTGTGGTTCATGGGCCAGTAGCATCTATGTCAGTCAGGAGCTAGTTAGAAATATATCACACAATGGGGCCTGCCATGGGGTGAGGGAAGTAGGGAGGGATAGCATTGGGAGATATACCTAATGTAAATTATGAGTTAACGGGTGCAGCACACCAACATGGCACATGTATACATATGTAACAAACCTGCATGTTGTGCACAAGTACCCTAGAACTTAAAGTATAATTAAAAAAAAGAAAGAAAAAAAAAAGAAATATGGAATTTCAGGACTTACCTCCCTTATCTATTGAATCAGAATTTGCATGTTAACACAATCCCCAGATGACTCAGATTTGTATTAAGATTCGAGAAGCACTGTTCCAGCTCTCAGCAATGAATATAGCCTCACAAGCAGCTTCATACTGCAATCCAAAAAGATGCAGTGCCGATTTCCAATAATTCCCTGAAACAACTGTAGATTTCCAACAACTCTCTAAAATAACTGTAGTAATAGGTTTCAAATTGTGTTAAAGAGACTGCTACTGTGAGTCTTGTTATGTGAATAACTATCCATTTACTTATCTGTTTTGCAAATGATTGATTTTCACACTGTTTCTTAAAGAGTTTGGCACATTTCTGCCTTGATACTTGGCTTTCTCAGTTTCTTTAGCCTAGAATGACTTCACACTAACTGACCTCTTTCACTGACTAAATCCCATGGATACACTGGTGCTCAACTCAAGTTCCTTTTCCTTTGACATATTTACTCCCTTTTCTGAACTCCTATTGTTTGGTGAACTGACCCTTTGCTGAACATAAGTTCTAGACTGCAATCTCTTTTGAGAGTGAAGACTTATATCTTGATTGTCCTTGAAGCCCTAAGGGCTTATAATATCTTTCCTTGAATGTGGTAGTAGCTGTGGATATTCTACATTGATTCCCGTATCACAGGAAACGGGGTGCACTGGTACTTGTCAAATGCACAGAGGTCAAACTCTTTCTCTGAAACAACAGACACTTCGCTACAACTTAACCTACATCTCAATCCCATTTAAACCAAATAGGGACTAGTAGCTGTGGTACTAAACATAACCCCAGGAGCTCTGGGGATAGTATTGCAGATTATGAACTAAGTGTAGATATAAGAGGACATAGATAGCATATGATACGGGATCCATGGAAGCTCATATTTTCCAGCACCTGATCCTGTCTATCAAATGTCATTTGACTGAGGGTAAAGTGAAGATCTGCCACTGATACTCTGGGGTTTTCGGGTCAGGAGAAGTTGATTCCTGTAGGAAGCCTTACCTGTGTCCATTTAGTAGATTCCTTTACACTGAGTCTTTCCATGAATGAGCCAGACTTGATCTATTTATTCATCTGTTGATTGATTCTCTTTTTTTTTTTTGAGACAAGATCTCTCTCTGTCACCCCTTCTGGAATGCAGTGGCAGGATCACAGTTCCCTGTAGCCTTGAACTTCTGGGCTCCAGAGATCCTCCTGCCTCAGCCTCCTGAGTAAATAGGACTACAGGTGTGTAGCTTCACACCCAGTGATTAAAAAAGTTTTTTGAAAGAGATGGGGTCTCACTACATTGCCCAGGCTGGTCTCTAACTACTCACCTCAAGTAATTCACCCACGTCAGCCTCCCAAAACATTGGGATTACAGGCAGGAGATACCAAGATTCTTGATATCTTAATCACAAACAGCACTGTACTTAATGCTGCAAAAGTATAAAGCACATATACAGAAGTACACAGTATAATCCCTGACCTTTCAATTTGTTTGGGGAGGAAAGCGGAGGCTTGCTTCTATTGTTAAATAAGAAAATGCATTGCAACTCAGCCATAGCAGTTTGTGGCAAAGTGGTCAGTACTTAGTACCAATGGATATATGGTCAGTAAGTGGTATGGTGGTTGGTAGAAGAGCCAGAGAGATTGCTGTATGTTGGAGAGCTAGGGAAGGTTTAATTGAAGCGATGGGTTTAGGGTAGGCACGCAGCAAAGGGCACTGTTTGGACAGACTTATAAGAAAAGGCTGGAGTTACTCACATCTGGGACGAGATCAGCCTTCAAAATGACCCATTCCTCCCCACCTCCCTTCTCTTCTTGTAGTGTGGTGTGTGGCCGGGGAAAATTCACTGCTTTCTGTTTCCTGGAAGCTGCATTGCACCACTGGCCAGGGTTGGTCTATTAGTCTTCCTTCCTCCTCCCCATCACCCAACAAATGCAGCCACTTAGCCGTCTGCTGGAATGATAATGCGATGGAAAATCCCCCCCCACTTTCTCATCAGATCGCAGTTCATTCACACAGTGCCAAGTTGTCTTTCCTCTAGGCTCCCTGAGGAGGCCATGGAATAGACTGCACAGCAGCCTGGGCCTACCTGAAAGCGAAAGTGAATTCTTGCTGCAGGAAAAGAGCAAGGAGCTGCATATGCCGCATCATCTGTTCTTGCTTATTTCTTCCCTCTGCTGCAATGAGACCTGTTCTCAGCTCTGGGGGAAGCAGCAGCTAAGGTTGACTCCCATCTTTAGGAGAAAATATTTATCAACTTTAGGGTAGAATATTTTTTCAAGTTACTATACACTTACCATGCAGTCAACAGATATTTATTAGGCATTGATTTTGTGCCAAGTTCTGTGTCAGATGCTGAGGATATGACACTGAACAACACACAATTCCTGCTTTCTTGGGATTTTCATATAGGCAGAAAACAGACAAATTAAGCTAGGCAATTACAATTCAGTGCTACAAGAGAGGTATGCACAAGATTATTATGTACCACCCGGGAGGAGTATGCCTCACCCAGACTTGGGTGAGGTGCAATAGGAAAGGCTTCCAGATATACTAATGTCTAAGGATTGTTTTAAGAATAATGCCTAAGCACTTGTTTTAAGAACAAGTAGGAGATGCTAGGTGGAGTCAGATGGGGAAAAAGGAAGCAGTAGAAAAATCTTTCCAAAACAAGGGAACTGAATGAACAAAAGTCAGGAGATAAGACAGGTCAGTGCATTAAGGGAATTGATTATAGTTTAGTATGGCTGGAGAGAAGAGTACATGTTAGGGGAGTAGTTAGCAGTAAAGCTAGAGAAGTAAGCATAGACCTTGTATGTAGTATAAGTTTCAGATATTATATTGCAGGCAATGGGGAGATATGGAAGAATTTTTAAGAAAGACAATAATGTTATCCTATGACTTATTTTAGAAAATTCATACAGGCAGTGTAGAGACTGGACTGGGGAAGGACAAGACCAGGGCAGAAGGTTGAGGAACAAGTCATGCAACTGCTAGAGTTGTTTGTGGAAAAGTGGCCTGCACACAATACCAATGAGTGGCAGTTGACAGGACAGAAAGAAAGACCCTGGTAGACTGAAAGAGTAAGGGAAAGTTTAATATAGGTGGTGGTTTCAGCATAGTAATATGATCATGTTATGCACTTTAGAAAAATCACCTCGATTATAGTATAGAGATTGGCTTGGAGAAGGTATAAACAAGAGTGGAAAGTTGAGGCTAAAATTCAGTAAGCAATGCTGATAACAAGCATCTCCTGCCAGTGGATATGGCACTGTCTACTTGTAAACTAGACAGATTCAGGAGGTATTAAATGGGTGCAATGGACTCCATTTAGTGATTGATTGGATAAGAGAGGGAGAGTCCATAATGATGTAAATTTCTATTGCAAATTATAGAAAACCCAACTGAAGCTGGCTTAAACAAATAGGAAATGTTTTGTCTCAAGTAACTACACAATCTTCAGGTGTAACTTCCTGATGTCAAATGTTCTCAGGGACCATCTGTCCACTGTTTTCTCCAGGCTTTATTCTTAGGCTCAGTGTGATGCCCCTAGTAACTTCAGGCTGACATTATCTTGGCACCCAGCCTCAGGAAAGAGAGATTCCACTTCTCCAATGGGTCAAACAACAGTCATAGAACTGAGCCTTATGGATGTTGTCTGTCTAACTTAGACCACTGTTCTTCTTGGAGCCAATCACTGTGACTGGTGAAATGAGTATGCCTGATTTTGACAAGGTATGTGTACCTCCCCTAGAGACTGTGTTATCCCAAAGCACTTGAGCTAAGAGTTGGCTATGGACAGCTCCTCCAAAGAGAGTTCATGGCATGGTCATCAGAATGAGAGTAAGGAGCTAGTGGGTAGATAAAATAATAGATGTCCACCTCATATGATATCTTATTTTCTGATTTGGGTAACTGTGGGTGGTGGTATCATTCACTGAGATCAGAACTGCAGAAATAGGAACGTATTTGTGAGTTTTGAGTGTAGGAGCATGACTTATTCCATTTGAGCTACTATAACAGAATGCCTGAAACTGGGTAATTTATGATGAACATAAATTCATTGGGTCATAGTTCTGGAGGATGAGAAGTCCAAGACTGAGAGACCAGGATCTGATGAGGGCCTTCCTGCTGTGTTGTCTCATGGGAGAAGGGCAAAGAGAGAACAAAAGAGAGCAAGAGCACATATATAAGTATAAAGGGTCTTGAACTGGCAGCCTCAAGCCCTTTTATAATCAGCATTAATCTGTTCATGAGGGTGGAACCCACATGACCTAAATATCTCCTACCAGGCCCCACCTCCTAACACTGTTACATAGGGAATTATGTTTCCAACAAATGCTTTTGGGGGGATATATTCAAACCATAGCAGAGGGGTTGATAATTAGGTCTAAAACACAATAACTTAGTACATTTGAACTTTGTGTATAAGAATTTGATATTTGGCCGGGCACGGTGGGCTCAAGCCATGTAATCCCCAGCACTTTATTGGGAGGCCGAGACTGGGTGGATCACGAAGGTCAGGGAATCGAGACCATCCTGCTAACAACGTGAACCCCGTCTCTACTAAAAAATGCAAACACTAGCTGGGCGACGTGGGCGGGCCCGCCTGTAGTCCCAGCTACTTGGGAGGCTGAGCAGGAGAGATGGCGTTGAACCCGGGAGGCGGAGCCTTGCCAGTGAGCTGAGATCCGGCCACTGCACTCCAGCCTGGGCGACAGAGCGAGACTCCGTCTCAAAAAAAAAAAAAAAAAAAAAAAAAAAAAAAAAAAAAAAGAATTTGATATTTAGGATGGGTGGAGAAAAGATGAACTGTGCCCCTGGATTTTTTGTTTAAACAAACATCATCTCTTTACTGATTATTCTGGCTCAAGAATTTCTATTGTCCAGACTTCACAACACCATTGTCCCAGACAAGATGCTAGATACTGAAAATGCGAAGTTGAGTGAGCCATGATACTCTCTGTTCTCAAGGAGCTGATAGTGTGGTAGGAAAGGAGAACTATAACAACCAGAAACTACCCTATCATGAGTTAGTTATCATAAGAGAAGAACATAACAGGAAAAGAATTAATTCAAAGGAAAGGATGGGTGACAGACTCTTGGAGAGTTGGGGAAGTCAGAGAGAAGGTGATTTCTAAGTAGGGTTTTGCTGCAAGTGGGAAGGGAATGAAAATCCTAAGTAGTGTGGATATGTTTGCAGAATTGCAAGTAGCTCTGTATAATGAGAACACAAAATGTCAGAGGTATTGGCAAGATGCTTTGTCCATTGATAATTCTTATTCTAAGTAGCAGCATGGCCACTTATCCATGTGATATAATTTGGGTAAAAGCGAACTTTTTATTCCTCCACAGCTCTACCTATTCAATATCTTATAATATTTATTTTATGGGTAAAATACTAGGGTTTGGGGCAAAAATGAAAATACTATCTTGAAGTGAGTAGTCATCAAGGTAGTTATTAGCCTTTGTTATGTATTCCTTCTCATTAGCTAATTACATATGATTCAAGCAAGCAGGGCTTGAGGAAGTGAAATACTGTTTCAACTATCACTTTCTAATACTCTCCCATCCCTGCTAAACACATATTAGGTTACCAGTCAATGTTTGTGTGTTAGAAGTTCAAGAGCATTGGTTGCTGCTACAGGAAAGACTGATTATTCACCAAGAACTACCAGACGTATATTTCTCCCCTAGTTCTCTCCTAACTTCTTTAATAAGCAAACTCCTATCAAGAACAATTTGTTCAGGTGTTGGTACATTGTATCACAGTTCTTCTATTCACATATCTGTCTTACCCATCAAACCTTAAGCTCTTTCTTGGGGCAGCTCTTTCTTGGGAACAGGAAAGATATGCCTTACATACCTTTATAACTTATGTATGTAGTATAATGTGTATGTATAATGTACACATGTATGTATGTATGTAATGTGTCACTCAGACAAAATTAAGCCTTTAAAAGACAGTCATATTTTATAACCATCTTCTTGTTCTGGAAGCTTCTGTATAGCAGTGCAGAAGGAACCACCTCTCTAGAAGGTTTAACACAAGAATTTCTAAAAATGACAAAATTATTAGTGGATGATAACTGTCTTAGTCTGGTTGTGTTAAGAAAATATCTTAGACTGGGTGGCTTATAAACAACAGAAATTGATTGTTCACAGTTTGGAAGGCTGGGAAGTCCAAGATCAAGGTGCCACCAGTGTCTGGTGAGGACTTAATCTCTGGCTCATAGATGGTGCCTTCTAACTATGTCCTCACATGGTGTAAGGGGCAAGGCAAGTCTTTGAGGCCTTTTTTATAAAAGGCATTAATTGCATTCATGAACACTTCACCCTCATGAACTAATCACTTCATAAAAGGCCCGCCTTTTAATACCTTTACTTTGGGGGTTAAGATATCAACATATAAATTTGGGGGACACACAAACACTCAGACCATAGCAATGACTAAATCCAGTCTGGGTTATTCCCTGCTCATTTTCTGTCGTTTCTTGTTTGTGTACCTAGTATTCTTATCCTATGATGTTTTGTTAAGGGTGGCTTACTTCATGTAATAGTAGTTTAATTCAACTGCAGAAAGTTGAGTTATAATATTTGTATAAACTGATCAAACTTTGCTATAAAAATCTTTATACAACCTTATTATTTAAAAAATTACAAATGATACAAACTTCCTGTGGGACATTAAAAAATATAAAAGCGTATTAAGTAAAGAGATACATTCTCTTCATTCCTTCTTTCTAACTATGAAGTTCCCTGCCCGCTATATTCTTCAAAAATTCTTTCTATGCATTTACAAATTTACTCATTTATTTTTTCTTTCATTACATAATTATTGAACAGCTGCTATATGCCGGACTGTGTTCACACAGTGATGACACAGCTGTAAATAAAAGAGGCAAATTTTTTCCTTCCTTGGAACTGACATTTGAGTAAGGAGCAGAGGTAAATGGGTTGATTGAATAATAAAGAATCTTTTGCTAAAATATATTAACTTTTAAAAAACTGATGTTTTCCATTGAGCTCATATTATTTCCTGGGTGATAATGATAAATAACCCAATAACAGTAGTAACTGTAATAATACTTCTGTCCTGAAGTGTCTGGTAGCACAGTGTCTGACACATAGTAAATACTCATCAAATAAGTAAATGGATCACTGGTATCAGGAACTACAAGGGTGACCTCCACAGTCATCAAAGAAAGAGAAAGTACTGAGTACCTTGCAAGGATGGGAGGTTGTCCTGAAAGAAAAGAGCATTCATTCATTCAGCAAATATTTATTGAGTAATTACTATGGACTAGAACTATTCTAAGCACTGGGCATGAATGAACCCTGAAGATAGAATTTACCTGCTTCAAAGATTTAACAGAGACCTCCCCACAATAATCTGTAGGTTACTGTAGTCACTTATTTTAGAACTGACTGTTGTGAAGCTCTCTGTGAGAGGGGAGTATGAAGATGGTAACAACAACAGGAAAAATAGAATTTTAAATTATTAGAGTGCCAAATATGATATATTTTAAATCATTTCAACTAGGTCACTCTAGAAAGAGCCTTTCTGTTTCTGAAGAGCCTTAATCCTCCCAGCTAATTTTCTCTAATGTGCCACTCCAAACCCAGTCCTCTTTTTTTTCTTTTCTCTCCTACTGCTTAAGCCTCATCAGAGGCTGCTGAGCAATCTTTTTGAACACAAGAAAGAAGATCGTTATCATCATTATGCTGTTACCCTTGAAGAAAGCATGTAAAGAGGCTGACAGAGGATGCATAATTTAAGAAAACATGGAAACTCAATGTTACATAATAGACTCTTGATTCTCCAAACTGCCACTAAATGTAATTGACTAAATCTAAATCTATACACACACACACACACACACACATACACACACCTATTATGGAATTGTTTTGACGTGTTCCATCAGACTGTAATTCATGATAAAGGGAACCACATCCATTTGTTCACCAGTGTACAATCCAGTGTCTGCATATTACCTAGTACAAAGTAGGCACTTTGTAAATATCAGTTGAATGGACAAATAAAGAAACTGTGTTTCTAGCCCCCCTTTTCAGGTATTTCTTGTCTCTATCTTTTTCTATTTGCTGTAGTCTTTATATTCTCATTATTTCATTTTAGATATTTCTCTCCTGCCCCCACTTCCCAATTGTCATCATTAGTTTATGGAACTCCTGTATTACTAGGCAATAACCTTTCATTACCTATGTTTCTATCTGGCTTACGAGTTTAGGGGAGGGTCAACTCTTCAATCTCCCCATGCACCCTTTGAGTTGATCCCCAGATGGGGCTCTCTACTCCACGATACCCATAGTCCCTGCAGAGCTCTCTTGAAGGCCTGGCAGTGTAACAATGGCCCCAGGAGTCTCCTTTATGTCTATTGATTGGGATTCAATGTCCTCACGCCTGGGGATCAACTTCAATTCAATTTCAAGTCAGGGAAGTTGTACTGAACAAAGCAGCTGTGATGTGGAGGAAGGAACATTGGGAGTCAGACCTGGGTTAATGTTGGCATTAATACTTACTAAATGTTCAGTCTTGGGAAAGTTATTTAACTTTGAACCTTGGTTTCTTCATCTATAAAGTGAGATGAAGTATATTGACATATCTAACTATCTCAGCACAGTGCTTAGCTGATGGGAGATATTACGATTCATTTGCTTTCCTACCTATTCCCTGGTTACCCTGTATATTCTAATTGAAAGTTTCTCAACGTCAGCATCTTTGATGTTTTAGGCAACATTATGTTTTTTTTTTTTTTTGTTATTGTTGTTGTTTTCTGCTGTGGGGTCTGTCCTGTGCATTGTAGGATGTTTAGCAGCAACCCTGGCCTCTACTTGCTAGATGACAGTAGCCCTCTCTCATGGTTGTAATAATAAAAAATGTCTCCAGACGACGTTAAACATTCCCTGGGGATTAAAATTGCCCTGTTAGGTGCCATTGCATTAACCTTAGAAAATGAAGGCATTAAACTATTAAACTCATTCTGCAAATTTGGCTTGCTTCAGATACCTGAACCAATCCTGGCCAGACTGGAAGATATAATAGTTGCTCATTATCCATCCATTTGTCTTTAATTCATTCATTGAAAAGCTTCTTGAAGTCAGGATCTTAAAAACTGATTTTGTTCCCTGCTATATGTCCAATGGCCTAGAGTTGTATTTGACACATAATAGACACTCAATATATATTTGCTGAATCAACAAATGTGCTAAAATATCTATCCCCCATCTCAAATTTACTGAGACTATCTATTGTGTAAGAAAATGAGGGGAATACAACACGGACTTTGTGTTCTCAGGGAGCTTAGACTCTAATAAAGGAGATAGAAATTTACAAAAAATCCTAATAGGGTATCTGTATTAGATTTTTAGGCTTGCAATAACAAAGTACCACACACTAGGTGGCTTAAAATGAGAGAAATTTATTCTCTCACAGTTAGAGGATAGAAGTCTAAAATTAAGGTGTTAGCAGGGTCAAGCTTCCTCTGAAGTTTCTGGAGGAGGATGCTTCCTTGCCTCTTTCAGCTTTTGGTAGCTGCAAGCTTTCCTTGGCTTTTGACAGCACAACTGGTATCTCTGTCTCTGTCTTTACTTGGTCATCTCTCCATAAGGGTGTCATGTCTCTGTTCCTTCACTACTAGTAAGGACAACAGTCATATTGGATGAATGACCTACCCTACTCCAGTGTGACCTCATCTTAACTAATGACATTTGCAAAGACCCAATTTCCCAAATAAGATCACATTCTGGGGTACTGGGAGTTAGGACTTCAAAATATGTTTGTGAAGGACATAATTCAACCCCAACCAGTATTACATTTAAAAATTGAGTTATTTTTATTTACAGCACTTTAAGGAAAGTGCTTTATTTAAATACTTTTTTAAGTACCCTGGGACCAGGAGGAGGGAGAGAATAATTCTAATTGTGGATGGATAGAGTGAGGAGTGATCGGGATTGGCTTCTTGGAGAAGCTTTGAATGATTAGTAGAATTTGGGCTAGCAGGGATAAAATAAGGAAGAGCAACTTCAAACTGGAGAGAGCATAAAAAGTGACAAACCACTGGGTTGGCAAATAGATGGACACAAGCTATTAGTCCCTCCCTCGCTCAGGCAGCCACTACCTGCTATCCTAATTCATCATTCTTGCTGATCCCAAACATCAATCTTGTAATCTTCCTCATTGCAGCACTACAGACAGCTATGGCTAGTCAAACAGATGGGGCATCCAGAGAAAATGTATTTATTACCCTGGCATAGCAGCAGGCAAGTAGTTTAAATAACTGACTAGTTCATGTATCTGGAACATGGGGTTCACAGTAAGGGTGGCTGATTCAGTTGTAAAAGTTTTGCAAGAATTCAGACTTAGTCTTTTTAGTTTGTTTGTTTATTTATTTATTTATTTATTTATTTATTTATTTATTTATTTGAGATGGAGTCTCGCTCTGTCGCCCAGGCTGGAGTGCAGTGGCCGGATCTCCGCTCACTGCAAGCTCCGCCTCCCAGGTTCACGCCATTCTCCTGCCTCAGCCTCCCGAGTAGCTGGGACTACAGGCGCCTGCCACCTCACCCGGCTAGTTTTTTGTATTTTTTTAGTAGAGACAGGGTTTCACCGGGTTAGCCAGGATGGTCTCGATCTCCTGACCTCGTGATCCGCCCGTCTCGGTAGTTTATTTTTTTTAGTCTTCAGTTTTTTATTTTGTTTTTGTCCCTGGATTCTATGCAATTTCTGTCTTTACAATAATTATCTCCTTTCCCATTTTCTATTCTACTCAAGCTGATTTGATAAAGCTTCAGTTCTTTGAAATCAAAAGAGTCCTGCCCAGATAAATTCATTTGGGAGTATATTAGTTTTCTTTTGCTGCATAACAAATTACCACAAACTTAGCAGTTTAAAACATAAGCCATGTATTATCTTTGAATTCCTGCAGATCAGAAGTTCAAGCACAACATGGCTGGATTTTCTGCTTAATATCTCACCAGTCTGAATATCAAAGTGTTGGCTGGGGCTTTGGTTCTCATCTGGGGCTTGGGTCCTCTTCCAGTCTAACTTGTTGGCTAGAAATATTCATTTGCTTACAGCTGTAGGACTGAGGTTACTGTTTTCCTATTAGCTGTCATCCAGGGACTTCTCTCAACTACTAGAGGCCCCTGGCAGTTCCTTGCCACATGGTCCCCACAGGCAGTTCACAAAGTAGATACTTCCTTCTAGGCCGCCTAGAGCTCATCTCTCTGACTTTATTTTCTGCCACTAGCCAGAAGCCAGCATTTTAATTAGGTCAGGCTCACCCAGGATAATATCTCTTTGCCACAAAATGTAACATAATCATGAGAGTGATAGCTCATCATTTTCACAGGTACCACCCACACCCAAAGGGGAGGGGACTATACAGAGATGAGAATCGTTGGAGGTCATCCAAGAATTCTGCGTAGCAGAAGGCATATGCTAGTGGGGGTGATCAGCTCTCACGGCAGACCTGTGACTACCTCTAACCTTGGGTGATATGCTTTTACCACTGAGTCCCAATTTTTCTCACCTATAAAATGAAGGAGCTGTTGTTGATAAGGCTAAGGTCGCTGTTGGTTCTATGAGTCTTTGGAACTCATATGAAACATATTTGTGTCCACTGCCTTCTGGAAGCTTTTGAAGGTTCTCCTGGTAAGGCTGATTGGGGGTGAAACAGGTGGGCCACCCTTGCCCTTGCAGTACCACGTGAAGCCCTTTGATTCCAGTGCCACTGCCCACTTCCTATTGGTGCGTAAGCTTCTTTTCATAGATGAAGAAACATATATGGACCATTCTGTTCATCCATGGCTGTAACTCCTCTAATCTTGAGAACATTTATCATGGTGACACCTATCATGGTTAGGGGCATTATGGGAGTGATTTTTTATGTGGATGCTATTGCCAGAATATTTGTTTCCCTAATAATTGATATGTTGACACCTAATCACCAAGGAGATGGTATTAGGAGCTAAGGCCTTATGAGGGGATCTTTTCATCCCATGAGAATGGGGTTAATCTCCTTATGAAATAGGCCCAGTGGGGCTTGTTCAACCCTTTCACCACGTGAGGGTACAGTGAAAGGGCACCATATATAAATGAGAGGACAGCCTTCACCAGACATTGAATTTGCTGGCATCTTGATCTTGTACTTCCTAGACTCCAGAACAGTGAGAAATAAATTTCTGTTGTTTATAAACTACCTAGTTTTTGGTACTTTGTTATAGCAGCCTGAATGGAATAAAGCAGTAAAATGGACACAATCGCATGTGATTCTGATCTTCTCTGAATTTCTGCCTCTCTCCAGCTTTTTCAAGGCAAGGCATAAATGAAATAAATAAAGTTGATATTTTAAACTTTCTGAACATTACCACTATCGCCACTGGCAAGAATTGATAATTCACTGAGTACCACATGACTCAGATTCTAAACTGCTTTATATCTGGTTTAGTGTGAATCACCTCATCTTTCTATGGGCTCCACATTTTACAAGAGTTTTTTTTTTTGTATCTTTAATTACACTATAGATGTTTTCATTAGTATGGTCTAACGTCAGAAATTTCTGTTTGATCTGCCTGTCTTCACTGTAGTTGCTCATTTAGTTAGAACTAAATCAGAGGCGGAAATGCCTTTCCTTTTTTCATATTTTGCCACATATCATGCTGTGTTTTGTCAGTGACAGACCCAGAGAGCAGAGTCTGTGGGTAGATAGGTCATCTGATGAGTTATGCTTGAACATTCTATAAACAAGCTGGAAGAATAAATCATCAGAGGGTGTGGTTCCACTCACAGGGCATTCATAAACAGAGTTATCATATTATATTCACCTATGCCCCTCCCATATCCTCTTACAAATCCTGTCCTTACACATTTTCTGTGGAGTGTACAAATAAAGAAGGCATGGGAAGGCTGAATGATTGGAGATGAAGAAGAGATGTCCTATCTTATTAATAATATTTCCTCCTTCCAGTTTCCTCTTGGAGAGGCTGCCCATGTTCCCTTCAGAGAATATGCTTCTGTTATGCATGCTGAATGGGTCGGGAATCACCACTGGTCTGCTTGATGGCTTGACTGGACAATAGGACCCCCCAGTTAGCTCCTTAGATTCTCTCTGCTTAGAGCTTAGAATCAAAACACAGAAACTTCATATTTCTGCAGGCACTAGACTTCAAAAGGCAGTCAAGACATGTTAGGGGTGAGAGTTGCTAGTTTAGGCTGTCTGCACAAAACCAGGTAAAGCCAATGAGAGAGTGGGTGGGGGAGCAAGACAGGTAGAGAGAGGGAGAGAGTGGCAGAGAACATGAGAGTATTTAAATATGACCATACAAGTAGAGATGAGACTCTTTGTTGTATTTACTTCAGAATCTAACCCAGTGCCTGGCACACAGTAGGAGTTCAGAATGTTTGCTGAATGACTGACAGACCATTTAGCCTTACAGAGGTGGAAAGAGTAATTACAGTGGTCCCTCTTCTACATCTCCTTTCTTTAGGTTCCTTTAGATAGCCCTGTGTCCTCATGATATATTCTTGGTTTTGTTTTTTAGCACATTGAGGTGCATTTCTATTACTTGCATCTTGATGATCCACAACTGAGGCACCAGCCAGCATGAG
This sequence comes from Rhinopithecus bieti, assembly GCF_001698545.2. NCBI lineage: Eukaryota > Metazoa > Chordata > Mammalia > Primates > Cercopithecidae > Rhinopithecus > Rhinopithecus bieti. The sequence continues at coordinate 2,296,723 of NW_016803776.1, read as the reverse complement.
CACTTAACCTCAGCTCCTCCCTTCTCCTTCCTACCTGGACACCAGCTCAGACCAACTGAATGGGTGGATGTTGGTTTATATTGCATGCAGAAGGCATTCCTTAACATTTGTGGGTATGATCGGTGTCTCGCAATTTATATGACCTTTAGACTTTACAGAAGTGTTTTACGCTGAACAAACAGAAATCTAGTCACTTTTTAGAAGCAGCTTTCAGGTATGGTTTTCCATTTCATGCTCGCAATCATCATCTGGTTAGAAGTCCTCATTGAACCAAATCTGTGTTCTGATGTCCATCTCATGTCTTTCTCATGTACAGGGCATTTGTTTTAAAATTCATGCACACACATTATTGACCATTCAAGGTATGGGTGGCAATGTTCTAGATGCTGGGAAAATGAAGCAAACAAAACATATGAAGTCCTTATATTTGGTTATTCCCTATTTGCTTCTAGTCTCAGATTTATTCTCTACCTTCTCTTCCCTGCTATGTGCCTGGGAGTCAGATTACTGTAGACTGCACCTGTGTAACCTTGCTGGCTGGATTCCAATTGGGTTTATCCAGTGATAGGCAATGCAAAAGATGCAAGGGTGGAGTGGTGAGAGATTGGAGTTTTTGCCTGGGGTTTCTCTCTGCTCAGAGGTCATAGCCCCAGCATTGGCCATCTCCTCTATGACCACAGCTGCTGTTGGCCAGGCTTTCCTTCAAACTCCAGCAATAACTGATGTCAGGAACAGTATTTCCTCCTCTTACCCCTCCCTCTAAGCCTAGGGGTAGTAATGACTTCTGCTTTTTTTTTTTCACACTTTCAGATGTCTTGACATTTTTCTTTGTTTTCTTTAAACCTGCCTAAATACCTCTGTAAAGTGTCCACCTTTCTTTTTCTTTTAAAATCCTTTCAATTAAACCATCAGAGTAGAATTCCTGTCCTGCTCAGACTCTGCCTGATACAGTCCCTAACTTACTTAGAGCTTACATTTTGTGGGGCAGTGACAACCAACAAATGAATATCAAATACATTATTATATGGTGATAAGTGGTATAAAGGAAAATAAAGCAGAGTAAACAGAGTGACAGGCACTATTTTAGTAAATGTGGTCAGATAAGGCTTCTCTAAGGAGGTCACTGCTGAGCAAACATCTGACTAAGGGAGGAACAGAGATACAAAAACACGTAGAAAAGTGCAAGGCCCTGAGATGGGAACATGATTAAAGAACACAAAGGGCAAGGTGGAGCCAAGTGCACAAAGCACAGGCTGCTAGGACATAAGACCATCGTGTTTATCCTTTTGCTTATCTGCTGAAAAGTGGCGCCCTAGTAGCTGCAGGGAGAGGGAATGTGGTGTGATGAAAACAATGTGAATTCTGAAGTCAAGCAGTTCTGATTTCAAATCTAAGCTCTGCCATTACTAAGTAGCCTTATGATAGTAAACAAATTACTTCAAATCTCTGACTTTCAGTTTCTTTTTTTTTTTTTTTTTTTTTGAATATATACTAGTTTCTTTATTCACTCATCTATAGATGAACACTTAAGTTGTTTCCAAATCTTGGTCATTTTGAACAATTCTACAACAAACATAGGAGTGCACGTATCTCTTTTATATACTGATTTCCTTTATTTTCAGTATATACCCAGCAGTGGGATAGCTGGGTCATGTGGTAACTTTAATTTTACTTTTTTTCTTTTTTTTTTTTTTTTTTTT
>NW_016803776.1:2285608-2290160 GCF_001698545.2 Rhinopithecus bieti | reverse complement strand
TGAAGGAAGGAAGGAAGGACATCTATCTTCTCAATAAAATTTAATTCTCCTAGTGACTTTATTCTTTCAAGGAATTCCAATTACTCATTAAATACTAGTTTAATTGAAATGAACTATATGTAAAGCTTTATATTTACTTCTGTGGGGTATATAAATAAGAAAACTCTGTGAAGGCCAAGATCACTTTATCTTTTTCATCTTTATATCACTCATGCACAGCATAATACTTGGCACTTCATGATAACAACATACTTAACAAATATTTGCAAATAAAAGTAAGCTAACAAATGATTTAATATCTGGTGAGTGCTGAGTGTGTATGTTGAGGATGGGGTAGGGAGGATATTATGAAATAGATTGATCTTCAACATTTTTGTAAAATCACAGTGAGACTTTTAGAAAATATTTTTCCTTTCCCCATCTAGCACACAAAAGAGGACTCTAAAAAGAGGCTCTTTGGGAAACTGTCTAGACAAAGTGTCAGGTAGGAAGGGGCAACACTTTGAAAACATCATTTTCCTTTTTTCTGTTTGGAAAAGGATGATGGAGGCGATGTGTAAAAGACAGAGATGAATGATTTGATTGCCCTGGGGTGACTTTGAAGCCTGCGATGACCTTGGGGAGGGGCTCAGTGAGAATTCCTCCTCCCACCTGGTATTGGTTACATAGAGCAAGTACATTCCAAGGCTGGACAGCATCTGACATCCTGCTGAGAACAAAGCCCCACAGGCATGGGACATATGGTTCTGGTTATCTGGGAGACGGTGCCTTCAAGGACAATAGCACCTCCCCTTTATTTGGGCTATATATCAGAGGGGCTCATGGCCCTTCCTAGGCATAGCTCCTATCCAGCAGCACAGGCACAGACAACAGTCCTGGGGTCTAGTGGAAGCACCTCTCTATCAAAACTGGAGAAGGGTTCCTTAAGGCCATGCTTTTGCTGGGCCTGCTGAAGCACTATGGATATATGGTGCTTACTGAAATGGTCTCATCACATTCTCTGAGTAACAACTCCTACCCAAAGCATCCATGCTCTCTGTCTGAAATTCTTTAAAAGGTCTATGGCTGAGAAAAACCCTACAGCCCAGTCGAGTTCACAGATGCAGTTGTAGTCAGTTACATCTGTGCCTTCTGCATGTTTTTTTTTCCTGGCTGAAGCCCAGACTTAGACATTAAAACATATGTAAAATATCCAATGCCTTGTACTTACACATCTGCAAATACCAAGTTTTCATGAGAAGCAAACATGAACATGGCTTTCTTCCTGCTTCATCCCATCCTCTAGGTGTTTGGGTTAAAAATGAGTCCCTGAGAATTTAGAATAACTAAATACTCTTTTATGTTGGTTATGACAAGGGATGACATATTAATTTGACTTTGAAGAGTAGATATCCCTGTCACTGGCAGCACAGCAAAATAATCTCTTTTCTATATTTGGAAAATTCATCATAGTGTGCATCTTTGCGGAAGTCTGGGTTTGCCATCCTACGTGCCAAACACGAAAAGCCAGACATTCACTCCTCCTTTCTGCTGGCCCCTTGGGATGGGATTGTCAGATAAATTAAGGGACACTCAGTTACATGCGAATTTCAAATAAACAACAGATTTTCAGTATATTCCAAATATTACATGGCAAATACTTACACTGAAAAAAATTATTGTTTATATAAAATTTTTGACTGTGTATTTTGTATTTTTATTTGCTAAATCTGGTAACCACCTGAGGACCATGATATGTGACTAAACCTTGACCAACCAGATGCTACAGAGAAGCAGCAGTGATTTAGAATTTATTCCGCCAATGGCAATGGTGGAAGTGGCATTCAATATCCAGTCATGGCAGTAGTGATGCCAGTGATGGTGTCCACTATTCAGTGAAATTGGTGGGGCTTGGTGTACAGTGGTACCAGTGACAGCAGGAACAGTATCCTGCTCCAACTTCAGATTACTTAAGCCTCCCACATAGCTTTGGTTTATAAAGTTTCCTCAAAGGTAGTATAAGTGATAGAAATGAAAATACTAATATGGCTCACACCCTTATCGTTGGCCCCTCTCTCCTACCCTCCTGAAGTCTAGAAGATAACTTGCAGGTATTTTAGCAATGCCTGGCTAGTGGTATACTTAGGTGCCTGAAGAAATCCTGCTTCTGCTTTCTCTTTGGTTCTCTGGCTCAGAAGACTGCCATGGTTTGGGGTACAATATAATATGGTAAAAGTCTCCCTTATTTTTCAACACAGAAATTAATTATGCATAACCACTCTGGAACTGAAGTTCAGTTTCTGGTCACATTGCCTTTTCCTGATGAGTTCCATCCCAGCTGCACCTGATGCTGGCATTTTCACAGTGATGGCCATGATGGGAGCCTCTTCTTTACTGTCACTTAGCTCATGGTAGGTGGTGTTGAAAGGAAAATAATTCACACTGCTGTATTTTGTAATGCAGCATGATGGAGAGGTGTAGCTATGACCAGATACTCAACAGCCTAGAATTAGCTTTGAGGAGAATATTTCTAGTTAGTGGATGCAGCTATCTCTATGAGATGGAAGCTATTGTTTTTCTTATTTATAAGTGAAGAAACTGAGGCACAGAGAAGTTAAATAACTTACCCAATGTCTTATAACTACTAAGTGGAAGATCTAAGAAACAAACCAAGATACCTGGATCCCAGTTCTCACTGACTGCACTGTGATACGTGTCTTTAAAAGAGTTGTTGAGGTATTGCTGGCAAGATGGCTGAATGGGAACAGCTCTGGTCTGTAGTTCCTCACGGGATTGACAGCAGAAGGCAGATAATTTCTGCATTTCCAACTGAGGTACCTGGTTCATCTCACTGGGACTGGCTGGACAGTGGGTACAACCTACAGAGGGCCAGCCGAAGTAGGGTGGGGTGTCGCCTCACTCAGGAAGTGCAAGGAGTGGGGAATTTTCTCCCGTACCCAAGGGAAGCTGTGAGGGACTGAGCCTGAGGAGCTCCAGCACAGATACTGCGCATGTCCCACTGTCTTTGCAACCCGAAAACCAGGAGATTCCCTCCCATGCCTACCCCACCATGGCCCTGAGTTTCAAGCACAAAACTGGGCGGCCATTTGGGCACACACACTGAACTAGCTGCAGGAGTTCTTTTTTTCCCATACCCCAGCGGTCCCATGCCTGGAAAGTCAGCCAGACAGAACCATTCACTCGCCTGGAAAGGGGTGCTGAAGCCAGGGAGCCAAATGGTCTGGCTTGGTGGGTCCCACCCCTATGGAACCCAGCAAACTAAGATCCACTGGCTTGCAATTCTCGCTGCCAGCACAGCAGCAGTCTGAGATCAACTAGGGACGTTAGAGCTTGGTGCGGGGAGGGACATCCGCCATTGCTGAGGCTTGAGTAGGTGGTTTTATACTAACAGTGTAAACAAAGCTAATGGGAAGTTCCAACTGGGTGGAGCCCACTGCAGCTCAGCAAGGCTGCTGTGGCCAGACTGCCAGATTTCTCTTCTATGGGCAGGGCATCTCTGAAAAAAAGGCAGCAATCCCAGTCAGGAACTTACAGATAAAAGCCCCACCTCCCTGAGACAGAGCACCTGGGGAAAGGGGAGGCTGTGGGCGCAGCTTCAGCAGACTTAAATGTCCCTGCCTGATGGATCTGAAGAGAGCACTGGACCTCCCAGGACAGCATTCAAGCTCTGCTAAGGGTCCCAGTAGGGGCCAACAGGTACCTCATACAAGAGAGCTCTGGCTGGCATCTGGCAAGTGCCTCTCTGGGACGAAGCTTCCAGGGGAAAGATCAGGCAGCAATCTTTGCCGTTCTGTAGCATCCCCTGGTGATACCCAGGCAAGCAGGGTTGGGAGTGGACCTCCAGCAAACTCCAGCAGACCAGCAGCAGTGGGGCCTGTCAGAAGGAAAACTAACAAACAGAAAGGAATAGCATGTCCACTCAAAGACCCAATCCGAAGATCACCATCAAAGACCAAAGGTACGTAAATCCAGAAAGATGGAGAGAAACCAGCACAAAAAGACTGACAATTCCAAAAACCAGAACGCCTTTTCTCCTCCAGAGGATCACAACTCCTAGCCAACAAGGGAACAAAACTGGACTGAGAATAAGTTTGACGAATTGACAGAAGTAGGCTTCAGAAGGTGGGTGATAACAAACTCCTCCGAGTTAAAGGAGCATGTTTTAACCCAATGCAAGGAAGCTAAGAACCCTGAAAAAAGGTTAGATGAATTGCTAGCTAGAATAGCCAGTGTAGAGAAGAACATAAATGACCTGATGGAGCTGAAAAATGCATCATGAAAACTTCGTGAAGCATACACAAATTTCAATAGCTGAATCTATCAAGCAGAAGAAAGAATATCAGTGATTGACAGTCAACTTAATGAAGTAAAGAGAGAAGACAAGATTAGAGAAAAAAGAATAAAAAGGAACCAACAAAGCCTACAAGAAATATGGGACTATGTGAAAATACCAAATCTACGTTTGATTGTTGTACCTGAAAGTGACGAGGAGAATGGAAACAAGTTAGAAAACACTCTTCAGGGTATTTTTTTTTTTTTTTTTTTTTTTTTT
>NW_016803776.1:2280800-2283850 GCF_001698545.2 Rhinopithecus bieti | reverse complement strand
TTTGAGACGGAGTCTTGCTCTGTCACCCGGGCTGGAGTGCTGTGGCCGGATCTCAGCTCACTGCAAGCTCTGCCTCCCAGGTTCACACCATTCTCCTGCCTCAGCCTCCCGGGTAGCTGGGACTACAGGCGCCGCTACCTCGCCTGGCTAGTTTTTTGTAGTTTTTTTAGTAGAGACGGGGTTTCACCGTGTTAGCCAGGATGGTTTTGATCTCCTGACCTCGTGATCCACCCGTCTCGGCCTCCCAAAGTGCTGGGATTACAGGCTTGAGCCACCGGAACTTTCCCAATCTAGCAAGACAGCCCAACATTCAAATTCAGGAAATACAGAGAACACCACAAAGATACTCCTCAAGAAGAGCACATAATCGTCAGATTCACCAAGGTTGAAATGAAGGAAAAAATGTTAAGGGCAGCCAGAGAAAGGTCAGGTTACCCACCAAGGGAAGCCCATCAGATTAACAGTGGATCTCTCTGCAGAAATCCTACAAGCCAGAAGAGAATGGGGGCCAGTATTCAACATTATTAAATAAAAGAATTTTCAACCCAGAATTTCATATCCCTCCAAAGTAAGCTTCAGAAGTGAAGGAGAAATAAACTCCTTTACAGACAAGCAAATGCTGAGAGATTTTGTCACCACCAGGCCTGCCTTACAAGAGCTCCTGAAGGAAGAAACATGGAAAGGAACAACCGGTATCAGTCACTGCAAAAACATACCAAATTGTAAAGAACATTGACATTATGAAGAAACTGCATCAACTAACGGGCAAAACAACCAGCTAGCATCATAATGACAGGATCAGATTCACACATAACAATATTAACCTTAAAGGTAAATGGGCTAAATGCCCCAATTAAAAGATACAGACTGGCAAATTGGATAAAGAGTCAAGACCCATCAGTGTACTGCATTCAGGAGACCCATCTCACATGCAAAGACACACAAAGGCTCAAAATAAAGAGATGGAGGAACATTGACCAAACAAATGCAAAGAAAATAAAAGAGTGGGACTTGCAATCCTAATCTCTGATAAAACAGACTTTAAACCAACAAAGATCTAAAGAGAGAAAGAAGGGAATTATATGGTGGTAAAAGGATCAATGCAGCAAGAAGAGCTAAATATCCTAAATATATATGCACCCAATACAGGAGCGCCCAGATTAATAAAGCAGGTTCTTAGAGACGTATAAAGAGACTTAGACTCCCACATAATAATAGTTGGAAACTTTAACACCCCATTGCCAATATTAGATCAATGAGACAGAAAATTAACAAGGATATTCAGGACTTGAACTCAGCTCTGGTCCAAGCGGACCTAATAGACATCTACTGAACTCTCTACCCCAAATCAACAGAATATACATTCTTATCAGCACCTCATTGAACTTATTCTAAAATTGACCACATAATTGGAAGTAAAACACTCCTCTGCAATTGCAAAAGAACAGAAATCCTAACAAACAGTCTCTCAGACCACAGTGCAACCAAATTAGGACTCAGGATTAAGAAACTCACTCAAAACTGCACGACAACATGGAAACTGAACAACCTGCTCCTGAATGACTACTGGGTAAATAACGAAATGAAGGCAGAAATAAATACATTCTTTGAAACCAATGAGAACGAAGGCACAATGTACCTGAATCTCTGGGACACATTAAAAGCAGTGTGTAGAGGGAAATTTATAGCAATAAATGCCACAAGAGAAAGCAGGAAAGATCTAAAATTGACACCCTAACATCAAAATTAAAAGATCTAGAGAAGCAACAGCAAGCAAATTCAACAGCTAGCAGAAGACAAGAAATAACTAAGATCAGAGCAGAACCAAAGGAGGCAGAGACATGAAAAACCCTTCAAAAAATCAACAAATTCAGGAGCTGGTTTTTTGAAAATATCAACAATGTAGATAGACCACTAGCCAGACTAATAAAAAAGAAAAAAGAGAAGAAACAAATAGACATAATAAAAATGATATAGGGGACATCACCACTGATTCCACAGAAACACAAACTACCATCAGAGAATAGTATAAACACCTTTATGCAAATAAACTAGAAAATCTAGAAGAAATGGATACATTCCTGGACACATACACCCTCCCAAGTCTAAACCAGAAAGAAGTCGTCTGAATAAACCAATAACAAGTTCTGAAATTGAGGCAGTAATTAATAGCTTACCAACCAAAAAAGTCCAGGACCAGATGGATTCACAGCCGAATTCTACCAGAGGTACAAAGAGGGGCTGGTACCATTCCTTCTGAAACTATTCCAATCAACAGAAAAAGAGGGAATCCTCCATAACTGAATTCATGAGGCCAGCATCATTCTGATACCAAAACTTGGCAGAGACACAAGAAAAAAAGAAAATTTCAGTTCAATATCCTGGATGAACGTTGATGCTTGATGCAAAAATCCTCAATAAAATACTGGCAACCCGAATCCAGCAGCACATCACAAGCCTTATGCACCACGATAAAGTTGGCTTTATCCCTGGGATGCAAGGCTGGTTCAACATAGGCAAATCAATAAATGTAATCCATCACATAAACAGAACCAATGGCAAAAACCACATGATTATCTCAATAGATGCAGAAAGGGCCTTCAACAAAATTCAACAGCCTTTCATGCTAAAAACTCTCAGTAAACTAGGTATCAGTGGAACATATCTCAAAATAATAAAAGCTATTTATGACAAACCCACAGCCAATATCATACTGAATGGGCAAAAACTGGAAGCATTCCCTTTGAAAACCAGCACAAGACAAGGATGCCACTCTCTCTCACCACTCCTAGTCAACATAGTATTGGAAGTTCTGGCCAGGGCAACCAGGCAAGAGGAAGAAATAAAGGGTATTCAATTAGGAACAGAGGAAGTCAAATCATCTCTGTTTGAAGATGACATGATTGTATATTTAGAAAACCCCATTGTCTCAGCCCCAAATCTCCTTAAACTGATAAGCAACTTCGGCAAAGTCTCAGGATACAAAATCAATGTACAAAAATCACAAGCATTCCTATACAGCAATAACAGACAAACAGAGAGCCAAATCA
>NW_016803776.1:2235412-2279880 GCF_001698545.2 Rhinopithecus bieti | reverse complement strand
TCTAATTAAACTAAAAAGCATCTGCACAACAAAAGAAACTATCATCAGAATGAACAGGCAACCTACAGAATGGGAGAAAATTTTTGCAATCTATCCATCTGACAAAAGGCTAATATCTAGAATCTGCAAAGAATTTAAACAAATTTTCAAGAAAAAAAAACAACTGCATCAAAAAGTGGGCAAGGGATATGAACAGACACTTCTCAAAAGACATTTATGCAGCCAACAGACATATGAAAAAAATGCTCAACATCGCTGATCATTAGAGAAATGCAAATCAAAACCACAATGAGATACCATCTCATGCCAGTTAGAATGGCAATCATTATAAAGTCAGGAAACAACAGATCCTGGAGAGGATGTGGAGAAACAGGGACACTTTTATACTGTTGGCTGGAGTGTAAATTCATTCAACCATTGTGGAAAACAGTGTGGCAATTCCTTAAGGATCTAGAACCAGAAATATCATTTGACCCAGCAATCCCATTACTGGGTATATACTCAAAGGATTATAATTCATTCTACTATAAAGATACACGTACACCTGTGTTTACTGTGGCACCATTCACAATAGCAAAGACTTGGAACCAACCCAAATGTCCATCAATAATAGACTGGATAAAGAAAATGTGGCATATATACACCACGGAATACTATGCAGCCATAAAAAAGGATGAGTTCATGTCCTTTGCAGGGACATGGATGAAGCTGGAAACCATCATTCTCAGCAAACTATCACAAGAACAGAAAACCAAATATGCATGTTCTCACTCATAAGTGGGAATTGAACAATGAGAACACGTGGACATAAGGAGGGGAACACCACACATCAGGGCCTGTTGGGGGGTGGGGGTCTAGGTGAGGGATAACATTAGGAGAAATACCTAATGTAGATGACGGGTTGATGGATGCAGCAAACCACCATGGCATATGTATACCTGTGTAACAAAACTGCACGTTCTGCACATGTACCCCAGAATTTAAAAGTATAATAAAATAAAATAAAAAATTAATAATAAAAACAAAACAAAAAACAAAAAAAGAATTTGTCTGTGTGAATAACCCTTGAACAACCCTTGTGAATAATCGTTGCCTGGAACATGGAATATGTCAATAAATGTCAGCATTTATTACCTATAATAAGTGATGTTACTTTTTTTTGGCTAAAAGCATTTTTGGGAAGGCGTCATAGAGTAAGTAGGACTTGAGCAAAGACAGATCAGTAGTTTTCAAGTATAGCTCCACCTTAAAACAATCTGGAGAGCTTTACTTAAAAAAAAAAAAAAAAAAAAAAACCGAGTGCCTGGGTCCCACTCTGACCCTATTGAATCAAAATCTCTGAGGACAGGCTCTGAAATCTGCAGTTTTCAAAGTTTGACAGGTGAATCTAATATGCAACCAAGATTGAGAATCACACAGCCTCAAAAAGCAGAAATAGAAGGAGGAGAATTCTAAGTTGAAGAAACAGCATAAACCATGGCAATGGGAAGGAAAGAAGAGACACGACTTCAGAATGTTGACTAATCCAGCATGATCATAGCATTGAAAAACCTGTGGAGATGTAGGGACAGATGGGGCTAGAAACATAGGCAGGGACTTTGGAGGGCCCTGAGGATGTTGGGGCCTCAGTGTAGGTTGGTGCTTGATTTCCACCTACTCACCCTTTTTACTTTCAAGTTTCTGGGTTGAAGAGCCAGATGGGGCAAGGGACCACTTTTAGATAGGACTTTCTGAAAACAGATAGAAAAGAGTGAAGCCTATATCTTGAGGCCACATGACCCAGATTTCACTCCATCTGTTTGTAGGAGATGAAGCTGGAGCAGAAAAGCAGAAGTCTCCCCTTGGGTTCCGGGATCTGTTGCCAACTGATCAGTGGGGTGGCTTCATTCTCTGGTTATGGTTTTCACCAATTATGTTAATCACTTTACTAGAGAAGGACAGCAAATGTGCCTCCAGTATGACTGTCTGTTGGAAAGTAGACCCAAAGTACCCTCATATTTTTTATAGAGACCATGGGAAGGTGAATAACTGTTCTCTCTTAATGATAAGGAGTTAAAACTTAACTGTGTAGGAAATAGAAGACTTTTATGTTTTTTGAACAAGGCCATAACACTGTCACTGTTTTATGTTAGGACTCCTAATATTCATATCATATATAGAGACAGTATTTTAGTGTTTATAAAGGTTTTTTCAAATATATGATCATATTTTATATGTGCTTTAGCAAGTGAGTGAATTCAATTTTGAGCCATATATGCAAGGTAGTGTCTTGTTGGCTCCACTTCATACTAAAAATCTGAAAACGGATGGTATATCCACAGGTAAGGGAGAAACTTCCTGTGTTGAACTCATAGGCAGAATGTTCCTTTTCTTTTCTTTTTTTTTTTTTCCTGATGAGGTGAACAAGTACCTTGATAAGCTAAACTTGAAAAGGTTAACCTGTCTTTTAGGCACTAGGTGTCTAGGAAACCATACGGCTGTGAGCATTTGTGACGGAAGGTTATCTCTGTCTGGAATCGCATCTGTATACATTATGTCAGCCTCCACCAGTTGTCCAGTGATGAATGTGGTGCCTACCTCAGCCAACTTGGCGTTCCAGGGGGCCCACTGTCTTCCAGCTGATGGAAGGATAATTAATAAACATGACAAATAATATGAGAAGACTTTTGCATGGAGAATTCTGGTTGGCTTTGCCCATATATATGAGTGTTCTTGTATTCTTGGGGGCAAATCCTTTTGTCCAGTGAAAGTCAAGAAACTGTAGCATCTTAGTTGGAGTCTCAGGTCATATGTGAAGGAAAACCAGCTTGAAGTTAGAACTACTCAATCATGCCTTTTTAATGACAGACGTGAAATGTAAGGCAGCCTCTGTCTTTTCATTCAGATAATTCAGTAGCAAATTCTCTAGCTGCCCACTAACTACTGAATTGGAGTTCATCTGTTAGAACCTAAGAGTTGCAATCTTCTCCATGCCATTTTTATTAGGGGCACACACATCCATTCTACTCCCTGCCTAGTCTTTCACTTTAGTGTTCCATGGCAGTAGTGCATATGTATATGTACCTACATAGACACATACACACACACACACACACACACACACACACACACAAACATACACACACACCCATCATTTAGACTAACTCGTGGAGTTTGTGTGAATCAAAACAAATAGATAAAAAATGATTTCTAAACAATGGACCGTAAGAGGCAAATTCTAGACAAGTGTTACTAACAAAATTGGAACTAATTTTGATGTTGTATTTTAGTGTTCCTTGCTACTCTAAACTCTGTAAAAGCAGGAACTATATCTGCTCAGTTTTATTGCTTTTACATTCATCTTTTCAACTAGAAATGCATTCCATTCAAATAACAGAATGTCCTACTAGCAGTAGCTTAACTAAATAGGAGTATTTTTCTCTCATAAGCTTGGAGATAGGTAGCTGCTGGCTGGTTCAATTATTTGACAATATTAACAAGAACCTAGACAATTCTTTATTTTTCTGGTCTACCTTTCTTGAGCTTTTCTACCATAGTGTTATCACTTATGCTGTCAAGATGGCTGCAACAGATCCAGAAGTCATGAATTCATTCAGAGTCAGAAAGCAAGAGGACTGCAATGGTGGTGAGAGCCTTTCTCCTCATTTACCATTTTCTTATTTGGGAAAGAAGTGTCTTTTCATGAACACCCCATTGTCCTTCCCCTAATGATGACACATGGATGCCCTTACAAGGGAGGTTAAGAAAATCTGTAATAGACTTTTTCAACTTTATAAAACATAGAAAAGGGCTAGGCAAAGTGGCTTATGCTTCTAATTGCAGCATTTTGGGAGCCCAAGGTGGGAGGATTGCTTGAGGCCAGGAGTTTGAAACCAACGTGGACAATATCATGAGACTTTGTCTCCACAAAAAATAAAAATAAATTAGCCAGGCATGATGATGCATGCCTGCAGTTCTAGCTACTTGGGAGGCTGAGGCAGGAGGATTGCCTGAGCCCAAGAGGTTGAGGCTGCAGTGCACTCAACCTCCACTATACTTCAGCCTGGGTGACAGGGCAAGACCTTGATTCTTAAAAACAAACAAACAGCAAAACAACAACATCAAAAGGCTGAAGAAAGAGAGAAGGATAATAGGCTTTTTGAGGATAGGTGACTTAAGAATATATCATAAAACTCATCTCTTAGTGCTTGACATGAACCTGACATGGGGTTTACTACTGTTTAGTAAATAATTATTGAAAGAAAGTGACCCAATTCCTCAGTAGTCATTGGCTCTGCTGACTTTCTTTCTTTTTCTTTTTTTCCTACAAACTGAGCAGTCACTCTAAAACTACAACAGTTCAAAGGTTGGGAATTATTTGTCTCTAAGTCCCAGAGTTCCTTCTAAATGGATCCCAGCTTATTTGAATCTAAAGCTAGTCCATTCTACTTCCAAGACAAGAGCCAGGAATGATTTTTTCACTGAATATAGCACATTTAAAAATTATTGCAGCTCTATAACATGTCATATCTGATATAATTATTATTTTTAGCACTCTTTATTTAAAAAATACTGATTATTATTATCTATAAAATAATATTTTCTACTTTCCTATTTCCCAAAGACATCTGTTGCCATTTTAAAAATTGAAAATACACTAAGTTTATTGATTAAAGCACAACTGAAGTATGTGATTTTGAATTTTTCACCCAAGATCATGACAAATCTTTTCATGTTTTTGTCTACTACTTTTGAGCCAATGATTAGCATTTTTAAGATGTATTCATGTTGATCATATATGTGTTTTCTTAAGTCTGAAATTTATCTATGTTGACGCCTTTGTTAATGGAGATATTTTCATCTAATTTGTTGGCATATATTAAGCCCAATATTTTTTGTATATAAATTTTGTATATAGATATCATACTAAGTTATTTTAAATTTGTAATAGTTTCTTATCCATGCTCTAAGTTTCTTATGAAATCATTTTTTATATGTACAAATAATAATTTTACTTCCATCTTTTAAATTTTATATACCTCTTTATTTCCTAATCACATTGGTTAATTTCTCCACAGAGTGTTAAATACTAATGATGATAAAGACATTCTCAATTAGCTTTTTACTTTATGCAACTAGTCCCATTGTTTCCTCATTAATTAAGATGCTAGCACCAAGTCCTATTCCTATTTTATTAAGAGGTATTTTCAAGAGTGGGTGTTAAATTTTATGAACCCACCTTTGCCACATCTACGGAAATAATTATACATTTTTACCCTTATTATTTGTATATTATTGTATGTTATTATTCATTATTATTTATTAAATAATGATTATTTCCTGATGATTCATTTATTCTTTCCCTTTATTGACATAAGTTTTATGACTATGGTTTTTTTCTTTGAGCACTGTTTTAGCTATATTTCATAAATTCAAAATGTAGACTATGGTTATTTTAAATTATGGTTATTTTAACAATATTTTTTAGCTTTACTTTTAATTTCTTCTTTCATCTAATACTTGTTAGAGAGAAGTTTAGAATTTCCTGGAGGTAGATTTTGTTGTTTTCTTTTGTCAATTTATAGTTCCCTCCCTCCCTCCCTTTCCTTCCTTCCTTCCTTCCTTCCTTCTTTCCTTCTTTCCTTCTTTCCTTCCTTCTTTCCTGCCCTCCTTCCATGCTTTACTTTTTTTATACTTTGATTAGGGAATATTATCTTTACTTTTTTCTACTTTTTGGAATTCATAGAACTAACTTCCTTTTGGCCCAGTTTAATTTCATTTTTCTTCCACTTTTCTGTGCTATTTATACTAATGCTTTATTTTCTATTTACATTTTATAGCATTCCTGAGCTCTTTTAGATCTCCTTTGTGCTCCTGTTTTATAAAAGTTGTTGCTATATTATGTTGTAAACAATTCATAGTGATACATTTTGTTACAATTTTCTTGTGTTACAAAAGTCCTATTCTTTGTCTCCTTTTCCCGTATAGTATCTTTAGGTCTTAGGAGACTTTTTCAGGTGGTTAATGTAAGAGAGCAACAAAAGTTCTAGTCTGGACAAGAAGGAAGAGTGAATTTACTTAGGCTTAAATTTGTACTCTAATACTGTTGATAAAATAGAATGTATCTCTTTTCTATGTCTCACTGACAGGTTGCTTTCCATATATTTTATATTTTGTCATGCTTTCCCAGCTAATCTAGACTTTATGCTTAAATTGATTTAAGGAAGCTCCCACTACAACTTACGTGCTTCCCATGCCATTCACCTTTTGTTCTGATGAGTTTTGTTTCCCTAGATGTGACACATATTTTGGATAAATAACCTATTCTGTGTTTGTTTGAGACCTAAAGCTATGGATATCCTCATTCATTGTCTTTCCATACCCTAGGATAATTTTCAATTATCATTCTTCCCTGTATTTACATTCTATGTATGTAGAATTCTATATGTGTGGTTTACATATGTAGACTATTTACATTCTAGTTGCTGTAGTTTTGGTGAAGAAGGATTTTGTGTCCTTGTTTTTAGTTCCTTTCTTGCTTTGGAGGTGATTTATAAGAGAATCACAAATTAGCCACTGTATATTTTCTACAGTTTTAGAGCTTGAAAACAGTTTATCTTATACTTAATAATGCTTAAATTATTATTGCAACTGTGTGCTCAGTATTAGGACAAAGAGTATACTGACCATTGATTTCATTTTGCAAGTTTTTTATTGTATGACAGTACAATATTAGAAGCTTTAGTTTGCATTTGACTTTTATAACATGATAATTAAGAGGGTCACTTTTACAAAAATATTCTGTAATGGCACTAATTTTCTATAGGACTGCTCTTAATCCTTTGGTATTAAACTTTTTCTACTTTGAAATGCATATCTCATCATCCTTGCTGATTTTTCTTCTGTATTAATTAGCTGATCTAGTTTTACCATATTCTCCTGAGTCAATGAATGACTGTGGGAAGATTTGAGAAGTTCTGCACTGAAAATTTAACATACTTCATAGAGCTGTAAATCTCTTACAAGATGTGTACCTTTATTTTTAGTTAATTTGCATTGTGTTTACATTATATTTTTGGATATTGAGTATCTTACAAACAATAAAAAATGATTAACATAAATAATGTGAAGGGTAGGAAAGACATTATTAGTAAAAAGAGGGGAGGTTAAAGTATAAGAAAATTTTACCTGTGGTAATAAGTGTATAATTTCCTTTGTATGATTTCTTTCCTATAGTCTGGTAATTATAGGGATTTAAATTATGTATATTGACATAAAGAGGACCTTCTACATCTTCTTGTTTTGGAATCATGCAAATTCATGAAAGTCTAGCCTAGATAAGAAAATAAAATGTCCTCAAAATGAACTAAAATTGGACTTTATTGTGTTCTGTTAAGATCCCAAATAAAAGTAAATTGTTATATTTTGCATGCAATATATGTTTATATATTTCATGACTAGTTCAATATGATTATGAAATGAAGACTATTTCCTCCTTAAAGTAGTCCTGTCCCAGACATTTTTTTAAAAAACCACAGTTTGCCGGTTTTAGAAGTTTTAATTCCATGTTTGCTTTAGTCTAAATGATTCTTAAATTCTTATTAGTGGCTGAATCATTCTGAAGTGGAAAGAACACTAGATTTAGAATTATAAGACTTGAGTTGAAGTTATTCCCTGACACCTATGACCTTAGTCATGTGACATCACCTTTCTGAGTGTTTTATATGAAGGATACTTTGATATTTAACTATAATATTATTGAAAACTTTAAAATGTCTAAAAGTGTAAAAGATTATCTATTTCTTATTGTGTCTAGAAAAATGTCTTTGTGCAGTATCTAGTTAAAACAAGAAAATTAGGCAAGTAATAATTTCTTTTGTCATTTCAGTGTCAAAGATGTCACTGGTGTCATTATCATGTTTGTTTTGCAACAACGGATTTGCTTCACTCACTTCCTAACCCTTCATCACTATTTTCTCCCGTATTTCACATTTCTCAGTCACAGAAGCCATAAGATAACATTCTTAGTACATTTAGCATATTAAATTACTTAGGAGTCACATGCAAAAATATGCCCAATAGCAGTTCTGCAACACCTCAATGCTTTTCACATGAGTGATCTCATTTGACAGAAAAGCACCAAAACACAAGACTTGCTATTTATTATCCATGCAATATAGTTTCTGTAGGTACATGTGTTTCAAACATGTCACATCTGGCCTAACCAGAATGTATTATTCGGTTCCAAATCTGACAATCACTTATAGAGTTACCAATAATTCAATCATGCCTGTATCATTTATTATAAATATTTACTGAGCATTTTAGCATCCACTCTTTGTTGGTATTATGCTGGGCACTGGAAATGTGGATGCAAAAGATGCTGCCCTGCTTAGTAGGAGTTTAGTAGAGTTGAATGTGGCAAACAGATATATAAATGGACAATTATATTAAAACCAGATATATATGCTGTTTCTTACCACTCTTTCCTTGTTTGCTTTACTCCAGTCTTAATGACCTCCTTGCTGGTCCTCAATCATGCCAGTGGCTGTTTTCTCCACCTGGAATGTTCCTCCCTAGATAATCATATGGCTTATCACTTCACTTCATTTAGCTCTCTGCTTAAACCACCTCTTTAGTGATGCTTTCCATGATTACTCTATGTAAAGTGGTAACTTTTTTACCCTGCTTTATTTTTCTTCATGAAGCTTATCAATTCCTGATATATTGTTACATATTATATTATTATATATTTGTTTTTTTTTTCTTCCACAATGGTATGTAAATATCACAAGGGAGCAGTCTTGGTTTGATCTTGGCTTTAGTATCTAAACCAGACCCTGAAAAAAGAGTATCAATCATGTTGATAACTTAATTATGATAGCAGGAATATTGTCATTGTTTTGTAATAAGTCAACAGTAATAATTACAAAACTCCAGCTCAAGAAGTCTGTGGAAAAGATACACTATAGACCTTAGGTTCAAAGACCTATGGTAGGAATAGTTGAGAAGGATGTGATAAAAATCAATATGACAGTGGAAAAAAAATACTATATACATCTCCTCTCTATTCTAAAAAGTAGGGATATAAATGAAAATCTTTGATGGACTGATCAGAATAGTAAGTATGAGGATTTAGACATCAGAATCTCACAAAGGTAAATGGTTCCAGAGAGGAAAGAGATTTGGAGGGAATTATGCTATTTAGGAAGGGCGGGAGCTGATGCCCTTCCATCTCATGAGGGTACAAAAAGAGAATCAAGATTAACTAATGAAGACTGTTTGATGAAGTTTCAATGGAAAATTTCATTGAACCTCTCCCTTTTGTCCACATGAAAATGTCAGTCAGGGCCCGGCGCGGTGGCTCAAGCCTGTAATCCCAGCACTTTGGGAGGCCGAGATGGGCGGATCACAAGGTCAGGAGATCGAGACCATCCTGGCTAACACGGTGAAACCCCGTCTCTACTAAAAAATGCAAAACACTAGCTGGGCGACGTGGCGGGCGCCTGTAGTCCCAGCTACTTGGGAGGCTGAGGCAGGAGAATGGCGTAGACCCAGGAGGCAGAGCTTGCAGTGAGCTGAGATCCGGCCACTGCACTCCAGCCTGGGCGGCAGAGCGAGACTCCGTCTCAAAAAAAAAAAAAAAAAAAGAAAAAAAAAGTCAGTCAATGTCCATTGAATATTTTTTGAAAACTAAATAAAATAGTAAGCACAGTAGGTTCATAGTAGGCATTCACTAAATATTTTTTGCATGATTCAATTGCTAGAATGAAAAAACACAAATGATATTTTATGCCTGACCTCAGGCCTCCATATTCGTATGTAATTAATTTCATTTAACTCCTATGACCATCCATGAAATAGCTATTATTATCCCTTTGTTCACAATAAGGAATGTGAGACATGGAAAGATTAGTGTGACTTTATTCAAGGTTGCAGTGAGGTACTGCAAGGTAGATGATAAAGCCGAGGGTTTCTGAGTCCACTCCTGATAATCATTCTATTACACATGGGCTGTTCTAGGAAACAGTAACAAGGAAAACAGGTGAGAGATTAAATATATGTGCCAGAACTTGAAATTCTGGAAGAAAATATTCTTTTACTACTTTTACTGAGAATCTCTTTACAGGCCTAGAAAACTCTCATTAAGGTTGGGTACAATGGCTCCCAAACTTTGGGAGGCTGAGGCAGGTAGATTGTTTGAGGCCAGGAGTTCAAGACCAACCTGGGCAACACAGTGAAACTCTGTCTCTACAAAAAGTACAAAAATTAGCTGGGCATGTTGGCATGCACCTGTAGTTTCAGCTACCTGGGAGGCTGAGGTGGAAGGATCACCTGAGTCTGGGAGATGGAGGTTGCAGTGAGCTATAATTGTACCACTGCACTTCCGCCTGGGCAACAAAGCCAGACTGTTTTAAAACAAAACAAAACAAAACCAGAAAACTCTCATTAATATGAATTTTTCTTTAACATAGGTCACCCATGAAAACCCTAGTTGGTACCTTTATGTTGAGTTTTTATGAACCAGTAGCTCATCCTTTCCATTAATGGGATGAAAGAATCTAACATTTGGAAAGGGACTACGATAAGTCACATGATTTATTGTCTTGGAAATGTCTCTTTTGATTGATAGTGAAAGAACACCAACTGAAATGGTAAGATAATTTATTGGTTCTTATATCTGGAAAGACAAAGAGGGAAAATTCATGTAAAAGCTAGATTCCGGTATTTATAGCATGGCACTAAGGTTTTCTCTCTCAACTCTGTTAGCCTTTGAATATTCATATAATCTCTCTCTCTTTCTCTCTCTCATTAGCAAAAGGCCCCATGATGGTCTTGGTGTTTAGAGCACATGCAGTCAGAAAAAGAAAAAAACAACTTTCCCGAGTATGCTGGCCAAATGTTAGGGAAAAGCCCTGATTGGTCTGGAGTGAAGCATACACATTTACCTGACCCGTAGGCCTAGGGGTAGCAAGCTCTTGCTGGTTAGGCCTGGTTCAGAAGCTCATCACTGGGTTCAGTGTGAGTGAGGGTGATACCCACTTGAATGTTTCAAAGTGAGAAGAATTATTGTAGAATTGGAGAGAGGAGGAAGAAATGCTATACAGATAAAAACCATTCAACAACCTCACTGAACTTCTACTTCTGTGAACCTTATTCTTCCAGTAAGCAAATGTTTGCCAAAATGTTCTCTATGCCAAACTCTGGGCTAGTCCCTGAGTATTATCTTTTAATCAATAATTTTGCCCTTGAAGATACAGTTATGAAAAGAAACAACCAAAAGGCAGGGAGATAAATGTAATCACAAACCAAGGTACAAATTGCTTTGGGAGACTGGAAGAAGAACTGAAAAAATACAGACTTGTTACCTGACCACTTCCCTTCCATATCACTCCTTGACCACTACCAGTAATTTTCAGAAGACAGTCTCTTTGCAAACTCTAGTATGTACTTGAACATACTCTTTCCTGCGTCCTTTCTGTCATCAAAGGCACTCACTCTCTAAGTCATTTTAAACAGCTCCAAAAGTTCCATTCTAAAGTCATGGTTTTGAAATATTTTAGGATCTTATCATCCTCTCCTCATTTCATGAAACTGGCTTCAATGACATTTTGTTTTTAGACATGAGAGACTGTTGCTGGGAATGGAAAAAGATGAAGAGGAGGGAGGGTTAAATCATGCTGCAAAGTGAAGAAGGGGTTATCTTCAAATTAAATATATTTATTAGCATGATGACTCATAGGATAATAATGCCACTTTGCCAGTGGCCAGGATAGAAACCAAGACTATAAAGGAATAACTGGCTGATACTTAGAGGCATCCAAGTTGTTATATCTTTAGGAAGTTAAAAAAGTACCTTAGTGTCTGCTTACTCATCCCTGGGCCGGATGTTCTAAGCTGGAAAAAAAAAAAAAAACTTTTTCTTTCCTCTGATTCTGATTGTCAAGGACAAAAGGCCCAAGCTCTTCTACTAATTATATTTGTGACCTTGAGAAGTCATTCAATCTAGCTTAATCTCTGCTTTCTTATTAAAGAAATGGAGAATGAATTATATCCATTTTATGAGTCGGTATCATGAAATCTATTTATATATCTCAGTATTATACCCACAAATATACTATATGTAGTATGTATCTATTATATATGTGTATATATGTATGTATGTGTATGCGTATGTATGGGTGTATATATATCAGGTGTGTGTGTGAGAGAGAGAGAGAGAAAGAGAGGGAGAAAATAAAAATTAGACCTTGCTCAGCAGTGGAAAAAAGTAGGTATTAAGTAACTCATCTCCCTTATTGTTCCCCCTTCTTCCTACTTGGACTCCGTTTCCACCTTTAGGGTAGACTGAACTGAATCAACTGATCATTAAATACCTTTGTGCTTCTGATATTCTGTTTTTTCTGAAGATTTTTGTACCTTTCACTGTGAGAAAAATGGCATGTTTTTTCCAGAAGTTATTTTCTATAAGTAACACATTTCTCTGGTCAGGAGCATTCTTCTGCTCAGTGTTCACACACACTTTTTTTTGCTACCATAAATACATTTAAAGAGTCATTACCACTCAGTTTTACCACAGGGCTTTCCAAGACAGGCAGTGCAGGAGAGTCAGCCAGAGCATTTTGGGAAGGCAGCGGCAGACCTCCAGGGGGACAGAGTTTGTCCTCTGGGCATTGCTCCCAAGAGGCTCCTTGGGAATCTACTCTGGGTCATTTTCCATGTATACAGTTGCTGCAGAGTCTCTTCCCTCTTCATCTTTGTCCTCACTTGGAGAGAAAATGATTCAGAGGAACCAGGACTGAGCATTTCTTCTAAAGCCATCCTACCCATCACCACATCAGCACTGAAGGCCGCCTCGTGTTTCCTGCCAAACTCAATAATTTCAATGTTTATATCATTTTCCAGGGCTCTGCAAGCATCTGTCACGACTCACAAACAACTCAGTAGAGTCACAAAGTAATAGAATAACAGAGTCA
Organism: Rhinopithecus bieti; assembly: GCF_001698545.2. Classification (NCBI taxonomy): domain Eukaryota; kingdom Metazoa; phylum Chordata; class Mammalia; order Primates; family Cercopithecidae; genus Rhinopithecus; species Rhinopithecus bieti. The sequence continues at coordinate 2,266,924 of NW_016803776.1, read as the reverse complement.
AAAACAACTCAAGAGGTCACTAGCACCATTCATTTCTTCATTTTCAGGATGAAGTACTTGACAATCATCGAGATTAAGTGACTTGCACAAGGTCTCACAATGAGTTAGTGACAGAAAAACAGACAAAATACTATCACCTATCCCTGATTAACATTTACATAACACTTTCGATTTACAGAATGCCTCTTCCATACATTTTATTAAACTTTCATTAAGTTTATTTGAATTATTTATCATTTTTTATCCCCACATATAGGGAAACTAACTTGAGATGAGGAAAGATTAACTTCTTCTGAGATCATTTATCCAGCAAACAGCAGAACAGGGATCTGTATTCCCATTGTTTTTATTTATTTATTTATGTATGTTTATTTCTTTCATCATCCATCCAATCAGGTAACGGTCTGCCTTCCTTTATCAAATTTTAATTAAGGAAAAAGGCAAGAAGAGTTACCTGTAAATTAGACTCTGACAATTTAAATAGAAAAGAAATCTATCATAGAATTGGTGGCTGTAAATGTAAAATAAATAGACTTGTATTTGATTTCTGCAGAATCATGATTCTTAGAAATGATCATGTTCTAGCAAATAAATACTAACATACTCACTTCTGATTTGGCTTCTGTGGAAGAAAATTTAATATGCTGTTTATTAAAGAAACTAGCGACTTTTTATTTAAAAAAAAAGGTTAATTGAGATAACATTGGAAGTAGCGTTAAGAGTAGAGAAGAGGATAAAAATCGCCCATCCACAACTCTACAATCTGGAGAGAACAACATGGTATATATGCTTCCAAGTTCTTAAAATTATCTCACGCATATGTGTAATTATTTAAACAAAAAATGTGATTACACTATATGTACTCTTTTTAAACTACTTTAAAAAATAAACACATTATGAGCATTTTCTCTATGAACGTACACATATATTAATTCTTAGTCACTGTTTAATATACAGTCCATGGATAAGAAGTTTCCTTTTGCTACACATTTCAGTTATTTCAAGTTTGACATTCTTGTAATTCATGCTCCAGATGAACATGCTTTTTATCAATATTTCTACATTTCTCTGATTATTTCTTCAGGATATATTTCTAGAATTGAATTGCCAAATCAGACAATGTGCATATTTTTACAGTCTTTTAGACATTGTGCAAATTGCCTTCCAGGGTGGGAAGAGGTGGATTCCTTCTATCATCCGTCTCTGTCTTGATGTCTGATTTCTCTGTGCAGATATTATTTTCTGAGACTTAGAGAGTGGGTTTGATCCACATTAGTAATACTTATTACCAATGACTTTAGAAAAAAAAACCATGCATGCAAACTCTTACATTTAACCTTAATTCAGATATTTTTGCTTCTAGACAGCTGTAAAAAGGAAGTAAGAGCCTCTAGATTCTGGTACACTGTGAATATATCTCATAGAAGGTTTAAAACCATAGTTTCTGGCATGAGATAGATGGAGACTACCCCAGAAGTGTGACACTGGCAGTATAACACAATGGTTAAGGAGCTTACATTCTAGAGCCAGGATGTCTGTGTTCAAATGCTGGCTGTATTGCCTACTAACTGTGTGGCTTCTGGTGATTGCTGAATTTTTCTGTGCTTGTTTATTTACCTTTAAATGGGAACTATAATAACCCTAACTTACAGTGTTGTATGAAGATTAAATGAGTTATGTATGTAAAGCCCTTGAACAGTGTCTGCCATAAAAAATTACTACATAATTGTGAGCCATTATTAAGGCTGATGTTGTTATTTACCCATGTGTTATGGAAAACCTAATACATAGTAGATACTCAAAATTGTTGAAAGAGTAATAAAGGAATGATGAATATGTTAAGAAAGATAATTTCTGGCTAGAGACAAAGATTTGGGAGTTATCTACAGAGCAAAGGTAGCTGAAGTAGGCAAGTGACTGAAGGATGCAGCAAAGAAAGATGAGGAATGAGGGCTTTGCCCCCAAGAAATACTACTTACTACTCAACAGCAGGACACAGGGAGCACAGCTGCCACCCCTAGGCCTCAAGAGGAAAGGGGAGAGAGTGATTAATAGAAACTGGCAGAGGAGAATGTTTTAGAAAGGAGCACTTGATAGGATATTCAGCCACTTTGACTGCTGTCCCCACTATCCCTGCCTCCCCAGAGAGAAAGCCAAAAGAATAAAATACCATAGTAATCTTCTCTTTCCCTCCCATCTCCTGCTTGGGTTCCCATTGACTGGACCCAAAAGGAAGCCAGAGGGTGAGAGAGCCTGTTAATGTAATCTACCAAGGTCAGATGTAGGAGGATGGACCATAGATCTGGTGGGTCAAGTGAAAGAATTCCAGTGCAACTTACCTGGCAACTAGAAATCACTTGTGTTCTTCAGCACTGAGGTATTTGAAACCTTCTTGTTCTTCTCTCTTTGTAGTCTGTTCTTTTCCTTCTGTCTTCTTGTAGAAGCTCTGGGAAGCCTTTTATTGACATTTTCCCCATGTTGGAAACACACTGTTTAAGTTGTACCCTGGTGGATTTCATTTTGCACTTCGAGAGCCTAACCTTTTTGTACATTAGAGAATTACCCAGCAGTTAGGCATTAAAATATACAATATGTGTCACAACTAAGCTTGGGTATAGCCTGAGAAGACCGAGGCAAGTGGGTGAGGGAAAAGAAAGGGAGAAAGCCCTCTTGACCATGCAAGTGAATTTGAGGTGTGGAGCTTTGTTTTTCTCAAGGATGAAGGAAACATGGGGTTAGATAGGAAAATCTTTATTTCCTTTTGATGTCTAGATACAGTCATCAGACAGCTTTGCTCTTTGAAAGTTACATTGGAAGAAAAATACTATACATGTGGTTACTGAACAAGGCCTCCTCACAGATAGTTTCTCGCTACTGATATTTTGATAAGAGATTCAAACCAATTAAGAAGGAATTCTTATTCAACACAAGACCACCTGCCATCCCCGACCCAACTAAAATTTGTGCAGCTCTTTACAATATGGTGGCAGGTATTAATGTTATTATCTCATTTTGGAGATGTGGAACTGAGATTCAGGGAGTTTAAGCAACTTTGTCTAGATCACACAGCTAATTGGGGATGACTCTAAAAGCCTTCCGATAAAAACGATGTTCTTCCACCAAACACATCCTGAGAAATAGAAAGGAATATTATCTCTTATTTTTTATGAATAAAGGGTACCATGATAAAAATTGTTTATTTTTTGATTAAATTGTAATTGAAGAGATATAATTTATACGTATGAAACAATGAGATAGTTTCATGCATTTAAATATAGGGAAGACTCATATTACTTTGTTAAAAAACTCAATTGATTCCTCTCCAAACCTGTTTCTCTTTTCATGTTTCCTATCTTGGTCACCACAATAATCTTTTGTTTTATGAGCTAGAAACCCAGGTGTCATCCTAGATTTTCCCTTCTTTCTTAACTCCTACTTCTGGTCCATCCTCAAAGTCCTAAAGAGTGTTAAAAATCTATCCCCTCCTCTCCAACCCCACTCCTTTGCTCTAATTTGTATCTTACTCATTTCTGAACAGAACTGTTCCAATAGCATCTTCACTGGTCTCCCTAGCTACTGGCTTATCCAAACTTGATCCATTTTTTTTCATGGCAGTTCCTTGGAGACTTTACTGAAAGCCATATCTGAGCATGTCATTCCCTTTACCAATGTAGCAATTTCCAAACTCCAGCTTTTCTAATCCTGATTACATGACTTTAGTCATAGCTGCAGATTAACTATGATTCATCTGGTATGCAGCAATATGGCCATAGTAATTGTTAAATAATCAAAAGTTACTCTTTATAATTTGCCTTGTTTTAAACCATAGTAACTGAAATCACAGGTTGTAATATATTGGTCACATAGTGTTGTTATAAGAGATTCATTAAAATAAATACAAAACTACTAACTTTAAAAATCATCTTAGGCTAAATGTTTCACCATTCATGAAATAATGTGATACTGAGACCTACACGAATCAGATTTTGTCATTCTCATCTTCTCTCATTTGGTCTTATATTTTTTCTGTTTGTAATTATAGATAACTATATATTCTTGTATTTAGGTTTCATTCACTTATTTCACTAGTTACTTCACTTAGTTAAACTAGTTTAGGTCCTGGTGCAGAGCAGATATTCAATAAATATTTATTAAATAAGCTAATGAAAATAACCTGCCAGTCCTACTAGATGTGAAACTTTCTTAAATCAGAGATCAATGTGTTGGTCATTTCTGTCTCTCCTTTTTTCTAGATCACTGTACAAATAATAAATGTTTGTTGAACTGAAGAGTTAGAAAGTACATAGATAAAATGCATCCCTGGAAATAAGAAAAGTGAAGGGTCAATATGGACCAGTGTGGTCAAGGAGGGCTTTGACAGCAGTGGTATGACTTGAGATAGGTCTTGATCTGGGAGTAAACAGAATGAAGGTGATAGGGAATTCTAGGCTGGGAAGGAATAAAAACATCAAGGTGAGGCAGATCTTGACAGACTTATCTAGAGTAGATAGGGTGCATTTGAGAATAGCTTTTTGTATAGTAAAGAATTTAACCTGGCTCAAAGACAGTTCTGATATTTGCCCTTGGCTTCTGGGAGGTAATCTCTAAGCAAGTGAAATGTCATGCTTGATAGGAGTGTCTTTGCCTTAGGGCCTTAGGTCATACTAGATAATCTAACAAAGTGGTTTAGGTAGTGGTTGCCCATACCAGATGGCAACAATAGATTTAGGGTGTGGGTTTTGGGTCACACAGTATTAATCCAACCTCACAGGGCATGGAAACTGAGACCAGCTCCATGTGCATAGTCAATCATGACTGTGTGATGAAACCCCACTAAAAACTCTGGACACCAAGGCTCGAGTAAGCTACTCTAGATGGCAGTACTCTGTACTCTGGGATTATTGTCACACAATGATATCAAAAGAATAACACGTCTTTGACTCCACAGGAAGAGGACAACTTCAAGCTACATGTTTGATACTTTCTGGACTCTGCCCTATGTGCTATGTGCCTATTACCTTGGCTGATCTCAATCTTTATCCTGTATCAGTAACAAACTGTAACTGTGAATATAATTTCTTTCAGTGTGTTCTGAGTCCTTCTAGTGAATTGTTGTACCTGAGGGTGGTTTTGAGAACCCAATGAACTTGCAGTTGGTGTCAGAAGTGAGTGGAGTCTTTTGTGGGCTCTTCCTTCTAAATTTACAGTTGGCTAACTTTCTCGCTTTTCAACTCATTCTTATCTAAAATTATTTTTTAAAACAAAATGCTTTCAGAATCCCAATACACAGAGCAGATGTAAAAGAAGTTGCTCTAGATGCAGCAGGGCTGCAGGTTCAGTATCTGGCTGGCTGTCTCTCCTCTCACTGGTCATGGTAATCCTGAGGCCCCTCTGCAGAAAGCTAGGGCTCCACAGAACACCCTCAGAAAACCCTAGTCATTGGCTAGGTTTCCTGTTAGAGGAAGAAAAGGGACATAACATTTTTGGACACCTACTGAATGTGGCCTTGGGAGCGAATTCATGGCATTTCATTTAATCCTGCAATCACCTGCTGTTGGTATTTGCCCCTTTTACATGCGTAGAAAATAAGCTTAGAACAATTAGGAGCTCACCTAAGGCCACACAGTGAGTCCAAGGCAGAGCTGGGATTAGAAAGTCAGTAGAAGTTCAACTTGATCCTTCAATAATAAGGACATAACTCGGGGGCTGGCATGGGGCAGGGTATTTCACAAAAGAAGAATTGGAAGAATATGTGGTGTCAGTGTGGAGCAGAGAGAAAAAAGGAGAGGCTGGGAGATGGTTAAAGGTGAGTAGAGCCAGGGATGGCTGGGCTTCAACCTGGTTGCTAGAGATACAGTGAGGATACAATTTAACTTCACAGAGTCCTGGCCTTTCAGGTCAGCATGAAGAAAAGAACCTCCCGGAACATCGCTCTATGCCCCACCTCTTTAAATGGTGAAGAAAAGAAACATCTTTTGTGTTTAAATTTTTTAAAAGTGATTTCATTTTAAGTCACTCATGATTTTACCTGTCAAAGGCTTTCTCAGAACTGGGGGAAAAATGAATAAAACCTGGAGAAGATCACTAAAGTATTCTAAAACATGAAAGTGTTTCAGCGGTGTCCGTGAAAAAAATCATGGTGACCTCCACCAAACTGGAGTCAAAACTCAACGCACTTTGTGAGACAAAATTTCTTGACTTGTATTTTACACACAAAGCGGTATCTGGCAAACAATGTAGGGAATGGCAAAGCTGATATGATGATATAATAGCTAATGAGTGTGAAGCACTCACTGTATTATGTGCCCAACAGGTATTTGTTCACATTGTAATCATGGTAGCCCTGTGTGTGAGGCAGGTGTGTTTAGACCCGTGGAGTTGTTATGCACAATTATAATTAAACCATCAATTTGTAACTTGTTTATTGTATATATCTTCTTTTCTAGAATGTAAACTCTGTAAGGTCAGAGATCTGATCTGTTTTACTCACTGCTGAATTCCCTAATGCTTACAATGCCTTACACCTAATGGTACTTGCTAAATACTCTGAGAATAAACATTTAGTATGTATATTACAGCTGAAAATTAAAATCCAATTCTTACGACTCTCAGGTATAATTTTAGGCAATGCAATGAGGATGCAGAATTAACTTTTAGCCCATAATAAACTGGCCCCATGGCTTATTTTCAGATTGACTTCGGTTGTCTCTTAGTTGCCTGACCAATCTGAACCTCATTTTTCCACCCAGAAATGAAATGTTTGGGATTAATGGTTCCCAAGGTCCCATGAATTTTGTGAAGCTGTGAATTTCATTAGTTAGATTTTTAGTTTAATTCATCCTTAACAGAAACAAAGCCTGTCAGATTTGATGTTTGCCATGTTGCAAACATGGTTCTAATATAATAACATTTTCCCCTTCTTGGGCCAGAGGATCCAGATAAATCCAAAGTAATTAGGAATCTGTTCCCATTGGTGAATCTCCCTGGAAATTGAAAGACCTGCTTTCATGTTCTTTTTTTGTGAGCACCTGATGATATTGGACATCTGTGGCTTTCAGATTCTGCATCTGGCAATAATAATAAAAATGTGTAATATTAATAATAATATTAAAATCCAATATTTATGGAGTAGCAGGTTCTGTGTGATAACTTGTATTTTTAATTCATCTAATTTGTAAGACAATGTGATGAACCAGATGTTCTTATTGCCAAATGACTATGCATATAGATTTAGAAGTAACTTGCCTAGGGTCTCATATCTTAGAAGTGATGAAGAAAGGAATTGCAGCAGATTTCTCTGACCTATAGATTTAAACACTTTGATCATTAATTTATAACCTTTAAGATGGGTGGATTTTGTGTTTTCTGAAGCGGATAAGTCTTTGTGAAAATCCCTAGAAAAATACGCATGATTATATCCCTCAATATTCTGGGGACAGTGTCAGAGATTTCATAGACCCCCTAAAATATAGTTAAATGGAACTCCAAGGAAAAAATACAAAATTAAAATTGTGAAATTTTGAGTAAGGATCTAAGAGGACCTTTTAGAAGGAATTTTCAGAGGCCCATGAAGAAAATCTTTAAGGGAAGTCACAAGAAGTACAATTAAATCCTCTCATGGGAAGTCTGTATACTATGGGTTTAGCTATGCTAAGGGCCAAAACAATCTCCTCGCCTGTAGTCTAGAGATTTCAGCCTGGTTGCTGATTCCCACCATTGTCACGAGTTTCCATGTTTGCTCCAAGTTCTCAGATTTCTGTTTTTCAAGTTTAATTTGCCCGGGACATTGCAGGAAGAGAAACCGTGGGGGCATGATTAAAAGCATATGGCGTATGAGGTGGGGAGAAGGAGCAGTGAGCACAGCAGGAGGGAGGAGGATTGCTAAATTGAGTGTTTCTAATAAAGGAGAGTGGGAGAGTATTTGCTGCTTTTGCTTGGGCTAAACTGTACTGTGTAATACCGCGCTCTCTTGCCCTCCAGGCCTAGAGTATAAGGTAGAGGAGGTTAGGGAACTGTGATGTTAAACTGTATGGCTGTTACTCTGGCTGTCATTAGATAATATGTAAAAGCACTCTTGGAAGGGAAATTGTGTGTGTGTGTGTGTGTGTGTGTGTGTGTGTGTGTGTGTGTGTAGTTTCCATCTAAACACATTGAAAGGAGAGTGGTAACTCTCAATCTGACCTGGCATCAGAATCCCCTTGGGAACATTCTGAAAATACACATTCATGGGCTCATCCAAGACTTTCTAAATCGGACTGTTTGGAAAAGTAACCATTTTCCTTTAAATATATACCTCCCTTGTGTTGCTGATTACCTTCACTTATGTATCAATATTCTTTTATGGTATAATAAAACTTAAATGAAATGCCAGGATATTACTGCTCTATAGGAATCTAATGCCCACTGAACTGGAAACGTGGATTTTCAGCAACTCAGAGATCATCCTATCTTCTTTCAGCCTTGGCCATACTTCATTTTGGGGAATAACCCCTCCCCGATCACATGCAGCTTCAATTGGATTTATTGGGCACTTCTTTGGCTCCTTCTTAGCCAATAGACAGGCAGAGTCAGGAACCGGGTCAGTGGGCTCTCTCCCTCTAGACTTTGTATAATGTGATAAAAAGACAGAAAAAAAAGAAGAGAAAAGTTGATGCTTATTCTCTCTGGCATGGTTATCTTGGTTAGGCTTTGTAGGAGTTCCTGGGGTCCACAGAACATCTCTGTTCCCTGTCCTTTCCTGGCCTGGTTATCCGGGCCTTCCTTCAATTCTGTGAGCAACCCAAATCCTTCTAATACAATTATTTTAAACTTAATTTAGCCAGAGTCTACTCCTGTCCTTTATCCCAACACCCAACTTTCACTCCAACACCTTTATTTTGCACAAGAGGTAACAGAGTCCCAGAAACCCTAAGTGACTAGGGACACCTGGTAAATAAGTGGTGGCTCTGGGCCTGAACTCTAGATCTTTTGGTTTCAAGGATGAGCAGAAAGTACTATTGCCTTTATCAAATGGTTCCTCAGTTTTCTGTTTAACCTCAGTGTGGTTTTCTAGATTCTTTTGAAAGTTAGGCCAATGTCATATTTGCAAACACATTTTCTATCAATTCTCAAAATATTTCAGAGACCAACGGGCCTTGCAGCCTGGTGCCCTGCCTCTGGCAAGTGCCTATTGTAGATGTTTCTAAAGAAGATGAATCTTTCCTCCTCTGGTGCACCTGGCCCAATATGCCAGACCTATGGGGAGAGAATACTTTCTGGCCACAGCCAGTGGTCATCCGTAAGTCCTAAGTATTGATTGAGGATGGTTGGGTTGAAGAGGTACAACAGCTATATTATTTTAATCTTGACTTTTCCCCCAAAAGGCACTACTGTATGCATTTTGTAGAAAAAATTGTATTAGTTAAATCTCATCCCTGAATATGGAGTCTGAACTGGTGAAATCCTGTAGTTGGGGACGAAGGAAAAGACACAGGTAGTAGAGGATATGAGAAATGCCTAAAATCTTGTTTTCTCCTGATATTTCCTCCTATTTCCTCCTATTTCTCCTGATTATTTCCTCCTATTTTTGCATCACTCAGTGCCCTGGGTTAATAATGATTTTGTCTATTTTAACTCAATCTTTACCATTTCATACAGTTGTTATCATTTATACCATACCTTACAGTTCACACTATTAAATATTCCCACCCCCATGGTAAGCAAACTCCTATGAATGAAGGAATATTTCCAGAGTGGTCACTATCACGGCCAAGGTCACTGATGACCCATAAGAGCTGCCCCTTCTTTTATACTTTGTTGCTGTTATCATTATGGCAGTGTCTTTTGGAGAGGAATGAAGGATTATTGCAGAAGATACAAGAGAGGGCTTTAAGTCAGATGTGAGAATTTTCTGACTCTAAATAAGATCATCCTCCAGTGTGCCTCCCGACGCACTAGTGATTGTATAATTTGTTAATCCATTTATTCATCAAAAATTTTATTACTCTCCTACTGTGTACCTTCAGTTCCAAGAAAAATAAAACAGCACTCACTCTCAAAGAGTTGGCTATTTAGTGGATTGGTTCTAAGGTTACAACCAAGGAAGAGGGAAATAACATTTGGGGGATAGCTAATATATTCTTGTTATGTATATAATTTCATATCATACCACGTAGAGTTCTACAAAAGTTGTATTTCTCCCTGTAGATTCATAGTATTGCATCTACAAAATGTTTACCACAGTATCTGTCACTTATGAAATTCTCAGTAATGGTATCTATTAAATAATTACTTAAACACATGTGTGATAGTCTTATACCATCAATTTTTTTTTGTCATTGAGAACATCTGAACTTCTGGGTATATCTTCTAATAGGGCCTTCACAATCTGACCCAAACAACTTCCCAACCCTTGTTATTTTATATGCTATTTTGTACAACTTAATATAAATAATTTTTTATTAGCTGTAATGTGCTAACTACTATTTATCATCTAGTATCCAGTTCAGAACTTGTTTCCTTTGGGAGGACTTTCATATCTTTTCCCCCACTGAGTCCTGCTTTCCATTATGTTTCGTAGAGACCTCCACTGTAGAACCATTGTCAAATAGTACAATCACGTATTTTGATAACTATCTTTCCCCCTAGACAGATTCAAGATGAGAGACTCTTACTCTCTTTCCTTTCCAGTTTGGTACCTGACATAGTACCTAGTATAAGGGGCTCAGCATATGTTTGTAGAATAAATGAATAGCTATCCACCTATTATGAATTGGAAAATGTTAAGGTCTTACTTTAAAAAAAGATATTTAGGTTCAAAATATTTTACACTAGACTGGAGCGTTTTGAGAAAAGTAAAAACTGTGATGCTGTGGCTCATTATTTCCTTTTTTGCCAGAAAGAAACTTTGAAATAATCTGAAATTATCTAGTCTCTATCTCATTCAAAGGTGGGTGGCATATACTAAGCTGAAGTGGCAATTGTTAAAATACTTGCTAAATTTATCCCAAAATATTCACAATGGGTCTTTTTCATGTGTTATTCCTGGGTGTGTGTTGAATGATTCAGTGATTCAACATTTTTAACCAATATTAATTGAGTATATACTATTGCCAGGCACTCCTTTAGACATTTTAGGATATAATCAAGACAGGTAAAGTAGAGTCCCTTCCCTTAAGAAACCATAGTTGAACTAGGGAGACATTTATACTTGTAATATTGGGATGCTGTAGTCAAAAGTGTTGGAAACCAATTTAATAATCTGATCTAAGTTTAAAACAGAGCATGTATTACAAGCAGAAAAGAACATAACTGGGACTAGAGAGGAGATTGGAGACAAGATCTAGAGAGCCATTAAACCTCTTTCTACCTTGGATTCTGCTCCTCCCTACCTGTCTGCTTCTTCTGCTCTTCCTGCATACACAGCACCTGTGCCCCTCGGATAGCTGTGACTGAAGAGGGGTAGCCATATCACACCACTTTTTATTCCATATCAATCACAGTCAAATTTCTTACTGGACTTCTGAATCTCTCCTTCTTTCCATTCTTCAGTCTTCCACCTCCTCATCTTTCACAGCCTTTCCTTATTCTCTCCTCTCTGTCCACTTGATCCTAGCTAAGAGACCAAAAAGCAACCCCCATACCCTCGCTCCTAATTTCAAATTTTTAGGAAAGATTCTGCTTGGTCTAACTTGTCAGATAGCTACTTTTGAGCCAATTAGCAGTAGATAGGGGTGGGTTACAACTTAAAAAGTGGCTTTTGCCATCTTACCCTGTGATCTGTTGCTCTCTAAGATGTTGGTTAACATAGTAAGGAGTTGAGTAGACCATTCAAGAGATGTCTTCTACAAAACAGGGAGAATTAACGTGAACTAAGCTCCCTTAATATTATGTTGTTACATGTCATGTAACAATATGGTAGAATGGGGGAAGAGAGATTAATTTATATTAATTCTGCTTTTAAGAAGGTATTGGTCATAAAATAAAGACTTCACAGAAAGGCTTAATATTTGGTTTGGGTCTTTAAGAGGGGTATGATGCATCAGTTCCTGAGTCTAAAATATGTTAAAGCTATAACAGAGTAAGTAAAAATTAATAGCATGCAAGCAAATCACCTAACTGCTTGTAATTCTGCACAGAATCCTCTGGAGAAATACGCCCTATAAATCTCATAAAAATAAATGAAAAATAATGTTGTTATCATAAACTAAGTGGGAGAGAGTATGTTGTGTACTCAGGAGAGAGTATCATTTTTTGCTTCCTTCTAGCTCTGTTATGGAAAGTGTTAAAATATATTACGAACCAGGCTCCTGATTTAGAAATGGTCCATGAGCCATGAAATATTAGTGGGAGTGAGTGTACTGGTGCTATGACCATTCTGGGATATTAAAATGCCATTGACATCCATAACTACCAATGTATAAAAATAACAAATGCTAATTAAATGACCTGAGTGCTGAGAGCTTGCAGTTTGGCCCTTGTCAACGTTTCGCTTCTTGAAATATAGGCCACTCTGCTTTCCCTGCTGATGTCAGACTGTCCAGAAGAATATGCACTTCATTACTCCTCTGCTATCCATCAAACCTTCCATGGCCAAAAAGTATGAGGGGAAAACAATGCACTCTCTTTTCTCCCTTTTTTCAGGTCTGAGATCTTGTTGAAAAACAGAGTTCAGATTTTGGATTGAGGAAGTGGTTCCCTGGTTCAAGATCATCTGATTATACTATTGGGCTTTATCAATGAATACTATTCTTCCTTGACCAAGCTTCAATAATACAGTTTGTAAAAAGGCATAAGTTTGGCATTTTCTCTAATAAAAGTATGTGAGTATAGTTGAGAGTCATGTGCTGAGCATTACAAAATATATATATATATATGTGTGTGTGTGTGTGTGTGTGTGTGTGTGTATACTGAATTTAAAATTATAGAAAACTGTTGATTAAAGTAGTGAAGAAAAATGGCGTTCTTCTGGTGGCTCATCAGGTATTTATTGAATGCCTACTGTATACAAAGCATTGCTTCAGGTACTAAAAATTGTCAGAAATGGATGCTAAGGAATGAGATAATGTTCTTGTTATACCGAAAAGGAAACACATATGGATTAAATGACATGAGGACAACTATGGAGGAATGTATCAGTGCCTGTTAAATATCATCCAAGTACAAACTGAATGCATAATGCCAAGAGGAAGCAGTGTTAAAGTGATCAAGACCTCAACAGACACACAAGCAAAAATTCTGAAAGATAATTCACAAAAGTGAAAATATTATTTGTTTACAGAGATGGGAAGATGTTGATTTTCACTAATAATTAAGGAAATACAAATCAAACTGACATCACTGATATACCAGTATCCTCCTTTAAATTGGGGACTTTTCTATTTCTCTTTAAAGGAGGCCCTATCTCGTGCAGGCAAGGCTGTACAGTCCATTGGGGAGCTACTTTGGCAATATGTTACAAGCATCTTCAAATATTCACATGCTTTGACTCTGTTAATTCCAATTCTGGGAACTTTTCTTCTAAAGAAGTATCTAATTCTAAATAACGAAAAAGCTTTTTGCACAAATTGGTGCACAGTGATGTCTCTTTCAGTAGTGAAACATTGAAAATAATGTAACTTCCTAAAACTGGATAATGATTAAATAAATTATGGGTAAATCTACTTAAGCACTAACATTTATTGAGTACTAACCCTGTGCCAGATACTGCTCTAGACACTTTTGATACCTTAATGTGTATAACTTTAATGAAAATTTTATTAATATTCTAATTTTACAGATGAGGAAACTGAGGCAAAGAGAGTATAAAAACTCATCCAAGGTCAGCCCCAAGTAGCACATGGTAAGGCAAAGATTCAAATTTAGGTGGTCCTAGGCTGATGAGCTATTTTATAGGTATTTAATAAGTTTATGAAGAATATTAAATAAAAATCTTTATAAAATATTAAATTAAAATGCCTAATACAATGTAAGACTACAGTGTGATTAAAGGCTATGTTCAAAAGCTAGCATAGATCTAATGGATAGATAGACATAGTATATATTTTACATTTTGCTGGCCTTTAAGGTCTTTTGATTTGGTATTATTCTCACATTTTTCCACTGCTGCATTCTGTGACTACTTCTCCATAGTCTAGGCTGTGCCCTTGCTATTGCTCCATCCCTTCTGCCCCTTTCCCTGCTTGGATACATCCTGTAAATTATAAATGACTTCCTTTTCTTTGTTTAGGCTATTCCCTGCCTTTACCCTTTTGTAGAAATTTTTCAAAGCTCAGTAGCATTCTGTATCTTCCAAGATCTATCTAAGATTTTTCCCCTCAAGGACCCCTCACAGTGTGCCACTGTATCCCATGCTGTCCCATTTACTCATTGCTTCATGTGTATTTGTGTCTTCTCTCCACTGACCTGCCAACTCCTTGGGGGCAGGAATTAACTTCTTATGTCTCATATCTCCAGCAGCTCTCACCAGAGGACTGAGCCCAAGAAAGGTCTTGAACACACATTGATCCATTGAAACAAGTTTTAAGTTCAATAACAAAGTTTTTTATTAAAAGATTATTTGTTGCTAAACATATTTCTGCTTGTGCTTTAAAATAGAGGAAATTTGTCTAAATAAACAGGGGTTTATTTCAAACAATAAGAAATGCAGAGAAGTTAGATTTCATCACATAAAATAATAATGGAATACTCAAATTGGGAAGAGATCTGTAGGGTCATGTCATTCAATTCCTTATTGGATCAGTGAAGAAAATGAGATCCAGAGAAATACAGTCCCGGCCCAAATCCGACAAGAGGGGAATCGGGACTAGAATCCCAGGTGAGAGCTGAGATGGACTGGATGACAGTGCACTGTTCCTGACTACATTTTGATGACTCATCGTTTTCCCTTGGGCTCCACCCCACGGTTCCCCGTGTTTTCTTTTTATTTCCTTGTAGTCCAAAACACGGATCTTCCCGCCAAGTCCTTCCCTATATGCAAAAGGTCCTTAAATAACCTCCTTTCCCCCTGAGAAGAAAGAAGGTAAGAGAGGAGAGAGAGAGAGAGAGAGCATTTGTTTACTGAACATCTTTCTTTTCCCTGATCCCTTCTGCTCGCTTTTCTGCACATACTGGCACAAACTGCCCTGCGTGTTTGTGGCGAGACAAACCCTGCCAGATTTTGCATTCAAAAGTTTTAGGTTTTATTAGAAAGAGCTGTAACACTTCGACCACAGTGCATCAAGCCCTCTGACATGCAACCACATGGCCACTGAGAACCTTTGAACCCATAACTTGACACTTGTTTTCATTTTTAAAAATCCATTAATCTTCGTTAAGCATCCCACTCTCCACCCAGGTCAACAATGGCATTTCCAGACCACACCATCTACACTAGAAAAAAAAAAATATTTCTTTCTCCCTGCTCATATGGGTGAATGAGTACACACACTCACAAACGCATGATTCCTAAATAATGTTTATTATGTAACATATGGCAGAAAATTAAAAAGGCCTGTGGCAGTCACTACAGTGTGCCGGCCAGTAGTCCCTCACTGATAGCGCCACCTGGTGGTCCACCATGCCAGAGCTGTGGCCCCTGGTAGCTCACATTGCCTCCACAGCTCACGACAGTATGCTCTGAGAACTGATTGAATGTGACTTTTCATGCTTCCCTGAAGCTTGCTAATGGAACCTTGCATGATGATGCAGAAGGCAGCTTGCATTGCAACACACTGTAATCTAGCTGGAATTAAATGAGCTTAAATAACAAATGCTCAGATCGTGGTTACTAATTAAGAGTGATGCCAGAATGTCTATAAATTTTACATATGTTCCTCGTTTGGCTGAAATTTTGACAATGAGTAATGCAACACAGACTTGGTCACCTGACCTCCAAGCAGACACTCTGGTTTTTGAGGATCTATAATCTCAGTGAAAATGTTGAGACTGTAAATCAAATTATTTCCTAAAGACCACTGCATTGACCAGAGGTGACTAGTTCAGGCATAAGTGCATTAACATGTGTGTATTGGGGGTGGGGAGAATAGTGTGTCTTACAATAAGATCAGAACAGATGCCAAGGCCAAACACTAAGATGGGCACGTATAATTAGTAATGGCCTTCATCCATTTAGGTGGTCCTAGGCTGATGAGATATTCTATAGGTATTTAATAATAAGTTTTGAAACATGTATATGAAAATGCTTATGAAAATATTAAATGAAAATGTCCAATACAATGTAAGACTATAGTATGATCCACTAGCAGCTTCATGCATTTATATGTGTCTTACAAATATTTGGTACCCAATAAACAAGGGAAGGTTGACTCTAAAGAAAGATCTCATGTGCTACATCATTGCCCCTGTATAGTGACCTTCCTGGGAAATGTTCCTTAAAGCAAGATGATGACTGTGCAGCACGGTCCTCCAACATCAAGTACAGACCAGGACGGCCTCCAGGACGGCCAAAGTTCATTACTGGTATGATATATTCCTTCACTAACTTCTAAACTTTTCTTCCCTTTGATGTATCCCTGACATAAAGACAAAGTATCCATTGCAATTAATCTTTTTCCTCTTTAGAATTACAACAGAGAAAAATAGTTTTTTATAGATATACCTCTGTCTTACTCTCATCCCGCTTCTCACTGTATTACCTGCCTGGTCCCATAGAACCCTTCCCCTAGAAAGACTTTTCAGAGACCTGTTATCATAGTTTGGTGACAGAAAGCACAGCTTTTACATCACAGGAACCTATATTCTAATTTTGGGCTTATCCCTCTGAGACAGATGACTTTTTCTGAGTCTCAGTTTCTCTTCTACAAAATGTAGATAATAATACCTACTGTACAAGGTTATGGTGAAGATGAAAGGAAATAATGTACAAACCACATTTAGCACAGGACCTGGTGCAAATAGGCAGTCAAAAAAATAGGAGCCAATAATATTATAACATTTCTCTTCCCCAGTTATTTTCCTGATGACCTGAATTTTTGATGTGAGTCAACAGTATTGGGTGGTAGGAAGTAGGAATGAATGCTTCTATTTGGTGGATTGTTGAATACTCTAAAACTTCTTCAGGACTATGCAACAATTGAGTTATGGTTATCTACCAAAATTCAGACCTCTGATTTTGAAAAAATCTCTCTATATGTATATATCTAATCAGATATCTTGTTTCCCTCACGTTGGACTAGCTAACACAGAAAATACCCCACATTAACAGAATAAGGGGAGCATGACAAGTTTGACAAAAAGTAAACACTACTACTGCATTGGGGATTTGGGAACCCCAAGACCAAACAGTAACTTCAGTCACTATAGAGTATGTAAGACAGATGTGAAGGTCCAACAATATAATTTCCCTCTGTGCTAAAGCTGCCGAACCGTAGAAGACGGTTTTAACTAAAGAGAAAGTGTACCAAAGTCTCCTGCAGGGAGTTGTGTTATGTGAATGGAGTGAGTTTTAATTTTAGTCTGCAGATCAGAGCTCAGTAACACAGCACCACTGTCACCAGCAGGCCCAGGCTTTGTCGTGATGGCTCTCCTTCTTTGTAACCCTAGTGGTTTGGCATTAGAGTCTCTAGTTTCAGTGTATTAAATATTTACCAACAACCTATTGGCCATATGTCGTCGGAGTGTGTGTGGTGACAGACTCACTACTCGGCACCTTTTCAAGTAGATTCTGTAGGATCTGCAGGGTACTGCAGGCTCACAGATCTTTTTTAATAAACAGCTCTTTTGTTCTTTTTGTCCTCTTGTTCACTAAGCTGGTGTCAATATCATATGCAGAGTTCTGAGGAAGTAAACTCATTCAATCCTTCTCCTTCTATATTCTTTCTTCCTGGGGTGCCATGAACAATATCAGTATCCCCTACTCATTGCTTATTTACCTGACAGTATTTGCTTTAATAACGTACAGATGCAGAGGCGTTTTCCTTTACAAATACAATTATTCTGAGAGTTGAATTCTGCTTATGTTCCTTAGCTACCAATGAGTTCTGGTTCATTTTTTGCTGTTTTAAGGAAAACTCACATGAAATTAGGAACTTTGGATTTAGGCTTGGATTTTCAAACGGAAAGCAATTCCCTAAATAAAATGTAGCTGTATATGATACTAAACATGCTTGAGAGATGTTTTGAAATAAAATATATATTTGATTGAAATTGACTAAACTTGTGAAGAATCAGATATCTTCCATGATGACAGCTCTGTTTCAGCTCAGATCAACTCAACAGACGTTTCCAGAGGGCCGACTTTGTGTCTCTTCCTTTGCTAGGCATGCAATTAAAGATCAATAAGATAATTTCTGCCCAAGGTTTATGGGATTGTTCATCATTGTTTTGAAACTAGTAGTTCTCTCCAACACCTTAACGTATACAAAATGGCAACAGCTCTTATTTCTAAAGATACTTACTTAAAGCAAACATACTGTTATGAGTGCATAAATTCATAGCTTTATCAATTACATACAGCCAACATTAGTTTTCATTCTCTTACAGTCTTTACAATCTGCAATCTTTGTAGATCTACAAGAGTAGATCTACATTTGAGCAACTCACTTGATGTTGGTATATGAGGCAATATTGACTTCTGATTCTTCAGAGAACCTGAATATTATGTCATTTTTCGTGGGTTTAGGGAAAAATGAGAATCTTATTCTGAGTTTAAGCTTAATAAAGATCTTGGTGTTCCACACTTCTCAACTGATACTCTTTTACCTGTATTGTATGAGGTGAAAACATATTATTAATACAGAGTTTCGATGTGTTCTGAATTTGAGCATCAAAGCAAGGAGAGCCATAGAGAGTTAAATGTGGACCAGGTTTCAGTCATGACCTCTGAAACCACTTTCTTTACAGTTTAGAACCAGATAAATAAATAGATATGTCTAGGTATTCAATATTGTTCTGAAATTGTTTTTTAAAAATATCAAAATGCTGATTAGGCAAGTTATAATAAATAATGCATTATATGCCAGACAAAATAATTTATTGATCATAGCCAGTCACAATTATTTAATATTTTAATGTGTGAATACAATGTATATAATAGGAGGTACAAGTTTTGTCTATCAGTCTAGAGTGGGCAAAGTTAGAATATGTTTCAATGTTAATAAAATAATCTGTACTTGTATTATGTGTAATATAGTATGCTGTAATCAGTTTCAGTTTACTACAGGATCCATATTTCATGTTTAAGTGCTTAAGAAAGGAGGTATTCCAGTTATTACAGCTATAATATCAGTGGAGAGAGCTCAGACTTAAGAATTAAGTGCTGAGGTTGTAATTCCTGGTTTTACTTCTTAAATTTAAAGACTTTTTCACATATTTAATATAATTATTTTGTTATGGTCAAGATTTAAGAAACTGTCCAGATATTGGTGATTTCAAAATAACAGGTTAATACCAACTAATGACAGTCGTAACTGACTTTTGTGCTGTGCTTACTATATGCCAGGCACTTTCTAAATATTCTCTATATATTTACACACAATACTCCTTAGGTCAGTACTGTTGACCACAAGCAATTATAATCCAGTGAAAGACAAGAACACTGATAATCACACCTAATCAAATTTTCAGGCTAGGATGGGATACTAAGGAACATATCACATGAGGATATCATAACTTCTTGCAAAATATGGCATGTGTGTATGTGTACACACATGGGCAGAAGGAGCCGGGCTATGATAAAGCTTGGGAGGAGAAAAGGTAGAGAGCATATCCCAGGATGAAGAAACAATATTACAATGCTATCTCTGAGACAGTGAAAATTATTTATTTTGGTTAGAGCAGATTAGGTAGTCAGAGATGAGGTAAGTGATTGAGAGATGAGATGAGGTGAGACAGGAGAAGTCCCTCTCACAAAGGTCTTCATTTTAAGGCATGTTGAGGAATTTGGATTGTATCTTAAAAGTAGTCCTTTGGCCTCCCCATGTCCATGCCATTCATTATTAATCAACTATGACACTGAGCTTCAGAATCCTTCTGAACATAACTCTCTAAGGTTGCCACTAAAATTTAATAGAAGTTGGCAACGAAATTGAATTGATAAATGTTATTGTTATTAATGGCATTTTAGAAACATTCATTCATTTTATTCCTATTTTACAGATGAGGAAATTGAGATTCACTGAAGGAGAAAGATTACACTTCTTTCACTTTGGCCTGAGCTAAGAAAAATGTGCTTCTGTTTATTCCCCCAATATGACAACTTAAGTCTTTGAGTCTATCAGTTCCAGGCAAGGGTCAGGCTCCACAGGACCAGCCATCTGGGAAATAAAATGACTGGTTATTTCCAGACCACGTTCAGGTATGTGTCCACTACAGACTCAAGCACACAATTTCTCTGATTTCAACTAATAGTTGGGCTATTTTCCTTTTCAGTTTCTAAGCACAAAAGTATTTATTCCATTTGTTTTCATTTCAGATAAGAGATCTTGTTGCCTCCAACTGAGCTTGGGTCCTTAAGGACTTGAGTTTGTTTGTTCCTAACTCTGGCTATGGGGGGTTGGATAACATATCTATTTTATAGCTTCCTCTGCTTTTCCTTTAAACAGAAGAGCTGGTCATGCTCCCTCTCTCAGACAATAGAACTTGAATGAGTCTAAAGAGGCCCAGAGCTTCAAAATGCAAAAGGTTTACCTGTAGGAGTAAGGGTAAGATAATGTCAGTGCCTCAGA
This sequence comes from Rhinopithecus bieti, assembly GCF_001698545.2. Classification (NCBI taxonomy): domain Eukaryota; kingdom Metazoa; phylum Chordata; class Mammalia; order Primates; family Cercopithecidae; genus Rhinopithecus; species Rhinopithecus bieti. The sequence continues at coordinate 2,246,282 of NW_016803776.1, read as the reverse complement.
TGTCACTCATTCTTGCATGAATTATGAGAGAACTACCTGGAATCTTTGTTGCTAAAGCTTATGAAAATTAAATCAAGTTAAAGATACACAGATGAAGAAATGATGTCTTAGATATAGGATGACTTTCCCACAGTCACACAGCTAAGAGATACATGATCGGGGTTTGAATGTTTGAATGATCTCAAACCCTGTGTTCTAGCCCCAGTACTGTGTGGCTGCTAGAATACAACTATTCTCTTTTAGGAATAAGATGACATTTTCAGTCATGATCATTATGGTATTATGGGAGGCAGCGTGGACTTGAGCCAGACTGTGGCCAGACTGCCTTTAATCTGGATCCCAGCCTTGCTGTTTATAAGCAGTGTGACTTCAAGCAAGTTGCTTAACCTCTCAGACTCAATTTTCTTACTTGCATAATGCTAATCATGATTATCTTGTTGGGAGGATTGCATTTGATCAGTGGTTTCCAAATTTGAGGGGTGCACAGAGTTACATGGAAGACTTGTGAAAACACAGAGTCCTGGCCCCATCCTAGAGCTCTTGATTCCACAGGTCAGGAATGCAGCCTGAGAATTTGCGTTTTTTCTCAAGTTCCCAGGAGATGCTGAGCTCTTGGTCACTATGAGAATTCTTACATCAGGTAATATAAGTACAGTGTCTAGTTTAGTGAGTAGCTTATTTTGTGTCAGTCATCCCTTCCCCCTTCCTAACAAAGGATAAAAGCTTTGAGGAAATGGAGTGAAGAAAAGAAAGAAGGGAAAACTACTCATTGAATATAAAATGCTGTCACCTAATGAAAACCCTGAGGGAAAGCTGTAGCGGTAGCAGATCCTGAAAAAGAGAAGTGTATGAAGAAAAAAGGGAGGTGTAGGAAGGCTAAAACAAGTGGAGAGAGTCACAGGCAGGGAAAGGGGGGAAGATCAAAGTTAAAGTTCAGCAACTACATTTATCCCTAAAGACAGAGCTGGCTGTGGCTTCAGACCTGTTTGCAGGCCGTTTCTCAGGCAGCTGCTTTCTTGGCCTTCCTTGAACACTGACTACTTTCCCTTTTGCAAAATGTACCAACATAATTATCTCACTTGTTCATCTCAATAAAACTACATGGCAGAAACTGGTATTCCCATTTTGTGTATGTATAAACTGAGACTCAAAGAAGTGAAAGATTTACTCACGTTCCAACAGATAGGCAGAACTTAGATCCTGAGTTCCAAATTGCTTTTTTTCCACCTCTATGCTGACTTCTTATGTCTCTAATCTCAAAGTGTTAGGTACAGTTTCTGAACAAAGAAACTAACCCCAAGAACAAAGGCTGATGTGTCCAGAATGTGGTTCTAATTTCATATGTCTCTTATACCTTGAGGTGATAAGAATGCTTGAGTTGAGCTTTTTACCTCCAGGCTTGAGCCCTGGGCTTGTCTCCCTTGCACAACCTTCTGCCCAGGCGGAGCCCACCTGACAGCCTGGGTGTGCCCTAGAGCAGCACTGGGATTTTCCGGGATCTGGTAGGCCTGCTTTCTTGCCTTTTCATAACACTCACTCTTGGAGGATGTACATGCAGCTTTCCCTTTGCATTATTTAAGAGATGGTTTCCAGTAAGGCAAACAGTTGAATTCTAAGTCTCTCTGTGATGCTGCCTTTAGGATTTTCTAACTTAAAAATAAAATTGCTTTTTTCTCCTTCACTCACTTAATTGCTGAAATGTCAGTAAATGGTACCAGTGCTTTTCCCAGTCTGAAGCCACTGCTGTGAAAACATGGGGAATCATCTTGGAGAGTGGTCAAATTCTTTGTGCAGCATCTCTTATGAGAAAATACAAGCTCTAGGCTAGTCTGTGATCATTTTCATCACAAGCAAGGTTGGCCTACTGAATGATGGATTAATTGGTTTCTGGATTCCTTTAGCACCTACAATAAAGATGAGTAGGAAACCATCTATAACCTTGGGGAGAATATAGTCTTGAAAGGGCAGGTTTGGCACCCTTTTATGTAATTTATATAAAATCTTAAAGAGGAACTCTTTACTGTAAGCCTCATAGTGTCGGAAATTGCACTGATAGATAATTAGCTTTATCAGGAAACTACGGAGGTCTTCTATTTGTAAAAGAGCCCATTGCTACAATGCAACCTGCATTGTTGTCTTCTTTCCTCCTCAAACTTTTAGAATTTCAGTGGCTGCTTCTTTTAAAACAATTTGTCAGCCTTTCCTTGATTTTCTTATGATTGATCAGGCTAGCTGCACAGTTCATTGTAATCTCAGGATGGCCTCTATCTTGGCTGTCTTGAAATACAGTTGGGAGATACCACAGACATCCTTTTCTTAATGTTTTCTTTCATGTGGATGAAACGTTACTAGTGCAGTCCTCCTGCTTCTGACTGACTCCTGGCCAGGGTGAGGAGAGACTTCATCTGAAGGATAACCTTGAAAAACTCAGCCCCTTTCTCTCCTTTACCTCCAAGGGAAACTACCTGCTTGCAGAAGGCATGAGTTTAGTAACAAAGACCCTGTTCCTACAGGCAGATGACTGCAGCTTTCCAGAACTATCTATGAATATGTAGATGTCTGCTAATTCTGAAGTTTAGTATGAAGAAACCTACACACCAGCAGGTGTAATCTATGTTCTCCAAAATCAGCTTTCTCAAATACAAGGATCATATTTTGGTGTCTATCTGCCGTATTATTTTGTCTTTTTTGTCTTATTTGTCAGTGTCTCCAGAGTTGGGATGTGGAAGAGTTGTATTATTTGTTAGACCCAAATTTTAAGTCTCCCAAAATAGAAACGCCCTAAGCATTTGCATTTAAAGTGTCTATTGCTATTTAATATGAGAAAGTGATATTTATTTATTCAGCAGATATGTTTGTTGAGTGTCAAATCTGTACCCAGAATTATGCCAGACTCTTGAGATACAAAGATAAGCTCAAAGAACTTAGGGGTCAGTAGGTGGGACTCCACATAAACAGGAATTTCCTTATACTATGATATTCGGTATAACAGTATAAATCTGTACAAAGTGTGAAGGAAAGTTAAAAAGCAAAAACAAAGCAAACATGTCATGATAGAAACAGCAAGGCTGGGAATTTACACACATTCCAAACACATCTAGCAATCCTACAGTCAAAGTTTCCACTTTATAATTTTCTTCTTCCCAATTTGTAATCTAATATTCTTTTTCTTTTTTACTTCATAGGATTGTGAGTAAGATGTTGGGCTTAGCATTCTCAGCTCTGCAATCCAGGTTCCAATACTGGCTCTGCATCTTTGAGTGTGGGCTTTGGAAGTTTGTCCCCAGCATAATGGGAATTAAATAGTACCAGCCTGATAACTGGTACAGAGTAAGAACTCATTAGATATTAATATGAACTTTTATTAATAATTATGTTATTTATTATTATATTGTTTATAATAATATAGTATTTATTCAATAAATCTTTATCAAGCACAACTTGTATGGCAGGCATAGTTCTAGGGTCTGGGAATCCTCAATAAATCCAATAAATTCTTCCTTCTCCCTCAGGAGTTTATTCATTTCCAATCTTCAATCTAGACGGCCTTTTCCTCCCATGAAGGATCTTCATTCTGAAGGTTGGTATGTAAATTCAGTCAGAATAGTTGGGGTAAGCTTGAAACCTAGGAAACTTTCATCTCCTTATAGTTTTTTAACCTTTTGAAGATAAGTTTTGTTACCATATTTTCCAAATATAAGTCAAGACCATTGTCTGATGGGAGGAGAACCAAAACCATCAGCACCCACACACCTTACTGTTCTACATTAATACGCCTTTTTTTCCTTCCACATTCTTCTCCAACACAATTTTACTACTCCAGAAAACTTTTGCCCATAAATATAAAAATTCCAAAGAATGACTTCTCTTTCTTTCAGCAAGTTACCCATAACTCATTTAAAACTGCTCAGTTTTTTAATAGATAGCATGAAACAACTACTTCCTCTAAGACTCCTTGATACTCTTGCTTTTAAAATCCTTACTTTGATATATTCACCAATCATAAACCATTGTATTATAATCCTTATCCAATCAAATCAAAGGCCCACCTTAAACCAGCACCACCCCACCCAACCTCATAAATATCTTAGCTTTGCCCTCCTACCTTGAAACATTACCATATCTCTGTCAAGGTAGTAAATTCTCACAGCATTGAGCAATAAACCCAGTTTTGCTTGACTAATAGGTTATTTTAGTGATATTTTAAAAATAAAACAGAATATTACAAATTGGCCTTTGTCATCATGACTTTGTCTTCACCTCTTTCTAACTGTATGACTTTGGGCAAATACCTTGATTTTTGTCAGCCTGGGTTTTCTAAATGGACATAATAAGAACTGAAAAATATATAGGATTGTTGTGAAGATTAAATAGAATAAGCCATACAGCTTATTAAGTTCATTCAGCTCTGAGCTATGACCAGCACTAAATAATGGCAAGAAAATGAAGTGTCATGATTTTTGAGCTGTTTGGCCCTCGTACTTCTTCTTGGGATTTGGTAACCTGATTATAAAATCAGATTTTACGCTGTGGCTACAAGAAGCTCATGTGCATACTGTACTTTGGGGTATACCACTTGATTTTTTAAGTGGAGACAAAATTCAACAGTAGTAGAGTTGAAACATTCCTCCCAGTTTTTTCCAAGCATTTCCCAGATCAGCAAATTTGGCCAGACTGACAAAAACTTAAGAAAATAAATTTTCAGGAGACATAAGCAGAGGAACCATTTTGACATGACAAAGCTGTTCATGCTGGTAGCAGAATGGATTGCCAATTGGCTTCATTTAATTTAAATTTTGGTCCCAGACAGATAGGCTCCAAGGGAGGGCCAGGGTGGAGGGTGGGGGGGGCAGGGTGGAGGGTGGGGGCAGCCGCCTGAGGTCAGGCGTCGGGCAAGGCAGGGGCCCACCGGATCACTTGAGCAGCCTGGGGAGGCAGGGAATCTGTTGGCGGCTCTTGGATGAGTCTGTGGTCTGATGAGAACATACATTTGCAGTTCTGGATGGAGGGAAATGGTGCTTTGACTGAGAAACTGAGTTCTGGAGACTTTGCATCTTACTCTGTAGCGGAGAAATACATAGATTATAGCAATTTTGACTCTTATCATCCAGAACTTGGTTGAGATTTTCCAAATCTTTTATGAAATAACCTGCTCCTCTAATTCTATTTTGGTGTAATGAGTATTTGATGGATTGAGTTATCATTTAACATATATTTATTTAGCACCAATTTCATCTAAAACATGTTGTCCTTCAACATGCATCTAGTGATATAGGATAGGTAAATACAATTATTAAAATGTATTGTGTTAATATTATGGAATGCCATTCACGGGTGGACCTGGAAGGGACAGACTAGTCTGCGTTTTTTAGTCTGTAATAGTTAATTTTATGTTTCAATTTGATTGCATTAATGGATGCCCTTTAATGCTGTCATTAAGGTTTAAGCTGGTAAAAGATAACTTTGGGGTATGTCTGTGAAGATGTTTCTGGAAGAGATTAGCATTTGAATCAGACATGCCCTCACTACCATGAATGGGCACCATCTGATCTGTGGAGGGCCTCTGAGTGAACAAATAAGTGGAGGAGGGGTAATGTCTCTCTCTCTGAGCTGAGACATACATATTCTCCTGCCCTCAGACGTTGGAGCTCCCAGTTCTTGGGGCTTGGTACTTACACCTGTGGCCCCCTTGCTTCTCAGACCTTCAATTTTGGACTAAATTACACCACTGGCTTTCTTGGTTTTCCAATTTGCAGACAATCATGAGACTTTTCAGCCTCCATAATCACATGAGACAATTCCCATATTAATCTCCTCATATGTATATATGCATATATATTCGTGGACCCTTGAACAGTGCAAAGGTTAGGGTTGCTCTCTTGCTGCACCATCAAAAGTTCACATAAAACTTTTGGCTCAGGAAACCTTAATTACCGATAACCTACTGTTGACTGGAAGGCTTTCTGATAACATAAACAGTCAATTAATGCATATTTTGTATGTTCTATGTATTATACACTGTATTCTTACAATAAAGTAAGCTAAAGAAAAGAAAATTGTAAGGAAGAGTAAACATATTTACTGTAATCTATTCAGTGGAAGTGGGTCATCATAAAGGTCTTCATCTTTGCTGTCTTCACCTTGAGTAGGCAGAGGAGGAGGAGAAAGAGGAGGGGTGGGTCTTGCTGTCTCAGGGGTGAGAGATACAAAGGAGGTGAAAGGGGAGGCAGGAGAGGCAGGCATACTCAGTGTAACTTTATGGAAATAGATTGTAATTTCTGACTTCTTTTGCTTATTTCTCTAAAAATGTTTTCTATATGGTAGCACTTCTTCCACTGTTTGCTTTAGTTTCAGTGCCCATATCTTAGAAGGATCTATGTCACAAACGAAGTTAAAAGCAATTTTGAGTAAACACAGCTCTTCTGACAGATTGTCTAATATCAGTTTTTCTGGTGCTTCCTTTTTTATTTCTTTTCCTCATTTCCTGGCACTGGTTTGGAAGCACTCATCTCCATCAAGTCATCTTCTGTTAATTCCTCTGCTGTAGTGTCTACTAGCTCTTGAGTTATTCCAAGATCTATATCTTGAAACCTTTCAACCCTCACCTTTTTCCTCATATCGACAACCTCTTTCATGGTTTTCTTGATTAGCTCTCCCATAAATCCTATGAAGTCATTTACAACATCTGAGCACAGTTTTCTCCATCAATAATTTATTGTTTTGAGCTTGATGGCTTTCGTCACTTTTTCTATAACAATGGCATGTTCAATTGTGTAATCCTCCCAGACTTTCATGATATTCTATCAGGACTCTCTTCCTTAGCATTGACAATTTTTTCCGTAGGGTACCATGTGTAATGAGCCCTAAAGATCCTTATGACCCCCTAATCTAGAGGTTGAATTACAAATGTTTTTATTTAGGGGCAAGTAGAACACTTTGATGCTTTCAGTGTTAAACTCATGGGGATTTGGGTGGCCATGGGCGTTGCCCAATATCAAGATAACTTTAAAAGGCAGTCACTTACTAGAAAGGTACTTCTTGACTTTAGGGACAAAGACTTGATGAAACCAATCCAGAAAAAGGGTTCTCTTTGTCCAGGCCTTCTCATTGTACAACTAAAAGATTGGCACCTAGTGTTAATGCTTTCTCTTCAAGGCTTTGGGGTTAGCAGCTTTATAGATAAGGGCAGTCCTGATTGTAAACCTGACTGCATTTGCACAAAACAATAGAGTTAGTCTAACCTTTCCTACCTTAAATCTTGGTGGTTGCTTCTCTTTTTACTAATAAATGTCCTTTGTGGCTTTTTTTCTTTTTTTCCAGAATAGGGTACTTTTGTCTGTATTAAAACCTGTTTAGGCATATATTCTTTCTCCTCAATGATTTTGTAAATGGCATCTGGGAACTCTATTGCCTCTTGGTCAGCAGAAGCTGCTCCTCCTGTTATCTTAATATTTTTAAAGCCAAACATCTTTCTAAAATTATCAAACCATCCTTTACTGGCACTAAATTATCCAGGCTTAGATCCCTCACCTCCCTTTCACTTTAAGTTGTCATATGATGACTCTACTATTTCTCAAATCATACTAGAGTCTATAGGCATGGCTTTTTTATAGCAATCCTGCACCCAAAAAAAGAACTGTATTTTCAATTCAAGTTAAAAGATATTTTGTAAAAGTGCAAGGTATTCATGGCTGCTAGCCTAGCTTTAGCAAATGCTTCATGAATGCCTTTTGTTTGTTTGTTTGTTTGTTTACAATGGTCCTTACACTGGATTCATTTTTCCTGAAATGGTTTGCAACTGCAGCTGCAGAGCTCAGTCTATGGTAACTATCAAGCAACTCAACTTTTTCTTGTAATGTTATGAGCTTTCCCCACTTCTTGGGAGTCCTCTAGCATCACTAGTGGCACTTCATATGGGTCCCATGATGTTATTCAGGCTTTTCAGTATTGCACTAAACACAATGAAAAATACACAAGAACTGTGAAATACCATTTTTGCTGCAACACACCATTTATTGGAGATGATTAGCACCACAGGGGGTTTTAAGTGAATACTTCCAACACTTGAGCTCACCACAGTAGCAACAGGAAGTGGCTAAAGAATCATTACAGTAGCACAGTATGTACTACAGTTAATTTTATGCAGTTATAACTTAATACTGCATCTTTACATTTGCTTACGTTTCTCTCAACTGCGAATAACATACCATATATTGTCTGTGTTTGTGTGCATAGGTTTTGATAAATTTTGACTTTTTATAATGGATGTGTGTATATTTTATGATAGTAAATAATGAAATAGACTAGTATCTACATATATGTTATGCATTCATGACATACCTAATTTTTTCATAATTATAAACATATTTCTAGGCTACAGAGTTTGTGAGTTTTTTAAATTGTCACAAATCAACAAAAATTTTCAAAATATATTTATTGAAATATAATATAAGTGGACCTGCACTGTTCAAACTTGTGTTGTTCAGCTTCTCAAGGGCCAACTGTGTGTATATATATATACATACATGTATATACACACACATACATTATACATACACACATTGTGTGTACAATTGGCTCTGTTTCTCTGGAGAAACCTAACTAATACATGATCTATTTGATTTTCAATGTATTATGACTCAATTATGTAAGACAATTATAATATTTCTATAACTTTGTCAAACCAGACCAGATTATGACAATTATCAATATCCAGCTGAACCACATTTAATCACTCTGTTATGACATGTTGTCAGATAGGCTGCAGCTAAATCATAGTCCTAGAGCATAATACCAGCATGTGACAGGGGCCTGATCATGGCAAAGTGAAGCCTATTGCATTTTCTTGTTTGAACTGCAAATATATTGATAGTCTAGAATATGACTATACTATGGAAATTAGTTAAATTTCAGGAGCCATGATTTTGTTGTTGTCTGACCACCAAATTGGAGGACATTTTGCCTGGCAAAAAGGTCTATGTTAGGTAAGAATAGAAAGGAGATAGGGAGGCTTAGTGTGTGCAATATTTGTGCTAATAAGTTTTACATGATCCTTTGTTAAAGTAGACCAGTTGTTTCAAGTATGGTATCACCTGTAGTCTGCTTTCAAGCACTGTCAACATAATCACTAAAAAATTAATCAAACACTTTTTTTCCTTAAGCTTATATAATGTCAATAAGTATGAGTTGATTTTTTTCTTCTCTCAAATTTATCCAATTGACCGACTTGAATCTACTAATGAGCTGTTTTGATATCAGTAGCATCTGAGTTTGGATTTTACTGAAAGAAGTACCTCCTAATACAGGGACTTCTGAACCAGGAAGGTAGTTCCAGGAAGCAGGGATGGAAAGTCCAGGAGAGAGAGAGACAGGGAAGGAGGAAAGGCCAATGTAAGGGTAAAGCATTGAGGTAGCTGCTCAATCCTCCTGAGAGGTGTGAGTGTCTCCCAGAATTGTCTATCTGGGGGAGGAAGGCTGGCTTGTGTACCCAGCAACTCTTGACCTCATTGGTTGAGAATTACCCCCACAGACATGAATCCCCCTGCATTTCTGGGCTGCCTTTCCAGCTGAATGGACTCTTGTTGCCTCAGAAAAGACCTCTAGACGGAGCTGAAGACAGAGGATACTCGCAGAGGAAGAGTCTTAGCTCTCTTGAAATAATGCACTATAACAGCAGCTAAAATCACAGGTATACCCATGACATGGGAAGAGGGGCATCAAAGACATCTACATGTGCACTTTCATCTTTACACATCTTATTTATGCCCTCTCCCTCAGAGCAAGCACCAAATCAAACCCAGTCATTTGAAGGAAAATCATCTACACTGGCCTTGCATAAACACCCCTGTATCCTCAGAAGTGGATGTAAAGATTCAAAGAAAAGAGTTGCTGTTAAAATGAACTTCTAGAAGCACGAATAATTCAATATGTCTTCTTCAAGGGACATTTTATCACCTCAGCTTCTCAACAACAAAAAAGCCAGGAGAAAGAAGTCAGAGTTTGTCTACGTTGTGGAGGTAGGAAGTGCTTTTTTATTGCTTATGCACTGACCCCAAAAGGATCTTTGAAAGCCATCTTCATAATTGATTAAGTCCACTGGTCCAGGTTGGTTTCTTTTCTCTAGATGAAGTTTGGGGCCACAGGTAGCCACTGGCCATGGCTAACTTTTGCCCCCTCTCCTTCTCCCTGTGTACCTGGGCATTTACTGCAGATATGAAGCAGATATGAAAAAATGGATAACCTCATTGCTAACTTCAATGTCAGCAAGATCCCGTGCCGTGAAGTGTTTGTTGCAGACAGAGTTCCATGCTCTGGTGGGGGGGGCACACTTGAATGTCAGAGGGGATGGAGGGGTTGGCTTACCCAAAGACAAGGGGCAAAGTCTTTTCTTTACACTTTCTTTTTCTTTCTTTCTTTCTTTCTTTCTTTCTTTCTTTCTTTCTTTCTTTCTTTCTTTCTTTCCTTCCTTCCTTCTTTCTTTCTTTCTTTTTTTTGAGACAGTGTCTCACTCTGTCACCCAGGCTGGAGTACAGTGGCATGATCTCGGCTCACTGCAACCTCTGCCTCCTCAGTTCAAGCGATTCTCCTGCCTCAGCCTCCCAAGCATCTGGGAGTACAGGTGCATGCCACCATGCCTGGCTGATTTTTATATTTTTAGTAGAGACAGGGTTTCACCATGTTGTCCAGGCTGGTCTCGAACTCCTGACCTCAAGTGATCCACCCGCCTCAGCCTCCCAAAGTGCTGGGATTACAGGCGTGAGCCACTGTGCCAGGCCTACACTTTCATTAACATAAAACCTAGAGTTATCTTAAGTTTATGTTTTCTTTTCTTTCTTTCTTTCTTTTCTTTTTTTTTTTTTTTTTTTTTTTT